>NC_082346.1:825000-1156071 GCF_027477595.1 Haemorhous mexicanus
GTGAGCCAAGTGGATAAAAGCAGCAGAAGCAGTGCTTGTGGGTCAGTTAAACACAAAGCTATAAACACCTTCCTTCTCTCCAGACAGTGACATTGCCCTGCTCCTGGATTCTGGCAGCGCCTGAAGGGATGCTGTGGGAAATGCCTCTGGGATTCTGCCTGATTTCTTACAGCCAGCAGTGGCCATGTGCACTGAACTGGTTTGTCCCAGAGATGATATCAGTGGGCATGGCACAGAGTCTGGTGTGGTGGGGCACAGGTGTGCCCAGCTGGACACTGCTCCCCACTGAGAACCCCCTGGGTTCATTTTGGCACAGAGTCTGGTGTGGTGGGCACAGGTGTGCCCAGCTGGACACTGCTCCCCACTGAGAACCCCCTGGGTTCATTTTGGCACAGAGCTCTGTGTGGTGGGGCACAGGTGTGCCCAGCTGGACACTGCTCCCCCTGAGAACCCCCTGGGTTCATTTTGGCACAGAGCTCTGTGTGGTGGGGCACAGGTGTGCCCAGCTGGACACTGCTCCCCCTGAGAACCCCCTGGGTTCATTTTGGCACAGAGTCTGGTGTGGTGGGGCACAGGTGTGCCCAGCTGGACACTGCTCCCCCTGAGAACCTTCCAGGTTCATTTTGGCACAGAGCTCTGTGTGGTGGGCACAGGTGTGCCCAGCTGGACACTGCTCCCCTTGAGAACCCTCCAGGTTCATTTTGGCACAGAGTTTGGTGTGGAGGGGCACAGGTGTGCCCAGCTGGACACTGCTGCCCACTGAGAACCCCCTGGGTTCATTTTGGCACAGAGCTCTGGGTGGTGGGGCACAGGTGCCTCTGGCAGTGCCCAGTTGGACACTGCTGCCCACTGAGAACCCCCTGGGTTCATTTTGCACTAGCAGAGGAGGACACAGTTTATTTCATCGTTTTGTTTTACAGGGAGGCTTTCAGACCCTTGTTAAAAATCCCTTCCCCAGGAAAAGCAGGCTGTGTGTGCATGACTTCAGAGGGAGCTGATCAGGAGCAAGGCTGAGGGGTGAGTAGGGGCTTCAGATGCCTGGTCAAGGTCAGCATCACAGGGTATCCTCCTGGCCCACCCTGCTCCTGACAAATGCTGACAAAGGCACAGACATCTGTTCAGAACTCAGCCCAGGTGAGGTGAAGATAACAATTTGTTGCTCTCTTAACTGCTGAGCCTTGCCTGTGCAGATTGGTAAATCCTGCAAGGAGCTCTCGGATTTTTTGATGGAAAGGTTCCAAAACTGCCCCATTAGTAAAGGTGTGAGATTCCCTCATCACAGAAATCTTTGATCCTGTGTCTTCTGCATGAGCAGCTGTGTCCAGCATGGTCAGGACCAGCGACTCTCCTGAATGGTGTTGAGATCTTGTCAGGAAAATTAAAGGTATGAGGACTTTGTCATTGAAGAATTTTAAATCCCACCTCTTGCCTGAGGTCTCCTTCTCTTCAGGGAGCTAAAGAATTACTTACTAAAGAATTTTAACTTCTAAAGAATTTTAACTTCTTTAACACATTAAAATTGTGTGTTTCTGGAGCAAAGAGCTTGCTGTGTGGTTCTATATTCTGTAATCAAGATAAAAGGACTTCAAAAGCACAAGTAGAAGAACCCTGCTATGGGATAAAGGATGATGAAATACATTCTAAAAAGAACTTACCTTTAATAATAAACATTGAGATATTTCATCTCTGTATATAAAATCAATACCTTCCTGGTCAAATCATTCTAATTTTTAATAATGTTAAGCCTACATGCATCCCATTTTTTTAAACTTCTGTACTTAAAGGTGGCTCTAAATATGTCCCAGCCTTTGTAATTGACTTTTTTATTTTATCTAAGCTTTTCAGGTACAGCTAAACACATTTTCTATGCTGTAGGTGCCACCTGCCATGGCAAGACTCATAACTAATCCAGTAGTTGCTCATCAAGCGAAAAAATTTAGTGTTACTGCAAAGTAAGCTGCTTAAACACTTTGTTTCATCCATCTGCTCTTTTTTTTATCCTTTTCTTTTCAATATGCAGGCACATCCAGATCACAGATACTTTTGGTCCTGTCAGCTGCAGGACCACATTTAACAGAGACAGGTATGCTCATGAGTGATTCCTGGCCCTTGGTTTCTTTGCCCAGACTGTATTTCTTTGGTTTAGTGTGTTTGGTTTTGCTTTCCTGTTGCCTTCTTGATCTCATGGGAGTCCCTTTAGGACAGCCTGCAGCTGTCTCTGCTCCAGCTGGTGAAGTCCAGGGGCAGAGCAGGACCCATTCATTCAGGTACAGCTGGTAGAACCTGGCTCTGAAACTTCCCACCCCCCAAAATGTTTTGCCTGCAGCTGTGTTTAGGTATAAAGCCTCAGTACTGACCTTTGTGGGGAAATAATGGGTGGGAGACACTTGGAGGCCAAATGCCAACCATATTTGTTACCTTTTGCAATAGTGCTCAAGTAAATTAGGGCTGTGAGAGCCCTAAACCAGTACTTGACCCAGAGGTGGCTGTAGGCAGAAATTGCCTACATCTCTCAGAGCAGTTTTGGTTCGTGGCTGGCTGCAGAAATTGCACCATCTCTCAGAGCAGTTTTGGTTTGTGGCTGGCTGCAGAAATTGCACCATCTCTGAGAGCAGTTTTGGTTTGTGGCTGGCTGCAGAAATTGCACCATCTCTCAGAGCAGTTTTGGTTCGTGGCTGTAGGCAGAAATTGCACCATCTCTCAGAACAGTTTTGGTTTGTGGCTGGCTGCAGAAATTGCACCATCTCTGAGAGCAGTTTTGGTTTGTGGCTGGCTGCAGAAATTGAACCATCTCTCAGAGCAGTTTTGGTTTGTGGCTGTAGGCAGAAATTGCACCATCTCTCAGAGCAGTTTTGGTTCATGGCTGGCTGCAGAAACTGCACCATCTCTCAGAGCAGTTTTGGTTTGTGGCTGGCTGCAGAAATTGCACCATCTCTGAGAGCAGTTTTGGTTTGTGGCTGGCTGCAGAAATTGCACCATCTCTCAGAGCAGTTTTGGTTCATGGCTGTAGGCAGAAATTGCACCATCTCTCAGAACAGTTTTGGTTTGTGGCTGGCTGCAGAAATTGCACCATCTCTGAGAGCAGTTTTGGTTCATGGCTGGCTGCAGAAATTGCACCATCTCTCAGAGCAGTTTTGGTTCATGGCTGGCTGCAGAAACTGCACCATCTCTGAGAGCAGTTTTGGTTTGTGGCTGGCTGCAGAAACTGCACCACCTCTGAGAGCAGTTTTGGTTTGTGGCTGGCTGCAGAAATTGCACCATCTCTCAGAGCAGTTTTGGTTTGTGGCTGGCTGCAGAAATTGCACCATCTCTGAGAGCAGTTTTGGTTTGTGGCTGGCTGCAGAAATTGCACCACCTCTCAGAGCAGTTTTGGTTTGTGGCTGGCTGCAGAAATTGCACCATCTCTCAGAGCAGTTTTGGTTTGTGGCTGGCTGCAGAAATTGCACCATCTCTCAGAGCAGTTTTGGTTTGTGGCTGTAGGCAGAAATTGCACCACCTCTGAGAGCAGTTTTGGTTTGTGGCTGGCTGCAGAAATTGCACCACCTCTGAGAGCAGTTTTGGTTTGTGGCTGGCTGCAGAAATTGCACCACCTCTCAGAGCAGTTTTGGTTTGTGGCTGGCTGCAGAAATTGCACCATCTCTCAGAACAGTTTTGGTTTGTGGCTGGCTGCAGAAATTGAACCATCTCTCAGAGCAGTTTTGGTTTGTGGCTGGCTGCAGAAATTGCACCATCTCTCAGAGCAGTTTTGGTTTGTGGCTGGCTGCAGAAATTGCACCATCTCTCAGAGCAGTTTTGGTTCGTGGCTGGCTGCAGAAATTGCACCACCTCTCAGAGCAGTTTTGGTTCGTGGCTGGCTGCAGAAATTGCACCATCTCTGAGAGCAGTTTTGGTTTGTGGCTGGCTGCAGAAATTGCACCATCTCTCAGAGCAGTTTTGGTTCGTGGCTGTAGGCAGAAATTGCACCACCTCTCAGAGCAGTTTTGGTTTGTGGCTGTAGGCAGAAATTGCACCATCTCTGAGAGCAGTTTTGGTTTGTGGCTGGCTGCAGAAATTGCACCACCTCTCAGAGCAGTTTTGGTTTGTGGCTGGCTGCTCTGTGAGCCACAGTGGCCAAGCTGAGCCCAGAGTGTTGCTGTGCCCTGGGCCAGTGTCCCCAAGGGCAGAGCTGGCCCTGCAGCGTGCCTGGATCTGTTCTTGACCTCTCACATGTTTTCTAGGTGAAAACCCCTCCTCATGTGTCCCCTGCTTTCTGCCTGTTCCAGTCCTCAGGAGGGAATCAGCCATCAGCCCTGCAATCCCACTGTGCAGTGCACACATTGCTGGTGCTGCTCTGAACAAACCTGGCTCATTTTTACCAACCCACTGGCCTCTAGCTACCAAAGCACTTACACCAGTCTGCCATACACAGTGGGCACCTTGCTGCTCTCTAATTAGTGTCAGAATTGGATCTGTGGAAAATCAAACCTGCAAAAAAACCCCTCGTGTTTTGTGCCGTGCACACATCGTTTTGATAGTCAAATAAATGCTTCTTTCTTTAAGGAAAAAATGCCTTAGACACAACAAATGAGATCTTTTCCACAACAAATGAGATCTATGTTCCAGTTTGGACAGAGTCCATAGTCATTGAAGGGAAAATGGCAGGGGTTTTTGCTGATAAATGAGCCTATCCAAAGACAACTCAAAATACAGGAATTCTATTTCTGCTCCAGTAGAAGCTGGCATAAGGTCTGGCTTGGTTTATTGTAGAAGCCACTGAGGCTTTTTGTGCTGCTCTCCAAGATGCCTAACTCAAAATTTGCTGTCAGTAAAGCTACTGGCATTTACAAGCCAAGATGATCCCTACCAATTTCAGATAATGCTCTTAAACCTATAGACCCAAGGAAAGACTTGGTTTTTAATAGCAGTAATCCTTTAATTGACTGGGTGTGGAAACACCACAGGGCCTCTTCTGGGCTCCCTGGTGAGAGGCTTTCTGTGTAATCTGCTTTGGTTTTTGTCAAGAAAAGCCCTGTGATAAAGCTCAGTAAGTTTTTAGACCTATTCTTTGAATATTTGTACAGCTACTCTGCTCAGCCCATGTGATGATGCAAATGCACTTGATGCAGTGGATATTAGAGCAGGTAGTGGACAAAATAAGAGTCAAACAGAAGCCAGCAGAAAGGTTTGTCCATTAGGAGAAAAAAGTGGTTTGGAATGCTTTTATACAGGTTTATAACACTCTTCTATTTTGTATTAAGAACATATAATTGTTTTGGAAAGGGGAATAGAAGATAGAGGTATAGATGTCTCCATTTCCACCAACATCTGTCAGCTAAGAAGGAGTTTGAGAAAGTGTGAAGCTCCAAAGATTTTGTGCCTTTTAGCCCCCATGGATGTCCCTTTACTGGGCTCCAAGGTAATTCCAAGTGTCTCTCACACAAGTGTGATGTATTTGTGATATTGAAAGATTTCCTGGTGGCTCTGTTTGCTGTCCTGCCTTTCTGAGCACCCGAGGGCTGAACTGGAGCAGGGATAACCAGCAGCACTTTGTGACACTCAGCAGCTTGAGCCAGAAGAATTATGAAATTATCCTGGCTATCAGGAGCTGGAAACATTGCATTAACTCAGGAAATCTTATGCTATATCTGCCAAATATGTGATCAGATTACAGCACATAAATTGAATGGGCATTGAATTGAACCTCATTTAGAACAAAGAACATTAATACCTTCCTTTTTTTTGCAATGTAAAGAATTTACAGGCAATGAAAGAGTTCTTTCTCCATGCTCCTGCCATTTTAAAGCTAATTTCACTTAAGAATTGTTTATTTCAACTGGAACTTCTCTAGCAAGTTTGTAGTAGGAGGGGCTGGATCTGATTGGAAAACTGAAAAGAAATACTTTAAATGCAGAAATGATTCTTGGTAAAATAGGGCAAACATTTAAGAGAAGCTGCTGTCAAAATTTTTATTTTGGCTACTTTTTCTAACTGAATTTCTGCATTTTTACACTAATTACTGTACTGCAGAGAACTTAAGTAAAAATGTTGGTGTCTCTCTGTCGAGCTTTTGAAATGTATTTTTAATAAATAAAAGATGATAATTTCTCACAGTGTAAATCAAGATAGGGTATATATATTCAAAAGCCTCAAACTTTTGATGCACTTTACCTCTTCTCTCTTTATTTATATTCACTCAGGCATGTTTTTTTTCTTGGCCTCATAATTCTGGATATAAATTTTTTTTTTTATTCTTTTTGTCCCATTAGGAAGATTTTTCATTGAACCCCTAAAATACCTTTTAACAATTGTAATCTTTAACAGAAAGAAAATTTTTAAACCCATTTTCCTGTTTCACTCTTATTTTGTGTTCTTTTTGTCAAATGCATATGTAATTTTGCTCTAGCACTTTTTCTGGAATTAGAGATTAACCCACTGTTTGCCATTCCATATCTGTTCGAGTTACTTCTGCCAAGGTGAGGCATTTGAAGAGAAATGAGAATAAAATTTGATCCTCTTCTAATCATACAGGAAGAGACATCCTGGTCTTCTGCATTGTTGTAAACAAAATGACAAATATGCAAATAGCAAATGAGCCTGGATTATTTGGTAATTTAGGTAAAAAGCCCATGAGAAATACAGAAAGAAAAGCATGAAGTCCAAGGTATGTTCTACCATAAGTTATGGGGAAAAAAATTCAGTTTGATGTAGTCAGTAGCCATTCCCCTTCTGTGTAAAGATATCAGGAGTGCAAGGGAACAGGAACTGCCACTTTGGATGTTTCTCATTCCCATTGACTAACTTGGGGGAAATCCCTTATGAATCAGCATTTTAATTACATTTTTAAGCTAAATCTTTCTAATAGAAGCATAGTTGGTTTAATGTAGATATATATCTTGTGCCTGTGTTCTCAGATTAATCATGAATTTGTTCTCTGAGAGCTGGAATTCTGCATGTTGAAACACAAACTCTTTGCATGCCAGAGAGGTGAATTTCTGAGCAGTGCTATTGTTTGTAGAGGAGCACAGAAACTATGTAGACATGTGCCTGTTTATGAATGCACACAGTGCTTGGAGGAAATGCCTCAATTTGTATTAATTTGAAATTGTTTGTGAAACATGCCTGCAATTGGTGCTGCTCTCCTGCCCCTAAGTACCAAATTGTGGTCATCTTTTATGATTCAACACTGGAACCTGCCATAATTAGCAATGTTTCATGTGTCCATCTGCCTTCCCATCATCAGGAACATGTCCCTGCTGCTGGCTCCTCACCCACTGCCCACCAATCTCCCTCAGTTCTTCCCCAGATAAATAATTTCTGGTCAATATGCCATGGCCAGCTGCCTCCTTTCCTTCCCTCTTTCACTGACCACACTGATTTATGCTTCATCTTAAATTATCGAGCTGAAAGTTGAGAAATGTGAAGCCAGTATGGAACACAGTATTTGGTGGCAACAAGTCATCAGCTGTTGAGCACAGGGGCAGCTGTGTGTTGTGCTTTACTCCAAAACCACTTCTCAGCTCTGTGTGAGACACAGCAAAGCAGGAGAGATCTCATTTGCAGCCCCATTCTTTGAGAAGAATCTGCTCTGGTGTTTAATAACTTCCCACTGCCATATAGTTTGCAGTCTGTAAATGTTTGCCAAGACATGAATCAATTATCTTTTCAGGGAGATACGGATGGAACACGGGAGAGGTGTTGCTGTGCATTCCTGACATTCTGAAAAGCATGTGCAGTCAGTAAAACTGCCATGTGCACCTCCAAATCTTGAGGCAAAATTTACAATTCTGGTCACAGGTTTGCATTCTGTTTGCAATACTCCAGAAGAAATAGCAAATAAAGTAGTTCCATGAAGAGCTGCAAAAAGAACCCCCTCACTTTGTGCCCTTGGGTGTGATTATTTTTGTGTTGCCCAGGCAGTAGAAACAGCAGACAGCTGATGTGTTGGGGCTTACCTGTGTGCAGAAACTTCTGTCAGTACTTCTGTGACCCATGGTCTTGCTCCTGGAGAAGTTCCCACTGAACCATTCCTTTCCACTTGGACCATGTGTGGCAGGCTGGATTCCATCTTCGAAAAGGAAGCTTTTCCTTTTTAAAGGCCCTCTGTCAATGCAGGGTGTTGCTCCCAGATTACAGTCTTCACATAAAACTCTTTATCTGCCGGCTCTGCAAACGTGTTCTGGTTACTTGGAGTCAAGGCTGGGCAACCTTCGGGGTAGAGAGACATCAGGCAGGATGTGGGCACCAGCCACAACCTCTGCTTCATGCTGCTTGCAGGCCTGGGACACTAATTAACAGCCCTGTTAATGATCCATGAGACAGAGCAGCCGGGTAAATGGGTGAGACTCAGTGCACAGGGAGCAGAAGTTTGTGGTGGGAATGCTCTGCTCCCACAGAAACACTGCTCTGACTGCACTCCCATTTGAGTCCCTTTAGTTTAATTAGGAATGGCAATGTTCCCATTTTAGAATCTACCTGACAGGAAACAAGAGGGGTTGGGAAAGAGCTCCCAGGAGAGGGCAGATAAAGGCAGGGCAAGGTGGTGGGTGGGTTTTTGTACACACAGCATCAGGGGCCCTGAGTCTCCTGCACCCCTCACTCCTGCTGATCCCACTCCTTAAGGGTGGGCAGCAGCAAGCAAGGAGACAATTTGCTGTTGTAAGAAGGGGGAAAATCTGCTGGGCTTTTCTCAGAGCCCCACGAAAAGGAGGAGAGCCAGCTGCTCCATGATGCTCCTTGTCACCGTCCCAGCGTGTTATCCTCTGTGTGCACTAAACCATTTGTTTTCCATGTGCTTGGGAACAACATCAAAACTGGCAGTACAGTCTTAATGTGTGAGGAAACCTGGCTTTCCCTGGCCCATGGACTGAAAGCAGGTAGGGAAAACCAGGACCACAGTTTATTTTCTCACAGGTTTGTGAGAGGTGCTGAGCCTACCTGCTGGTGGCACATTAGATCAGGGTGCTTTGGCAGCAGCTTTTGTGCCTCAGAGAGGCTGTGCCATATGGGATCCCCGTTCCCCTGGCTTTGGAAAATGCCCCCCAGCCTGACACAGCATGAGACCATTGACACATTGCATGTCACACCTGCCAGTGAGCTCAGCCATCAGGGCTGTTTCCCAAACATCCATGGGCTGCTGAAGCAGTATAATGCCTGTTTGAAGCAACATTGAAGATGTTTCAGATAGACCTGCTGTTTGCATCACAGCTGCTAAGAGAAGGGTCCCTCCACAGCTGCCATCTGCCAAAGAGGATCATGTGTTTTGTAACTGGCATTTCTTATTAATATTGCAGGCAGCAACCCTTGCAGAGAGGGCAGGGGCAGAAATGGGACTCATGGACTGATCCTGACTGCTGGTGTTTTGTGCAGCCCTGGGAAATTGGCTTAACCTGCCTGGCCTACTGACTCTTTACATTGTATAATCAGAATAATTCTGGACTGTTTTGTCATCTTCTGGTGGGGAAAATACAAAGCTGTGTGTCTGTGTAAAATAGGCTGTGATGAAAAGCTGCCTATGAACTTATTAGTGTAAATCATTATTGCCCTTGTAGAAAAATTCAATTGCATTCGAAACCTGAAGCTGAAGTGAGCCTCACTTATAAGGGAGAGGGGTTCTTGAGGATATTCCTGCTTGTGCCTCAGCTCCAATCTCCACTGTCAGCACAGCTGGTGTGATCCCCTGCCTGCTTTTGTGGTCAGTCAGTATTGCTGAGCTCTGTGCTGGGAGAGAGGGAAATAAAGCTCACTGCCTTCCCTGTGGGCTCTCCCAGAACCATTTCTGACAGTCCCAGCCTCAAACAGCCCTGCTTTCCCACAGGAACCTGCTGGGAGCAGGGCACTGCTTCACAGCAGCTGCTGCTCACACTGCAGCTCCCTGGGGTTCCTCACCTGGCTCTGCAGGCATCTCCGGGCACCTCCAGCTCCACAGCCCAAACAAAAGGTGAAGAGCAGCTGCCAGGGAAGCAAACACCCACCCTGCTTCCTGCTGAGGTGCTCCCAGAGCCCTGTGGATGTCCTGGTGATCGTGTGTTTGGCACTGAGACCCCTCAGAGGGGATGGCAGACAGGGGTTGGGGAGAACTCGTGTCCCCCTTCTTCCTGGTGATCGTGTGTTTGGCACTGAGACCCCTCAGAGGGGATGGCAGACAGGGATGTGGGGAGAACTCGTGTCCCCCTTCTTTCTGCAGCTCTCTGCCCGCTGGGGAATTCTAAAGGAGCCCTTGAGGATTTAGCACGGAATAAAAGCAATGTGCTGGCTCCCCTAGCACAGCCCATCCTTTCACCTTCCTGCATGCCCACACCTGGGTTGTGCTGCCTGTTTTCCTCTCAGCTGGACCACAGAAAGAGCTCTCACAAGGCACAGGGAGCTGGAAATTGTTACTGCTCTGAGAGCTGCTTTTTCCTGACCTTCCAATGTAGATATTTCTGAAACATTCTCTCCAAGCATTGCAGGAAATTACATTTCATAACTGGTGCCACAAGCAGCTTAAAAGGCTCTCCAGTATTGCTGTACCTCGTGCAGGCTGATGCTCAGAAGCCATCAGCTCCTTCTGATAGGCTTAGACACGCCTGTGAGGAGCAGGATGCAGGCTGCTATTGATTGTTACTGATTTGTACTGATTTGTACTGATTTGTACTGATTATTTCACTATTTAGCTGCTGATTTCATTCCAAGCGTTGCTGAGACTTTCTTGTCAAACTAGCAATATTCTGCCTCTTTTCCATGTTTTGTGTTTAAGAAGTAATCTGTAAAAGGAAGCACTGTAATTTGAAAGTAACTCTTATTTGATTAATATTTTTTACTTCTTCGAAAAATATTTGCATCTCTTTTTGCCCTGTTTTAAGGTCTGATCTAGCAGAGGATGTTTTCTTCAGTATAAAATCCTGCCAGTACCTAAGTCCTGCCTTTTTTACTTTTCAACAACCAATAATTTGACTGCCACTAATTATGAACTTTTTTTAATTAGAAAACCTGATGTAAGAGAGATTCCCTAACCATTTAACAACCACAGCAGATTTACAGCAACTTGAGTTTTGCAGTGCTGCCAATATATATTTGTAGCTCTGCATTGCATGAAAGGTTTGATAGCTGCCTTTGATAATTCTGGCACAGACTCTTGGTAGAGAAGGGCAAGAACCCCTGGAGCAAGGAGGATGCCCAGGAAATGAAATTCCTGCCTGGAACAGGCACCTCACTCTGTGCAAGGTTTAACAGTGCTCCTACCAAAGGCTCCTTAGTGCAGGCAGTGACTAGAGAGCTCAGCAGCTCCAATTCCCATTCCTGCTGCTCTGCCCAGCCCTTCTGGGCCCCTCTGGGTCAGGTGAAATCCCTGTCCTGCTCTTACAGCCCAGGAACCACACCTGCTGCACCTCGGCCAGGTGGGCAGCCAGAGGGAAGCTCTCCTCCAGCCAGGTGGGAATTTGGGCTGGGCTCTGTCTGTGCACTGGGAATTTGGGCTGGGCTCTGTCTGTGCACTGGGAATTTGGGCTGGGCTCTGTCTGTGCACTGGGAATTTGGGCTGGGCTCTGTCTGCAGTGGGAATTTGGGCTGGGCTCTGTCTGTGCACTGGGAATTTGGGCTGGGCTCTGTCTGTGCACTGGGAATTTGGGCTGGGCTCTCTCTGTGCAGTGGGAATTTGGGCTGGGCTCTCTCTGTGCAGTGGGAATTTGGGCTGGGCTCTGTCTGTGCACTGGGAATTTGGGCTGGGCTCTGTCTGTGCACTGGGAATTTGGGCTGGGCTCTCTGTGCAGTGGGAATTTGGGCTGGGCTCTGTCTGTGCAGTGGGAATTTGGGCTGGGCTCTCTGTGCACTGGGAATTTGGGCTGGACTCTGTCTGTGCAGTGGGAATTTGGGCTGGGCTCTGTCTGTGCAGTGGGAATTTGGGCTGGGCTCTCTGTGCAGTGGGAATTTGGGCTGGGCTCTGTCTGTGCACTGGGAATTTGGGCTGGGCTCTGTCTGTGCACTGGGAATTTGGGCTGGGCTCTGTCTGTGCACTGGGAATTTGGGCTGGGCTCTCTGTGCACTGGGAATTTGGGCTGGGCTCTGTCTGTGCAGTGGCCACGCAGTGTTAGCTGTGTCAGAAACAGAGATTTGTGTTGGAGCAGCAGGCACAGCACCACGGCAGAGCTCTTTAGTTTGTGCTCTTGCCCCCTTCTGCAGTTGGTCCATCCAGAGGAGAGCTAGAAATAACTGAAAGCATTTCCCTTTCTCGGGATAGGAGTTGCTAAGCAGATACTTTTGGTGTGTTTAACTCATTTACTCAGTCCCTCAGGTGTGTTCAATGCTGCCAGGGCTGCCTGCCCTGGAGGTCTCTGGGGTCTCTGGGGGTGCTGAGGTGCTCAGAGCCAGCCCTGGGGCAGTGTGGTGGTGATTTCCCTTTGCTCCATGGAAGTGGCCTCCCCAGAGCCCTCAGGATCAGGCACAGACATGTCCCTGTGTGCAGTGCTCAGGCAGGGATAGATACTCTGGAATGGTTGCTGCACTGTGTTTAATAAGGAATGGCCACAAAGTTCTCAGCTTGTGAGAAACCAGTGTTGATCTGTAGCAGAGCTGTGATTGTTCAGGTACATTTTATAATAACTTCTGGGCCACAAAGAGCTCAAAGCAAACTCTAAAGTCTGTTGTGCAGGAAGTAGTAGTGCTAAAATGTTTGTGTGGGGTAAAAAGCCCTGACTCTGTTTAGGAGAGCTCTCAGTTTGTCCATGAGTCACTGCAGAATAGATTTCTGAGTGCTTTACCTGCTCAGATGGTTGTACCCTTCCAGCCTCCTCAGCTTTCCACCTGTGTGATCACTCAGCATTTTTGGGGTTTCTCTTTGCAGAGGCAGCTGCAGCCTGGGGACATCTCTGTGCTGGAGCCACAGCCTTGCTCTCCAAGCTGTGACCTCCCTGCCTGGCTCTGTGCACTCCTGGCTCCTGCAGGGCTCCTGCCCTTCAGCCCCAAACAGATAAAGCTCTCTGCTCTGTCTGCCCGGGTTTTTTTGCACCCCTTGGATCCAGAGACCTACTGAGAGCTGGGAAGGCCTGCCTTGCTGCTTTGCAGATCTCACCCTGATGGGCAGGGGTGTGCCTGGGGATCCAGGGCAGGCTCTGGGATCCATAACTGGCATCCAGGGAAAGGTTCAGGCTCCGAGGGCTGTCTGGGTTTGTCTCCATCCCACTGAAACAGTGAATGCATTTTGGTTTGTTATTGCTCCTTGGGAAATATTGTGTCCCCAGGCTCACTGCAAGCACAGAAAGTTTCTCCAGTATGGCCAAGCTCTGGAAATTTCTTTTCTGGGAATGTTTGGTACCGTGGTGGATTCCCCAGTCCCCACTAGTCCTCTTGGAACAGGACAATTATCCCTTCTAATACCACAGAAATGTTGAGCTGTGGTCACAAATGTGTGTCACCTCTCCCTGGTTTGAGCTGGGGAGAAGCAAAGCACATTCCACTACTCTGGAGGAGGGGGAGGAAGGTGGAATTCCTGCTTTTGCGGGTGGGAAGGAGTGGAACCAAAAAGCTGATGGCTCTGGGGCTGGGCTGGCTGCTGCTTAGGGGAGCAAAGCTTTCAGTGATTTGTGGGGACACACAAACACCACTTTGTGCCCCCTCCTGTGTCAATTGAAACTGGAGGAGTCTGCAGAGCCCCTCAAACCCATTCAAAAACTAAAAGAGGGTGCTAAGCCCACTTGCCTTGACACTCCATCCACGATGGTGGCATGTTTTGTTGTGTGTGGCTTTGTTAGTGGTTTTTTTTGAAGGGGCAGTAAGGCTATACAATTTTTCTGGTACTTCTCATTTTTGTTGTGATAGGATTTAAGATGAAATTCTGGTTTGTTTCACCCCTTGCTGCCCCGTCCGAGTGATTTGCAGGAACTTTCACAGAGCACCACCATCCCTGGTGCTTTGTTAGGAAGCCAAATCCCTCCAGGTGGCTCAGCCCGATGCTCACACCTCGGCCACGCCCTGGTTTGTATCCTGCTCTAATAGTTACTAATTACCTGTTCAATGTCATGGCCACGTTTCTGCTTCTGGCACGGAGCTACAGAGCAAGTCACAACAGTCCCACAGAACCAGCCCCAGAGCACAAGGATTGCCAGGCTGCTGGCAGGGTATGCCGAGCAGCCAGTCTGGGTTCCTAGCTCTCAGAGTGTGCTTGTTTTGGCCTTCTGCATTCTTTGTGATTTGTTGCTTGGCTGCAGCTGAAGAGCCTGGGTGCCTGCTTCTTCCTGAGAGCTGGAGAGCAGGTCTGCTTTGGGGAAACTGCACTTTGTTTTACAGTTTGAGATCACTCAGTGAACAAAACGAAATCTCCTTGGTGTCCTGGGGCATTCCTCAGAAATCTGTGGATTTTCAGAAGGTGCATGCTGAATATTATTCCAAGTCAAAGTTACTAGGAAATAAAACAAAAAACCCACCCCAAAGCATGTATCACTCAGCTGCTTATATTGTTAGAAAATATTCATTGTGAAAGGAGTAATTTTTAAGAAGATATAAAGGAGAATAAGATTTTTTTTTTTTTCCTTTTCATTGCCCTGATCCTGCCATGTGTGTGAGACCCATTTCCCATCAGGGTTTTAAACCCTCTCAATCCCCTTGCTCCTACTCCTCTCTGAAAGGGGTTTGTGGTGAGTGTCCCACAGAGGGAGGTGATTCCAGCTGGGATCAGTATCTGGGGCAGAGCTCCCTGTTCAGGCAGACTCTCTGGGTTTGGTGCTGAACAGCCCCAAGCTGCTCTGCTCAGGGTAACCACACATAAATGCTTTTTCTCACAGGCTGGGCAGAACTGCTGCTCTGATTAATTGTGCATCTGCAGCAGGAAGTTTTCCTGGCATAAGATGATGAGTGGTGTAATTTGTCTTGGGAGCATTGCTGTGCTGATAACAAGACTGGTTTGTTTTTATAAAAAGCAGCAGTGTTGAACACTCCAGAGAGTTTGGCTGGCTTTGTGAAACAGAAAAAAAAGATTAGAGTAAGAAGTCAACCAGTCCCCCTCTAGTAAGATCTTATCTAGAGTGGAATACTTAAATTTTACATTTAAATTGCTGTTTAGTTTTCAGAGTTCACTTCCACATGAAACATAATTACCAAAGCTATTGTCTGGACTGCCTTTGAGGCAAAAATCCTTGTGTTTGGATTTATCTACTGGCAGGAAACTCACCTTTTGAAATGTCTTCTGTGTCTGTGCCATCCAGTGACTCTGATTCCTTTGTCCTTCTTGGCTGGCAAGCAATCCCTGGAAGAATAGGAGCGGTGCTCGGTGTGAAGAAGAGGAAAGGAATCAGGCCATCATCTAGCAAGGAAGCACAACTTCTGCATCACAGGGCTTGAGCCCAGCCCTTTGGTGCTGCCAGCAGGGAGCAACGTGTCCCCTCAGCACAGCCCAATCCTGTGTCTTAATCATCACGTGCAGGGATTTATTTGACCTGTTGCATCTGCAGCAGTGATCCTGTGTGCCATCAGTGCTTCTGGAAATGTAGCTCTTTTCTTTTGCACAGGAAAAAACCAAAAATCAAAGCCTCCTCTTGTTGTTTGGCACACTGAGCTGTGGGGAGAGTTTGTTTCCTTGTGAGTTCATTGGGGAAACTTTGTGAGAGGTCAAGTAACAACAGTGCTCAGACTTGGGTTTTTAGTCCTTTTAAATATGAAAGGAAGAATTTATCTTTTGTTTTGTGGGTGAGAAAGGGCAGCAGCCAAACTGGATCCTGAGGTAACTGCAGTGAGTGTCCTCAGGGCCAGCACTGCCAAGAACACTGCACACACTCCTCTCTGCTGTGCTTCTTTTTGGACAGTGTCTTCTGATTTATGGACTAATGCTCACTCAGGGGCTAAGTCAGAATAGAAAATTTAATTATTCTCAAGTGGGAATGCACGAAATTCAACTTTCAGGCTAAAAAGCAACGTGCATTCTGTTTCAAAAAAAACCTAGAAATATCTTTTTGCTCCTTTTAGAATAAAGCTGTTGGTTTAAAATTTCCTTTCAAAGCGTTACAGTTTTATGATTGCTGCCCATTTCCTGGCCAGGTTAGGAGCATGCAGATGCAGAATGCGCCATGGCTTTAAGGGAAGCAGGAATTTGCAGCACTTGGAGCCAGTGGTGTCTGTAGTTACCCAGTTGAGGAAGCTGGCAGATGATGTTACAAATTTTGGGAGAATTGTGGTTTTGCAGACAATGGAGGCAGCAGGTGGAGCACACAGAGTGAGGTAGCACTGCTGAGAACACAATTACCATCAGCTTCCCCTGCCCAGCTGATAAGTGATATGAAAACCTCAAATAAATCACAGTTGCAGGGCCATAAAACAACCTGCCCTGCAGTCTGACATTTGCAAGATCAAAAAGGCCATGTGAGATCTTGCATATTTTTTTATTTAAAGCAACAGTTCCACGGCACAGGAGCTGCAGGCACAGAACCATCCAGGCAAGCAAACCTTACAAAGACACTCTGGTTTTGAAGGGACAGTTTGCCATACAAGCTCTGAAAATCCAACAGAATTTGCTGAAAATGTTGGCATCTGGAAATTGTTCATTTCTATGATTGTTCATTTCTGTTGATTTTTATTTTTTAACCCGTGCTCTATTTTTATTTTCTTTTAAAAGTTATATTTACATCACCCAGAAGCCTTTCAATTATTCTGTGTGCTGGCTGGGATGTTTTTAATAGACATGGTATGTTTTAATGTTTTCAAAATCATATGCAGCAACATGGTTTTGCCTTAAAATGTTCCTTTCTAGTACATTTATTCATATAGGGCTAGTTGCAATTTTTCTTGTACAAGATTTTCTTTTTATTTTTGAACTTGGAAGTCTTCTAAGAATGAAAGATTCCCACAGAAGAATTAGATACCCTCAGTACTTTTCTGTTACTTTGGTTATAGTAGAAAAAAGATGGGAAGATGCTGACAAGAGCTCCTGTGTGCCCCCTGCCCTCTCCATCCATTTCCCCCCTTCAAAAGGCCAAAGTGAAGCTCCTGAGCAGAGGGAGCTGAATCCTCTGACAGCTTCCCCTGCAGAACAAAAGCAGCTCAATTTTTGCCTTCCACACGAAATTCTGGTGTCTTTTTTCCCCTGGGCGTATCCTCTTGTAAAAGTCTTGTGCACCTTGATGAAATGTTCCTGCTTCTCTGTTAGTAAAAATAGGATTTTTTCCATACCTGTCCGTAAGGCCAAGAGCCTCTCGTGACAAGAGGAAACTGAGGAGAGGTGGCTGGGGGCAAACACCTGAGCTCCCTCACCTGAGCTCCCTCACCTGAGCTCCCTCACCCGAGCTCACCTTGCACACAAGGACAGAGGTGGCTCAGAAAACTCCTCAGGGATGTGACACACAGCTGAGAGCCTGGGCTGACCAAGATCCTGGGGAAAAGAAACCTCGCTGCCGAGTGCAAGCTAGAATTGCTTTTTCTCCTTTCATTTCCCTTTCTGCAGAGTGACTTTTTGCTGTGGTGGACTGGGACCTGCATGTTCCTGTATGAACACCTCGCTGGGTGTGATCTGGGGTGATGTTGGCAGGATTTTTCCTGCTGTTCCTGAATCCAGAGTCCCCATCAGGTCTCTGCCTTTGGAGGCTCCAGAATCCCCCAGGGCAGGGTCTCCTGAGCAGCATTCTCTGCTGGCCTGCAGAGCAGGGGGATTTGCTCAGGAGGTGGCTGGAAAGCAGTTTTGGGCTAGAAAAGCGTATTTGTTTTTATTTATCCCCAGTTTGGGATAAAACTGAGGCCTTTCAGGACTAGAGCTGCCTTGGAGTGCTGCCCAGCCCAGAGAGCTGCTGTGCAGGCTGCTTTGGGGGCTGAAGCTGCTGAGGAACATCAGAGCTCTGCAGGGTGGGAATGCCCTGCTGGAGGAGCAGGAGCAAACCCTCCGTGCTTCTGGCAACCTCCAGCCTCTCCCAGCTGTCATTGTTTCCCATTTCAGACACATTTTCTTTTCTCATCTGCAAGATGAGTTAAATAGAAGATTTTATGCAACTATAGCATTTTTGTATGTCAACTCTGTGCCGAGTGATTTATCTTTATTACCCACTAAAGCCTGAAAATTTGCACTTACTTTTCATGTTATTTATTTTGGAAAATACACTAAATTGCTCTTCTATCACTAGTTTAAATAACAGAGAACAATTTGGCATCTGTTATAATCCAACTGACTGACTTGGGGTGGAATAGCAATTCCTTCAGCACAAGCCTAAACCAGAGGACTCCAGGAAAGTCAGCATCTCCATGCACTGAGAGGAGCCACACCAGCTCAGGAATGCAAACATTTTAAAAGAAATATTGGCCTGTATTGTGTATTAGCCCCTGGCTGGCTGAATTTATCTGGCACGTGCTCAACTCTGACACTAGCTGATTATACCAGTCAAAAATAAAAAATAAAAGAGGGAGGAAGTGTGAAATGTCTGCAGTGTTGTTTTTATGTTCATACCCCTTGTGTGTCATGGAACGAGATGCTGACAGTGGTACTTAGTCACCTGTTATGTCTGTTGATTATGTGCTTTGATCTCAAATTTATTTTGCTCTTCTTGGCAGCTGAGCTGCTCCTTGATCCATTGACAAAACCTGCTTAATAGGCACTTGCAAAGACACTGACATCAGTGCACTGGGGAAATCATGACGTGATGCCCATAAACCCTGCAGCAGCCTCGGAGTCAAGGCCTCTTCAGCAAAATGCTTCAAGCAAAATGCTGCTTTGAGAAGCAAGTAACAAGCAGTTTTAGTCCTCCTTGGGGTGGTTTAAGTCTGATGCTTCCTTGTATTTGTTTGAGAGGCCTCAGTAAGGAGAGGAGAGTTTAAATAGCTGCTTTCCTGGGAAGAACTTGCATCTTGCTGTGTTTTTCTGTGCATTGGGACTGTCAGAAACCTTGTTTCCTCTTCCTTAATTCTGTGTGTAAATACAATTTTCCTGTCATGGAAGAGTTTTGAGAAGAGCCATCACCTCGTGCTGAGGTGACTCTCAGTGCCCAAACAGAGCTGACAGCTCACCATGAGAACACAGGGACATAAAATGTGCTGTTTGGGGTTTTTTACCTCTTTTGGGGGGTTTTGTTTGGTTTTGTTGGGGTTTTCTGCAACAGGTAAAGCTTTCTGGGTTTTCAGTTTGAAGATCCTGCCACTCACTAAATTCATGACTAACAAGAACCAGTTAAAGCAACCTTAATATCCCCACCTTGGCAGGGGGAGAGTTCTAAATTTCTGGTGTCTTGAGGACTTTATTGCTTTATCATTTTAGCAGAGTCAGGTCTTTCCTCCTGAGCTGCTTGGCCATCCCTGGCCAGCTCTTGCTGTCACCAGGCTGCCCTGGGAGGGTCTCAGGGCCCCTGCCCTCAGCTGTCCCCTCCTTCAGTTGCCAGGCCAGCATGGAAGCAGGGTCTCTGCCAGCTTTGGGAGCCTTCTAGTCCTGCAGACCTGCAGGGAGGGCACAGTGGCATTGCTGAGCATTCTCCCTGTCTGACAGCTGGCTGGGTGTCCCGTGCAGGAGCCTGGGTGACTGATTGGAGCCAGCTGGGTAACACCAGGGGCAGGAAGCCTTAAGGGACTGTCCCCTCCTCAGGGGCCCATCCCCTTGGCAGTGCAGTTTGCACATGAGAGGTGCTCAACTCCCACAGAGGGAAATCCTCTTTATTTTAATGCAAGAAATATGAACAATGGAGGTGATATATTAGTTGTGGACAGAATTCTGGGGGGGTGGATTCTGAATCTGGCTATAGCAACAGATGGAGTTGCTGCTCAGATTCTCATTGAGTTCAGAACAGCTCTTCTGTCCTCTAAGCTAGAGTGACAAGGAAGTTTCAATGTCTTTTTCCTGACTGACCCTGTGACCGTTCACTTGAAAATAAGAACAAAGTGTTTTTATCATTTTTGTCCCATATAATTATGTAAGGGATGACTTTATAAGCATCTTTGTTCCTATGATCTTTTTTATTCTGATAAAGCTAAATCCAATGAAATTTCTGAGCAGATATTAAAAACTAGTAGAAATTTTACAATTAAACAAAAAAATTAATTTACAAAAATTTTTTTTTTGGCAGAGGAAAGGCTGATTTAAGAATATAGGCTACAGGACTGCTGGTTAAACTGTAAATTACTGAAAGCATGTTAAGGCATGACATTGTTGCACAGCTAATGATCATTCTTTTTGGGCTTGTTGCCTCCAGAGGCACACTAAAAAGGGGAGGAGAAGGGGGGGTGAAGCAAGCAAAGCCAGCAATTTAGAGCTTACACTAAATAAATACTGATAGGTTTGAAAAAGAAAAGCAAACAGAAAAACCCCAGAGACAAAAGCCAACAAACACAGCCCTCCAGAGACTGCCCAGCCCCTGGAAATCCAGGAGAGAAATACTCCCAGAACAGAAAATGCTGTTTCCCATCAGCGAGCTGTGCCTGGCAGGCCTGGGGACACGGAGGTGCCAGCCATGCCATCTGTCACAGCCTGGCCATGGCACTGCCAGGAGAGCCCCACTGCTCTCCCGGGGCAGCAGGGGCTGCAGCAGGGCTGCCAGGGGATCACGCTCACCGGAGCTTGCTGCTTCTCAGGGAAGGAAAAGGGATTGTCATGCACGTGTGGGGGGAGAAGGACACGTGTTTTATCTCAGAAGTTCTCAATGGAAGAAAGAGACCTTGGGTTTTTTCTTGCTTTCCTCTTGGGGAGGCTTTGGGCTTCCATGTGAGATGATGTGATAAACATGAGAGAAAAAAAATCCAACCCACTGTGCAAACATGCACCTCATGTATTTTTAGATGTCAGTTGCAATAAATGTTCATCCTCATCACTGCAAATGTCCATCACTATTAATTAATCTGATCTTTGACTTCTGGATGAGAATATACTGGAGGGCCCAGCTGTCTGTCTGTCTGTCCTTGCTCTCCAGCCCATGGAGTGCCCAGCTGTCTGTCTGTCTGTCCTTGCTCTCCTGCCCATGGAGTGCCCAGCTGTCTGTCTGTCCTTGCTCTCCAGCCCATGGAGTGCCCAGCTGTCTGTCTGTCCTGGCTCTCCTGCCCATGGAGGGTCCAGCTGTCTGTCTGTCCTTGCTCTCTGCCCATGAAGAGTCCAGCTGTCTGTCTGTCTGTCTGTCCTTGCTCTCCAGCCCATGGAGGGTCCATCTGTCTGTCTGTCTGTCCTTGCTCTCTAGCCCATGGAGTGTCCAGCTGTCTGTCTGTCCTTGCTCTCCAGCCCATGGAGTGCCCAGCTGTCTGTCTGTCTGTCCTTGCTCTCCAGCCCATGGAGTGCCCAGCTGTCTGTCTGTCTGTCCTGGCTCTCCTGCCCATGGAGTGCCCAGCTGTCTGTCTGTCCTTGCTCTCCAGCCCATGAAGGGCCCAGCTGTCTGTCTGTCTGTCCTTGCTCTCCAGCCCATGGAGTGCCCAGCTGTCTGTCTGTCTGTCCTTGCTCTCTGGCCCATGGAGGGTCCAGCTGTCTGTCTGTCTGTCCTGGCTCTCCTGCCCATGGAGGGTCCAGCTGTCTGTCTGTCCTTGCTCTCTGCCCATGGAGTGTCCAGCTGTCTGTCTGTCCTTGCTCTCCAGCCCATGGAGTGCCCAGCTCTCTGTCTGTCCTTGCTCTCCAGCCCATGGAGTGCCCAGCTGTCTGTCTGTCTGTCCTTGCTCTCCTGCCCATGGAGTGCCCAGCTGTCTGTCTGTCCTTGCTCTCTGGCCCATGGAGTGCCCAGCTGTCTGTCTGTCTGTCCTTGCTCTCCAGCCCATGGAGTGCCCAGCTGTCTGTCTGTCTGTCCTTGCTCTCTAGCCCATGGAGTGCCCAGCTGTCTGTCTGTCTGTCCTTGCTCTCTAGCCCATGGAGTGCCTAGCTGTCTGTCTGTCTGTCTGTCCTTGCTCTCTGCCCATGGAGTGTCCAGCTGTCTGTCTGTCTGTCCTTGCTCTCTGCCCATGGAGTGTCCAGCTGTCTGTCTGTCTGTCCTTGCTCTCCTGCCCATGGAGTGTCCAACTGTCTGTCTGTCTGTCCTTGCTCTCCTGCCCATGGAGTGTCCAGCTGTCTGTCTGTCTGTCTGTCCTTGCTCTCCAGCCCATGGAGTGCCCAGCTCTCTGTCTGTCCTTGCTCTCCAGCCCATGGAGTGCCCAGCTGTCTGTCTGTCTGTCTGTCCTGGCTCTCCTGCCCATGGAGTGTCCAGCTGTCTGTCTGTCTGTCCTTGCTGTCCTGCCCATGGAGTGTCCAGCTGTCTGTCTGTCCTTGCTCTCCAGCCCATGGAGTGCCCAGCTGTCTGTCTGTCTGTCCTTGCTCTCCAGCCCATGGAGTGCCCAGCTGTCTGTCTGTCCTTGCTCTCTAGCCCATGGAGTGCCCAGCTGTCTGTCTGTCTGTCCTTGCTCTCCAGCCCATGGAGTGTCCATCTGTCTGTCTGTCTGTCCTTGCTCTCCAGCCCATGGAGTGCCCAGCTGCTGCTCCTCTTGTCCCCGCAGGTCTCCAGAATCCCCTCTCGATTCCTTTCCCTCCCTGCCCCCCACCACCCCTCCCTGCAGCCTGTGGCACTGCTCGTGCCTGCTCTGCTTGCTGCTGCTGCCAGGGCAGCCCTGAATTCTGCCAGGCAAACTCCAAATTTATCTGTGTCCCCTGGGGTCAGTGCCAGGAGCTGCAGGGACCTCAGCCCCCCGGTCCTGGGCAATTCAGGGCCCACAGAGCTCACATCCTTCCTTAAAGCTGCAGTGGGAAGAGACCCCAGTGAGCCAGGCCCCAGTTTGCAGGCAAGGAGTTGCAGATTTTCAGGGCTCTGGATGAGGCCAGCCTGGCAGTTTCATGTGAAAGAACTTCATGAGAAGTTGAAGTGGTAAATAGCATCTAAACTTTGTTTGTCCTGATGATGTTCCCACACATAGGGAGATTTAAAAGTTTAAACTTTAACCTTTTCTAAATAGTAGGTTGTCATGATTGATGTTTTAGCATCTAAAAAAAGATGGAAAAAATTGAGATCATGGTATAAACCGGATTCATAGCTAAATGTTGTTGTGAGCAATTTTACACTTTGACACTGGAGCTGTCATCTTGGATTGCACCACTGGCAATCCTCTCAGATGACTGAGCCAATTCCCTTTCCCAGAGTGTCTTAAAAATAGAATATCTCGTCTGCCACCATCTTCTGATTAGAAAGTATTGTTTTACAGCTGAAAAAAAAAAAAAAGGAAATGTTACAAGCCCAGATTGGAAACACATGTTCAGCTGGAGAGAGTGCAGGGATGAATTCAACAGCTGTGGATTTGCCATATACCTAGGGCTATGACCATGAAAACTTGAAGTAGTATTTTTGGTCTGGGTTTTGTTGGTGGTGTTTGTTTTTTCTTATTCCTTTTAAATAACCAGACTTTACTAAAAACTTCTGTTTTTTTCCTCTCCTTACAGCATTCATGATGAATGTGACAGCAGCAGGCAAACTGGGTGCAGTGCACATGCTGGGGAGGGAGGCCTCAGCCAGGAGTCAAACATTCCACACCAGCCTGCAAGATTAAAATGTTTGTAGTTTAGCATTTCACAGTTTTGATTGGAGTCCATCCAGATATTTGCATGCAAAGAGTTATTGCTCAATGACAAATTGAGTTGATACAATCTAGCATGGCAGGAAATTTCCACTCGAGCAGGGTTGTGTGCCAGGCATGATCCCTCTTGGGAATGGTACAAGAAATGATGTCTTTGGGCCTTGAAAGATCACTGGACAGCAAAAGCAATTTTCTATATTTGGAAGAATCACAGTACCTCTAACCAGAGGTGATTATCATTTGTGCAAGTTTGTGCTAAGATTTTAATGCAAAAAGGTGAGACCCTGAGCCCTCTTGCAGGGTTTGTGCTCCTGGCCTTAGGGAGAAGGGTCTGTGCCAACAGCTTTCCTTGGGCTGTCTGTGCTCCATCCAAAGTGCCATTCTGCAGATGTGGTGCCCAATAACATCTTCTTCCCACAAAGATACACCGAGACATTTTCTGCTATTTAACAATTCCATTTGAAATCTGATCTTTTCCCCTCCTTGCTGTCTATGTCCCACCTGAAACCAGCCCTGTTTCCACTCTGCACATACTGCTGTGGGGTTTGTTTGCTCTCAGCCTCCCCTGACTCCCAGAGCTCTGCTTCTCATCACAGCAAAGCCCCTGCAGCCCTTGGGTGACAGTCAGCTGCTCTTCAAGGAAAGGAACCCCTCTGGTGGCACAGAGAGGCTGTCCCACAAGGCTCAGGATAAACCCTGGGCAAGGTTCAGTGCTTGAGGAACAACCTGATGCTGAAGGGCCTCTGTGGGAACGCTCTGCTGTAGGCAGCCTGAGCTCACTGGGGGATGTGTTTTTGACAAAAATCATTTGAAGGAACGCAGATCTGGATCTTAGCACCAGCTGCTGAAAACAAGTGGCACAAGATCAGTCAGGAAGTTTTTTTTAAGAGCTCCTCAATGAACCAGCCTTAGAGCTAGGAGGGATAGCTTTCCTACAGTTTTCCTTTCTCCTCTTTGCTCTGGGTGAAGGAAATGAGGCCTGAAAGAGAGGTGTGAAAATTAAGTGTCTTTGTTGTATATAACGGTATAGACAGTTACATTCTTCTGCCTTTTTGAGAAAGGAAACATGTCAATTACATAAAATGCTGGTTTTTAAGCTGACTGGCTACAAAAGAAGGCTCTCACACTTTTCAAATCAAGTTTTGAGTCTGAAAATTCATTTTTCTTAACAGGCCAGGTGATATCTGGAATTTCAGCACTAGCTGCAGTGGGAATCTTTCAGATTATTTCATTCACTTGTACTCTGTGCAAAGGGTTTTTATTTGGCAGTAAACCAACTGCAGGAGCCAGGATTATGTTGTGTGTTTTGTGATGAGATTAAACTTAACATTTAAGGCATGTCAGTTTTCTCTTGGAATATCACTGACATCATGAGGTAAGTTGAAAAGGCTTAACTCAAAAATGACAGCTGAAGTCTCAACACCAAAATCTCTCTGATGATTAGCTGGAATGTTCTCTGTTGAGAAAGAGCGATATGGGAAAGGAGAAAGGTGCTAGGGGGATTTAGGGCTCTGTCAACATTTTAATTGCTCAGCTCCTGGGCTTTAGTCACTCTCCCTGGTCCTGCATGTGCTCAGCTTCTCCTTGCTCCCGTTCCATCCTCCTGTGGCTGCTGCCTGCTGGTCCCTGGGCAGGGCACACCAACGGGGTTAGCACTGCTGCAGAAAGAGCTGGGCTCGGCTTGGGCTTGGTTTGCTCTTTGGGGCTCACTCTTTCTGGGCACAGGGAAGGGAAAAGTTTCCAAAGTAACTTCTGAGTGGCTGGCAGGCAGAGGATTGTGAGTGTCTTGTCACGTCCTGTGGGAACTCCCCCTCTGTGCTCTGCTGCTGTGTGTTGGGCTTTGTCCTGTGGGCCAGTCTGGATGGTGATAGCTCTTACGGGGTGTGTCCCACGGTGGCATTTGTTGCTTAAAATGCTTTTCCTTGTGAGAAGAAGAAGTGTCTTTGGTTTCAAGGGCTAGTTTTGTCTGTACAGAGACAGTGACAACATTTTAACCTGTTCAGCACCTTCCCCAAAACAGCAGGCAGGCTCTCTGCCTGTCAGGAAGCACTCTGGCTGTGGTAAGAGCACAGAAACAGCCAATCAATCTGTCAGCCTCTTAGGACACTGTTTTTAAGCAGGGATAACAAATATCTGCATAAATGTGCACAATCCTGTGTCCCTTGTCTTGCAATCCTGAAGGGCTGGAAATGCCCACGTTTGAACTCAGTAAATACACCACATGTGTAAGTGGAAATACAGTTGTAGTGGCTCCCCAGCAGTTCAATGTAGTTTATTTACACCATGAACTCCACAAACAAACTCTTCTATTCACAGACAGGATGGAAAGAGAGCAGAAATCTCTCTGAGAGTGATGGAAACTGGTTAAAACAGAAGAAAATCAGAATGGTGATGGTTTACTGTGTTCAGTGGCTCAGATCAGTCAGTCTCATCGTTGTGATGATGTGAGCACAACAACTTGTATTTTCACAGACTAGGCTGAGCTTCCTAGTAACACAATGCATTTCTCTATTTTGGTTGTCCTTTGAAATGTGAATTTTTTTTCTTCATTTATATGGCTTTTTACTCTGCTATCTTAATTTTTGATGTCTTTCCCCCAAAATCTCTCTGCCCCGTGCTTTTCCCCCCAACTCCTGCCACTCCTCTGTGTCTGCTGAGAAGATTTTGCTGTGTGCTGGCCCAGAGGTTCCTGTGAAACAAGTTCCTGACTTTTCTGCTTCCTCCAAGGCAGTGGTCACTTCCCAGCTGCCATGGACAGTGTGAATAAAGTAGCTGGGAGCTCCAGGAGCAGAGGGAGGAAGCAGAGAAGCTCCACGAGCTTGTGGTTCAGCCCAGGGCAGGGCAGCCAGTGTGTGGGAGCAGGGTTTTTTTTTGTCTTTCCCTCTGCTTCAGGAGCTGGGGTGAGCAGCCTCGTGCCTTGCTCCCCAGAGCATGCAGCCAGTGAAAAAACCCAACCTCCAGCCTCCTGGGTCTGCAGATGGCACCATGAAGTGCTGGCACCACCAGGGATATCTCCACGTGGTGGTATTCCATAGACCTTGCTGCAGGCTATTCCAATAAGAGGGATAATAACTGGTTTGGGCTGACTGGTTTAATACCTGGTTTTGTTGAGGACTGAATGACCAGCTACAATTTTCTGTAATTGCCTGTAGTTTTCCTTGGACTTATGCAAGCTCTTTTCAATTGGCCTGCTTGCTGAAGACTTTTCAGGAAACAAATCTCTTTATGTGCAAGAAGAAGAAGAAGAAGTCAGATCTATGAGGAGCTGAGGAACAAAAACCAGCAATAAAGCAGCAATAACCCAACATTCTGTGCAATGCAGAACTTTTGCTGAGTATCATGGGAGGATGTGACAGAGATACACAAACCAAAGCTGCTTATTTTTCAGTAGCAGATCTCATAGTATTTCTCTTGGAGATTGTACTCCTCCTCCTCTTACAGATAATTTTTTTTAGACAAATACCTTTGCTCCTTCAGGACACGTTTTCTCCTTTAGTGGGCTCTCCCAACATGACCCAGCAGAAGTTGGTAGCACTATCAAAACTTTCCTCAGCTGCTCACCCTCATAAAAAATCAGCGTTGCTCTGTTTTCTCTTCCTGCTGTGGGGTTTTTCAGTGATTCATTTCTCTTTGGAAGTATTATTGGGCTTGATCTCATCCCTAATTTGCTCTGCATTTCTCATAAGCTCACAGCCTGTTGGTTTCAGGAAGGTGCCAGTGTTCATTTTCCATTTGGGTTGGTTGCTGTTTACAAGCCAAATGCTGACAGATGTGGTTGCGAGAGCCTGGCTGCTTTCTTCCTGCAGAGATTGTTGGTTTTTGGGGTGGTGTTTATGGCCATATGGATGGCAGGCCTGTTGGTGTGCACAGCAGAGCCTCCCCGAGGGGTGCAGGACCAGACCTCCATGGAGCTCCAAGGCCTTTGGAGGAAGCCTCCAGCTCCTTGACGAGGGCTTGGACGAAGCTGCTCACTGGTAAAACTTCCACAAGTGGAAACTTGTTGGAAGGAAAGCAGATCCAGGTGGCTGTTGTGTAAACGTGGGGAGACCTTGTCTGAAAGGTTGTTAAACAGAGGGAAAATTAGGAGAGGGTGAGTAGATGTTTTAGCTTGTCCTCATTTCCAGGCTGCCTGCACACAGGAGAGCTGTCTGTGAGAAATTGGATGCGGAGATAATTTTGCACTCGTGACCGAATAAAGTTAATTAAAGTGATTTATTCCTCCTTCTCCCACAAACCTTTAGTACCTCAATGTGTCTCTTAGAGGGTCACTGGAAGCATGTGATTTATTCCTCCTTTCTCTTTTACCAGAATTAATAAAAATGCCAGATTTCAGATGTGCTCCAAAGCACTGGGGACATGTGAGTGGCCATTGGTGGGGAATGGCTTCCTCTTGTAACTGGCTGCTGGATAGAGCAGTTTTTCAGTTCCTTTTGATCAGAGATGTTTTAAGGAAATTTTTCTTATTACTGCATTTTTTTAGGATTACTTGGAGACATCTTACTCTTTGTAGATTTTTTTTTTTTTTTATTTTAAGAACTACTCAACTTCATCCCTCAGTGAGATTCTTTTCCACCTGGGTGGTTGTAGTTTCATTTTGTGCAAAATATGGGTTTTAATTTGGTCCATTCAAGGAAGTGTCACCCCACACACAAATACCCACAAATATCACTTTGCTTTCCAGAATCTTAGAGTCAGAAGATGATGCTCCTCCAGCCCCAGTCACTAAGCTGTAAGGACTTCAGAACTTTTCTATCATCTCTGTTGTTGGCAATTATTTCCCTTCCTCCAGCATGGAGAATTGGGATATGAGAAGATTTCATCCCTAAAAGAAATTTTGGTAAATTTTGTATTGATTTGATTTAGAGGACAGAAAAATTCATGAGTAAATGAAAAAGGCACCTGAAATATTATAATAGCTTCTGAATATATTCAAAAGTATTAAAAAGCTGACTTGACTTTGGCTTCAGACAATGAACCAACAGTGAGAGAATGTCTGAATGTTGACCTTGTTCATTTTTTAAGCATTCTGACAGCAGAGTTTAGTCCATGGCATCTGGGAGCAAAGTAGTTTGCCTTTTCTACATGTCCTTTTGGATTGTGGAGTAAACTTTCTGGGACATTACCTTCAGAGAGCTGTGGACTGTAAATGCCAGGTCACCACTCTCTGCTCTGAGTTTATCAACAGAGCTTCGATCTTTGCTCCAGTTTGTCCTGCAGGAGGGTGGGAAAAGGAGGAGCAGCTCAGGGTGGGCTCAGTTCCTGCTGCATTAAAGGAGGAAAGGCTCAAGGTGGGCTCAGTTCCTGCTGCATTAAAGGAGGAGCAGCTCAGGGTGGGCTCAGTTCCTGCTGCATTAAAGGAGGAAAGGCTCAGGGTGGGCTCAGTTCCTGCTGCATTAAAGGAGGAGCAGCTCAGGGTGGGCTCAGTTCCTGCTGCATTAAAGGAGGAAAGGCTCAAGGTGGGCTCAGTTCCTGCTGCATTAAAGGAGGAGCAGCTCAGGGTGGGCTCAGTTCCTGCTGCATTAAAGGAGGAGCAGCTCAAGGTGGGCTCAGTTCCTGCTGCATTAAAGGAGGAAAGGCTCAAGGTGGGCTCAGTTCCTGCTGCATTAAAGGAGGAGCAGCTCAGGGTGGGCTCAGTTCCTGCTGCATTAAAGGAGGAAAGGCTCAAGGTGGGCTCAGTTCCTGCTGCATTAAAGGAGGAGCAGCTCAAGGTGGGCTCAGTTCCTGCTGCATTAAAGGAGGAGCAGCTCAAGGTGGGCTCAGTTCCTGCTGCATTAAAGGAGGAAAGGCTCAAGGTGGCTCAGTTCCTGCTGCATTAAAGGAGGAAAGGCTCAAGGTGGGCTCAGTTCCTGCTGCAGTAAAATAACCCCCCTATCATAGAGATGAGTCCAAGTAAAGCACAGAACCTGCTCAGGTGTCCCCTGGGCTGGGGTGGGCTGTGCCTGTGTGCTGAGCAGCAGCTGTGCCAGCCCCTGGGAGCCCCAGTTCCAGGTCCATAGCCCTGTCCCTGCCCAGCACCCAGGAATTCCAGAGCATGCCTCCCCATCAGCCTGGCTGAGCTGCAATCAGTATGGGCTCTGGCACTTTGTGAGCAATGTGCTGAATAAGGAGCCCTGCAGGGCAGTCTCCTGGGGGGTTGTGCTTGGTTACCACTCAGACCCTTGGTAACAAGAACCACAGGGAAAACCCCAGCTTTTCAAAGAGCTATTCCCTGCACTCCTCGGTGGGTTTCAGCATTGCCTCCAAGGACAGGGTGAAAATGATCCTAAAGGGACAGGGGGAGCAGGGAGGCACACAGAGGCTGGATTGTACCCAGCCACCTGAGACAAGTGTCAGCAGCTCCACGCTGAGTGAGCCAGGAATTGCTGTTGTGCTTCTGACATTGGGGAAAAATAAGTGTTTTCTTTCAGGGTGGTGTATACAAGGTATGGGAAGATTAAATCACTGGCTACAATTGCTGTTCAAAGATAAATACAAGTGCAGCAGGGCAAAGGATTACTGCATTATCTCATTGTCCACATCCCACAGGCAAAAGTGCTTCTGTCTGTTGGTGCCAAAGGTTGGGCTCGCTGATCTTGGAGGTCTTTTCCAACCTAAATGTTTCTAAAGTTCTGTGTTAAAAGGGATTGTGCAATTAGATTTACAGCAACAAAGTGAATTTAAACAAAAAACATCTGCTGTTTATCAAGTGCTTCCAAAACTTGTGTTTTGAGGAGGTACAGAGCAGTTAACAGCAAGTAGAAGAGAGTGGTCTTTCCTCTAACAATCCCATTTGAGCCCTGTACTAGCAAACTTGGACACCCTCACTCGAGCAGAGATGCAGAATGCAGGTTTTCATAGCTCTGAAAGGGTGTTTTACCATGATAGTAACTACTGCAGCATATAATTCTGGTTTATTTTTGTGAGGGTGATTTTGGGTCCTTTTTGTTAGCTGTATTTCCAGCTGTACTCGTGCTCTGCCCTTCAGAGAGCTGCTCCCCAACAGACAAACACATGGCTTGCATACCTGAATCCACTGTGAATTTTTGGCAACAAAGCCAAATATCCTCCTTCTCTTGCACCAGGAGAACGAGCTACATCCAAACAGATTCTATTCAGACGAATGGCTTGGCCTTAGAGGTGGTTGGTGTGGCTGTAAATTGACATTTCTAGCTAACCTGTGACTTCCCACTGGCCATGAGGTGTGGGACTGTGGGACACTCTCCATTTGTTACTCTCCTGAGAAAATGCCTTGCCAGAGCTGATGTGTCTGCTCAAATCTGAAACGGGCAGGACATGTCCTTCCAGTCAGTAAGAAGTCACTGGATATTTCAAAACTTGTTCTGGGGATTTGGGGACTAAAACAAATTTCATTTGAATGCACAGATTTTCTTTTGTGAAATATGGGAAGGCCATGTGTGGAAGCTGGTGTTGTTCTCACTGGAAGAGCTCTGTGATGTTTCTGGTTCTGAGACTTTGGCTTGTTTCCAAAAATATTTTTCTATTTCTCACACATGGAAATATTTTAATCTGTTCTTTAATATCTTTTAAAAATTATGTTGGTTTACTATTGTCTTTTTCCCTGGAGGTCACATATTTTAGCTCTTCTCAGACAGTGAATGACATCTGTATAGACATTCAGATCATGCTTTCCAGTGTTTGTCACTGTGTGGGGAAATGTGGGGTCCATACGTTGAGAACTGGGAAAATTTACCACAGCTTTGATTTTGCAAAGTGGAGAATGAATTGCTTCATTTCTCTGGTGAAACTTCTCAGTTTTGTGGAGTAAATGCTTTCCCTAAGTTATTCATATTTCTTTGAGAAGAAGGATAAATTAAGGGACTTAATTGAGAGTTTGGGACTTCAGTGACAGAAGCACTGCCATCAAAAATAAACTGGTAATGAGATAATCAATGTGACAACCGAATGCCATTAATTGCAAAAGAAATTATTCATAAGATACAACTATAAGCCAAATAATTTTTATTCAGGTTCACAAATAGCTTATAAAAATACAGGAGGGCTTTGTGATATTTAGGTTATTTCAGTTGTGAAAGTGAGATGAGTGAGTTCTTACTGGATTCTTTAGGAGAGAGAATTTTTTTTTTTTATGATAATGCAAATATCATTGGTTTGAAAGGAACCAAGAATGTGTTTCACACATCATGCTCTTCCTCTGTGTATGTTTTTGGGGTTAGATTTTCTCACTATTTCCTCTGTTTAGTATTTCCAGATATTAAGTGTTTTCCACAGATTGAGTGCTGTAATGCAATCAGAAATATGTATTCTATTATTGGTGCTATTGGAACAATAGAAAATTGGAATAACATGAAACAGCATAAATATGCTTTGCAAGTGCCTTGAAATGAAGTTCCCCCTTCCATCATGCTCAGCAAACACCAGAATGGTTTTTCCCAGCAGTCTCAAACACAAATCTATGAAATCATGAATTCTCACAGGCATTTACTGTTAAAAATCTTCAATACAGCTATATCAGGGAAAAACCCCCAAAACTATTAGGTGATAATAGCAAAAAATAATCTAACAAGTCAAAAAACAGCTGAAGTGTATTTAAATATAGGTTGATGTTTAGGGAAAAAAAGATACACTTTAGTCAGGTGGGGAAATTAAAGGCAATGTTTGTGCATGGTGCATCTTTTGGGCTTTGTTTGGATTTTTTCTCTCATTCATCCCAGCCTCTGGATCTGAGCATTAGTTATGTTTATCCTTTAATCCTACTGTCTGGGTTTGTTTATGTGAGATTCATTATCTCGCCAGGGTGGGCAGCTAAATGAAAAACCAGACCTGACCTCAGGCAGTGCAAGAGTACCTACAGATTACTTTGCTTTACACAGACAAGTTAAATTCTTTATCTAAGAGCTGGGCTCCACATCTCCTGAGCCAGCAAGGGACTGAAATTGCATTGGTCTTGTTGCACCTCATCCTCCAAAAAAGGAGAAAAAGGAGCTGGGCACATTTCCCTCAAGTATTTCCTTGAGACAGAGCCTCACTTCATGGTCCTGTTCCATTGTGCAGTTCAATAAACTCTGCCATAACTGCATGTGCTTGCTGCTGGCCCTGTACAAATCTCACCCAGCAGGAGTTTTTTGGGTCCCTGGTAAACTCAACAGCAAATAATGGATAGATCCCAGTAGCACAGGACTGAATGAATATAAAATCCACCACACTGGGAGTGCTCCCACATTTTTTGGGCACAAACCCAGTTTCAGTCTGTGTGAATACATTCAATCCCAGTAAAATTTGTTTTAAAATGCTTGTGGATGTTACAGCTGGCTCTGCTGGGGCGCTGTGGTTGGAGGATGGCTTCCTGGTGCTTCCCATTGTTTCTTCCCTTGATTTGGTGAATGTGCTGAAGCAGACTGGAAATAACTAGATCCCCTCGTTGTCTGGACAGTGTGCCTGGATTAATAGCTGTGGGAATCCCAGATGTTTTCACTCCCTGCATGTTGTATTCCGTGCTCCTAGGGCAAGCATGGAAACCCTGGGGTGAGCCTGTCCTGTGGGCTGCTGGGAATTGCAGATTAAATTCATGCTGCTTTAAAAGACCTACATGAGGTTTATTAATCTTTAAAATCCCACTTAAACCCTGTTTTAATGTCTTAAGTAGGATTTCAATGAAGTCTAGCACAGGCCCTTTGTAAAAAGGGGAAAGAAGTGACCCTGCAGGTTGCTAGAAACATCATATTTTGCAGTTTCATCAAGCCATATTTAACAGGATTCCAGGGCTACCAATGGACTGACCTTTTGTGAAACCCAAACTGCATATTTTATGGGGAAATACATAATTTCTGCCTCAACAAAAAACCTAAAGGAATTCCAATGATTAAATGACCAAGCTTAGGCTCCTAAACGATGCTTATTGCCAGCTCCAGATATTTGGCTGCTCCTTGTGGCTCCCTGCACATTTATTTAATTTAAAAACGTTTCAGTTTGGTTTAAAATAATGCTTTGGGAGGTTTCTTGTTCCTGGGAGTTTTTTATTGCTGCTTGTCAAACATCTCTGCAAGCAAAAGAAAAAGTGCTTTGATTCCAGCATTTCTCCTACAGTTTTGGGGCTTTTTTTTAAAGCTGTATGAAGTTACTTGTGTCAAAAAACAAACTGAGGAATTCTCCTTTCCCCCAGCTCACTTGCTTTCATGCCTCTTTCATTGACTATTCATATATTATCCATATTCATGGAAAATCTAGGTGGAAATGCCAGTTTTCAGTCGTGGCACCATGAACTGGGATGCCAAGGGGTTAAAAATTCCCAAGAACACAGAGGAGAGCCTCTGGAAATTTAAAAATACACATCATTATTCACTTGGCTTTAAAATTGTCTGAGCTCCCAGCACGGCCATGGCATGAACCACTCTGAATTCTCTTGCTGTGTCAAGAGTGGGTAGTTCTGGCTTTCAGCAGCCAGAGTAGAGTTTGATCTGCAGTTCTGAGAAACTAAATACTAAGTCCCCCATCTCTGAGGGTATTATTACTATTACAAAAAATATTTAGGTTAATATTGGGTACTTTTTGTCAGCTCGTGGTTCATTACAAGGTAGGTCTAATTAATTGCTGTCACACTCTTTGAGGTGTGGATGAGTGCAGGTTTAATTAATTTCCCCCCACAGGCAAAATATTTTTACCTAACCACGTGTAATTTCTATGTTTTTTGCTCATCATCTTGTACTAACAAACAAATCAGGACACATGTTTGTCAGAAGGGGCATGAACTGACAGAAGAATGACAAATCAGTGGGGGGGAAGTGTGGAAAATGGGTTTTTTGAGACTTTTTAGGCAGATAGATTTGAATTCCAAGGCTGACTTTCTGTACCTGAAACAATTCCTGAAGTAATGAATCAATTTTGAGGCATAATTTAAAAGGAGGAGGGTTTTCACACAATGTAACAGGCCTACCAGGAAAACCAGGATCTGGGGGTGTGTATCCAGAGTGAAAATGAAGTGTGTCAGAGCAGGTGGGATGTTTTCTTTCTCCATGAATTATTCTGCTGGAATGGAAAAAATATACATTTAACTAAATGGTCACTAAGGTGTTGGGTCAAGGCATAAAATAAGAAGAAGAAGGAGTCATTACATCAGCAAAGAGTGATGAAATTTATTTGTGCCTTGCTAAATGCAGATATTTTGTGGGGGAGGAGGGGGCAAATGTTGCTGATAGAGATTATTAAAGCAGGATGGTAAAACAGGTTTCCTCCACAACTGCCTCTGATTGCTAACTAGTTAGAAAAGTGTGTTGCTGACTGTCCTAGGGAATTGGGCTGTAAATCAGCAAAGTCTCAGATGCCCAGGAAGGTCGAAGTGCAGGCTGCCATTGGCACAGTCTCTGCCTGTGCCCCTGCAGCAATGGCAGAGCTTGGGCTCAGCAGGGTTGCAGTGCATCCCCTGGAACAGGAACATGTCACCCACATGTTTATGAAAAACCCTTTCCTTAGGATTTTTTCTCCTAAGAAGCTGAGAGGCCTCAGGAACAAACTGCAATCAATTCTTACCTGCTGCTGTGGGATGCAACAGGTGGATCTGGGATTGGTCTCACCTGGTTGTTTTTAATTAATGGCCAATTCCAGTCCAGCTGTCCAGACTGTCTCAGTCACAGACAAACCTTTGTTATCATTCCTTTTCTATTCTAGCCAGCCTTCTGATGAAATTCTTTCTTCTGTTCTTTTAGTATGGTTTTAATATAATATATATATCATAAAATAATAAATCAGCCTTCTGAACATGGAGTCAACTTTCTCCTCTCTTCCCTGATCCTGGGCCCCTGTGAGCACTGTCACAGAACCTGCACTCCAGAAGGGAGGCACAGAGCATGGCTGGGAGCAGCCCCAGGGTGAAGGGTGCTGCCCCTCCAGGAGGAGCCCGACCCTGGAAAGGACTGCCAGACCCGGGCCAGGCAGCAGAGGGCTGTGGGCAGGGGTGCTCCTGTGCTGGCAAGGGTAAAACCGTGCTGTTTTCTGGGTTCCTGTAATTTCTCACGGGCAGTCATTCTGCTGGCACTCAGGAGTTCCAGACCAGGATGAGGAGAGGAAAATGGGAATGGGGATGTCAGGAAACACAGATTTTGAGAGGGGTAAGCATTTAGTGAGCTCTGATGGAGCTGGTGTCCTGACCTGGATGGCAGAGCCCTTTGCTTTGCATGCTTACACCAACATCAGCTCCACAAAAGATCTGACTGCAGCATCAGGGTAAGGACATCTTGGATAATTATTAGTATCTGCTGGATATTTTTACCTAATTATGTGTAATTTTCTATGTTTTTTGCTCATCATCTTGTACTAACAGCCAAATCAGGACATATGTTTGTCAAAAGGAGCACGAACTGACAGAAGAATGACAAATCAGTGGGGGGGAAGTGTGGAAAATTGGATTTTTGAGACTTTTTAGGCAGATAGATTTGAATTCCGAGACTGACTACTAGTAATTATGCAGAAGATACTAATAATTTGAAATCCAAACTAATAATTGGAAGCCAGCTTGACATTCTCTGGGAAAATGTAGGGGTGGCATGGAGAGCAGAGCTCCCCTCAGTACCAGGGAAGGTTTTTTACTCTGTCTTGCATCCTTATCAGACACCACCTCATCTGTCACCTGGGCTTGCTGAGATGATTCTGGAAGCACATCCTGGCTGGCTGGCAAAGCACATTCCAGAATTTGCTGTCAGTGATCCTGTGCCAAATGAGAAAGTTGTTTTAATGGCCTTTCTGCAGGATTTCCCTTTTGGTTCTTGTGCAATTCCATCATTTCCTTGGTGATAGGGATGGGAGCATAGAAAGGGTGCATATTAAATTTACAGGTAACACAATGCCACAAGAAATTGGAAAAACAGGAACAGCTTGGAAAACTATGTAGTAAGATAACATTAAGAAAGAGAAAATTATTAAGAAAAATGTCAGATTATGGCCTTAGGACCAGCTAGATGGTTATTTTGAAGGAAAAAGAGTTAAAAGTTGCTAGGGCTTCTAGTGGATTGTGATGCAAACAGTGTTTAACATATTTTTTGCAAAAATTACAAGCAGGGATTTTTAAGTAAGTGACTCATTTGTAGCAGATGTAAAGTAATCTCCCCCTCCATTTAGTGCTCTTACAGTTTCATCTGAGCTGCTGTTTCCTGATGTTAGCCTCGAGTGGCTGAGACAGGAGGAGGTTAAACCTGAGGAGAGGTTTTTGCTAATGCCAGGAGCAGTGTGGTGCTGGAATGATTGCCAGGCTGTGCAGCTTCCCCGGGAGAGCTCCAGAACTTGTCAGATTTTCTCTGGCCAGGTGTGAGCTGCCTGCACCTGAAAAGAAAGGGTGGGGGCAGCCCAGCTGAAAATTTACACCTCCTTCACCCCTGTCTCCTGTGATTCTGGGTATCATCCATGCACAGGGGTGAAGGCCCTGCTGTGGAGCTCTCTTTTTATCCTCTGAGTGTGCTCAGCCTGTCGGTCTGTGATTTCAGCAGGAGGCAGAGTGGGAATCCTGCCTGCATTGCCAGAAGGCACTGCTATTCTGACACTTCCATTCAGTAACACTGCCTGGGAACATCATTTTTGAGGAATGACAGACCTGCACACCTTGGATTGCATATGTGTATATATATATTTATATATATATTTATATATATATTTATATATATATTTACTGACTCTGCCTTGTACAAGCTGAGTGTATTTTATTCTGCTCGTGGCTCAGTTCATCGTGGTGCACAAAGTGATTTTAGAGGTTCTGTGAATTCTGTGAACTTGCTAAGGGGATCCTCCGTGGCTCCACCAACAATCACATTTTTTTCTGGGGTGAAAAAAATGATGTTTGTTTGGGGAAAGGCGGAAGTAAAACAAAACCAGGTCTGAAGTTGGGATTTTCTTAACACAGTGAAATATATTCCAGAAAACTGAGATTTACTAAATTCTGAGGAGGCTGTGATTCTGTGTCTAATTCCTGTGGGAAAGGAAATTCTCTTTTATTTTTTGCTATCTCAAGTGTAAATTTTCAGGTATTTGAACAGAGCAGCACTGAAGCTGTGTCCCAGGAGGTCTAGGTGGGATACCAGGAAAAGGCTCTTCCCCCAGAGGGTGGAACAGGGTCCCCAGGGCAGTGGTCACAGCACCGAGCCTGGCAGAGACCAAGAGAGGTTTGGACAATGCTCTCAGGCACAGGGTGTGACTCTTGTGGTGCCCTGTGCAGGGCCAGGGGTTGGACCTCGATGGTCCTTGGGGACCCCTCCCAGCTCAGGCTGTTCTGTGGCTGGAGGTCTCATCCAGCATCAACAGTTCTGTGCAATGCCATCAAATAAATTGTAGCTTTAAACTGTAATTTCCTGCCTCCTGGATAGTGCAGGGGGAAATGTCCTTTCAAAGAGCTAATTAAGCAGTGAGGACCTTCTGAGATGTTTTCACACCATACCTCTAATACCAACCAAGAACCTCGAGCAAAGGTCCTTGTAAAGAAAGGAGACAAGGAAGGCCAAGATGTGAAAGCTGGTTGGGTGGTAGCTGACGTGTCAGAGCTGTCTCTAGGGCTCTGTCTGTGCCTGGGAAGGATAACTGCTAAGAAATTGTGTTTAACGAGGTTTAACACAATTGTGTTGAACAGAGTTTAACAAAAACTCTCCCCCAGCTGTGTGTCAGGGTTTCAGGTGGAGCTGCACGAACTCGTTTGTCACGGTGTCCCCACTGCACTCTGCCAACCTCCTCCATAATCCAGGCCATAAATTATGGATTATTTTATAGACATTGTTTCAAAGAGCTCCTTATCCCCTAATAATTACCTGCAGACATGCTGATACATATTGAGTTCTAAAATATGAAAAAACCACCCATGGACATGACCTGGAGAAAGCAGAGTTTTGGACTGCTGCCATTCAGGTTACATCAGGTAAAACTTTGCTGCATTATGTCAATTGTTAGGAAGTTTGGGATGACACCATTTCCTAGGCTTTAAACGATTAATTAGAAGCCTGGGTTGAGATGTAAAATTAAATACTTGTACCAGTACAATCAGCTTTTCTTTTTGTGCACTGGAACTGTAATGAACTGCTTTGTAAGGCCAGACATTTCCCCTAGCAAAAGTGGAAATTCAGCTGGTATGCAGAGCTCTGGCAAGAGATGAAACAAAACTAAATTGCTTAACTTATATTTGCAAAATAATTCTAAACCACAGGACTGTTTCCCTTTTCATTTTTGCTACAAAATTTAAAGGTCTTTTCAGTGGGTTTTTGTTCTTCTTATCCCTGTACTTTTATAATATCTGATGTATTTAAAATGTCAAATTTCATCATCTTTATCACCATTGACTTGGCCTTGATTTACAGTATGGAAAACCAAAGGAAAGCAAACTAAATTCATGAAGAAATTTCTTATAGTTTATTGAGGTTTCTGGTTAATTTCTAATGGGAAAACCCCAATGGGAGCTGACAGTCATGGGATTTGAGTTTGTGTTGCTTTCTTTTATTTCATTTATTCAGAAAAACTTCTAGATCAAGCAATGTAACTTTCAAAGGAAGTATTTTATTTCTCTAATTTTTAGAGGTTTGTTGTTTTTTTTTTTTAATGTACACAATGTGATGGTCATGGGTTTTAGAGGTGGCCTATCCAAGCAGCACCTTGGACAAGTGAATGAGCACATTCCATGAAAGTGTCCATGGAGACCAGCAGCAGGAGCAGCATTAAAAGAGGCAGTTTTGAGAATTAGCAAATCTGAAGCCCCAGAAGTTCTTGCTGCTCTGGTGGAGTAACAGCTTGACCCCTGAGGGCATTCCCTGGCACTGAGAGAGGGTTGTGTGCTGCTCGTGACTGCTGGAAGGGGAGCATCCTTCACCAGAGCTGGGGCTTGGCAGAGCTCGGGCAGAGCCTGGGCTGCTGGGACCTCTGCTGCACCATCTGCATTTCTGCTGGGGTTTCCTCTCCCTGCCCAGAGCCCTGGCATTGATGGTGTGATTGAGATGCCCATGCTCATGATGGCTGGAGCACTGGGATGTGGTTGGTGGTGGGGATATTCCAAACAGTTTCCTAGGACACAAACAGGGCTCCATTTCCTGGAGCACAACACCAGAGGGGGGCAGACAGGTATTCTTGTCCTGCTGGCGTGACAAAACCAAGGTCCATCGTGGTTTAGTCTCCTCCCAACACCCCCCAGCAGTCAAGGAACCTAGCCAAAGGGGTTTTTTTACAATTACTAGCTTTTTCAATGCTGAAAGCTACCTTGAGATTCCAGGCAAGTCTCACTCAGATGCAATTTTAAACTGCAAGAGAATGTCCACTCCAGTTTAAAGAACCACAGAGGCAGCACACCAGAAGGGCTTCATTGCAGGAATGGTGATTTTTGGAACAAGCAGTAGTTAATTTAGATTAATAGTTTTTACCAAACTGCCCCAGAGAAATTATCACTAACAATTAAATAGACTTCATGCTAGTGAATGCATTTTCAAATATCAAAACGTTACTTAATATCAGTTATGCTTAATTTAATGGTTTTGATGAATTCATCAGCTAAATTAGGCTTTGTTAACTGATCCTTGCAGTATCATTCAGAAATGCTATAATTATTTCTCTTTTGAATAGAGGGAAACCAAGATCAACAATTCAGGTGGTTTGCTGATGGCCATGCTCAGAATGTACTCTACAAACAAAATTGAAGGTTAGGTTCTCATGGCTTCTCCTCTGGTGTTAAAACCACTAGCCCTGATCTGATAACCATTTAAAAAAAACAAAAACCAGCAAAGAAAAACACCACTGCCAAGACACACCACAACAAACAGACAAAACCCAAACACACTCCACAGAAAAACCCCAACCAAACCAACCAACCTTCAATCTGCTTTACAAAATCATCAATTTCTGTACTGGCTACTCTAACAAGATCTGAAAATTATTACAATTAAATGTATTTTAGAAAAGTCTTTTAAATGCGATAGAAATAGAGCCAATAAGCTTTTGGTTTTCACATTTATTTTTTACTAGTTCATGGTTTTCCCATTTGTTGACCTTTGGTGTTAGGCATGTTTTACACCTGTGTTTTAGGCTGGAAACACCTTTTCTGTCAGGAATATTTCTGTGAAGTCTGCACTTCAACCTTTCCTAAGTCATCACGGCAGTGAATCCAATTTATTTCCAGATTTTAAAAATCCCTGTGGCTGGATAAAAACTCCCCCCAGAGAACTCACCTCCACCCCAGTGGAATGACCTGCAGAACTGGTAGTACTGAAGAGCTGAGAAACAGCCTCCTAAGTGTGATTTCCCCTGCCACCCCTTTCAGATTCCCAGCTTGCTGTAAAAAGGCAACAGGACTGAACTTGTGCAGGCAGGCTGCTGCCTCTGAGTGGGGCAGAGAAGCACGGGGGAGCAGAGAGGTGAGCAGAGTTTCTCTGGCTCTTGCGAAAGCACATCCAGAGTCCTGGGATGGGCTTCCCCATCCCTGGCAAACCCAGCCAGGGGAGCAGGGCTGGAATGCTCCCCCTGCCCAGCCAGCAGGGCCAGGATTGCCTCCTGCTCCTGACTCTCCCTTCCACACCAGGAAATGCACTCCTTGCTGAGGTCACACTGAAAAGCAGAATTTAAGCCACGAATCCCGGCTGATGCTGCCCTTATTTAGTGACTAATATTGTTGTTTTCTAGAGCAGGGGGAGGCAGCAGCCTTTGAAAGCCGAGTCGTTTGACCCCAAACTCAAATCAAAGTGAGTGGGAATCAGACTCTCATCTATGGGAGTGACACAACTCCTCCCAGTTATGGCTTGGAGGACACCACAGCTGCTTCATTGCTGCTGCTCAGCTGGGTTGTGTGAGGCTGCTGGGAGTACAGAGAAGCAGTACTCAGCACATGTAACAGATTCTTATACACACAATTCATGTTTTACAAGGCAGATATTGAATACTACATAGAAAATAATAACCCTTTCCTCACCTGAGCAGCGCTGCCTGCTGAATCCTCCCCTTGTTGCCTGGAGCTGTTCTTGCTCCAGCTGTTTACATGTAAATAATTGATATGCTTTGTTTTTAGTGGAATTGGAGTGGGGGCAGGGGACAGGCAAGGCAGACACAAACCTTGTTTTCTTGTAAGTGGGAAGGAATTTTACTGTTCTTGGAGCCCAGGGGTTTGATGCTTTACAGTGTTGGCATCTCCAGGTTTCAACACTGCCCTTCTTATCAGGATGCTTTGCTTCAGCACTGATGAGGGCAAAATACCTGGAAAAGTCGATCACTTTGTAAAGAGCCATCTGAAAGGAAATTAAATATTTAAGGGCTTTTGAGGTAGGTTGGTGAAGCACACCTGCCATGGCTCTAGCAGAGGTGCCTCTCACTCCATCATGTCTTTGTCAGTGCTTGTTTCCAGAGAAGGGAAGGAAAACTTAAGTACCTCAGAAAAGCCCATCAATTACTGATATCCTTTTGTGTGGAGGTATTCCAGAGGTAATGCTTATATATTAACATGGTCTCCTTAAACCTTCTAAAAGGCACTTAGCAGACCTCAGGTCCTCTGACTTGTACAGCTAAGCATGAAAAATGAGAATACCAAAGACCTGAAGGGCTTCTTCACACCTGATATCATGACTAGAGACATTCTAACTGTTACTAGTGACATTACAATCATCCCTGCAGCCAAGATGGATGCAGCATTCCTAATCAAAAGGAGCTGAATGTTTGCAGACACAAGTGGCAAGGTTTACATTTCCTTTAGTGCTCTGGAATATTGCTTTATGGGTTAGGAGTCATGGTGTGCACTTAGGAAGTCTGCAGACTTCAGCAGCAGAGCTGTCTGGACCAAGGCAGGAATACTGAAATCTATAAGGGACGTCAGTGCTCTGGGAAAAAAAACAGCAAAGTGCATTTGTGCAGCCCCACTGGTGCTTCAGCTGTCTGATATTCTGAAGCAGCCTGAAGAATTGCAGGTTACTGATTGTCTGTGGTTTTGTTCACTTGATCTTCAAAGGCTCTGGGTGTCAGGTGCTCTGGTGTTGGGGGAAATCACTGCTCCTTCTCCTCTTGCTTCCACCAGATGCAGGGATGCCCCTTGCATGGCAGCAGGGTTGCAATGCTCCAGCCAGAAGCTGTGGAAGATGTTTCCCAAGCTTCAAGGAGAGGGGGCTTTGCCTCCAAGGAACAGATGGTTTGCTGCCCTTTCCTTGTTCCCAGGAATGTTAGAAAGTTAAAATGATGTTTCCCTCTCATCCTTACCCCGGGTCAGTGATGGACCCAGTTGATGATGTTGGGCTGAATTGCTGTGAATAAATAATGTGCTGTAGGACTGGGGACAGAACCTGGCAGAGGTCCCAGTCTCTTTCCATTCTCTTTCTATTTTAGAAGGAATTAAGCAGCTGGCGTTTTCCATCTGACTGGAACTAGGCTTTGACACATGCTTTTACAGTGCAATTTTGACTTTATGAAAGAGGAATAAATTATTGTTGTCATGATTCTAGTTTCTGCTGCTAAAGCCAGGCTTGCAGTACCCAACCAAATCAAAACAACTTTTCAGTAGCTGCTTGAAAATCTAGATTATGAAGTGGTATGTGGCAGAAAGTGTCTTAGAAACACCTGGAGATGCTGCAAGAGCTGGTTCGGGTGCCCTTAGATCTGACAAGGTGAATTTGCTCTGTTGGAGGCCTTAAAGAGCTGTCAGTCCTTTATGTCTTACTGGATTGACTTGGAAGGCTGTGAAGATCACTCTTAAAAGGCAAATAAGAAAAAGTGTATTGTTGTTGAACTCTAGGGATGAATTGCTTCAGCAGATCCAGTTAAGAATGCAGGCTCCTCCTACCTGCATTATTTCTGGAGATTGGAGGTCTCAGCAGTTGGAGGCCAGAAGCAAAGCTTGTATTTTAATTCTGAGTGGCCGAGGGCATTTCTTTAAATGGCTCATGTATTACAGCCAAGCTGCATTGTTTAATAATTTGAGAACAAGTTTGGAGGATGCCACTTGCAGGGGAACTGTAACTTACCCAGCCACCATAAATGTTTATGGACAGAAATCCTTTCAATGCTTTGGCTACTGCAGAGCAGGGAGGATCAGGGAGGAAATGCTGTTTGCCTGAGGTTTCCTTTTGCTCGAGTGTTTATTGAAAGGAGTGAGCTGGAGGGGGATTGCCAGGCACTCCATTGACCTGCTCCTGTGAGAGCAGGAGTGTGCCAGGGAGGGCAGGAGGGCTTTGCAGGGGTTACCTGGCACTCCATTGTCCTCCTGTGAGAGCAGGAGTGTGCCAGGGAGGGCAGGAGGGCTTTGCAGGGGTTACCTGGCACTCCATTGTCCTCCTGTGAGAGCAGGATTGTGCCAGGGAGGGCAGGAGGGCTTTGCAGGGGTTACCTGGCACTCCATTGACCTGCTCCTGTGAGAGCAGGATTGTGCCAGGGAGGGCAGGAGGGCTTTGCAGGGGTTACCTGGCACTCCACTGACCTGCTCCTGTGAGAGCAGGAGAGTGCCAGGGAGGGCAGGAGGGCTTTGCAGGGGTTACCTGGCACTCCATTGTCCTCCTGTGAGAGCAGGAGTGTGCCAGGGAGGGCAGGAGGGCTTTGCAGGGGTTACCTGGCACTCCACTGACCTGCTCCTGTGAGAGCAGGAGAGTGCCAGGGAGGGCAGGAGGGCTTTGCAGGGGTTACCTGGCACTCCATTGTCCTCCTGTGAGAGCAGGAGTGTGCCAGGGAGGGCAGGAGGGCTTTGCAGGGGTTACCTGGCACTGTATTGTCCTCCTGTGAGAGCAGGAGAGTGCCAGGGAGGGCAGGAGGGCTTTGCAGCTGCCCCACAGTGGGGTGTTGCTCTGGGCCTCTGTTTGAGCTCCTTAGGTGGCCACTTACAAAATAATGTCACTGGCCTTCTGCCCCACCATGCCCGGGCTTTGTCCCCTCCTTCCCTGGCTTTTAGGGCAACAAAGGACAAAGGAAGGTGTGGGAGCTCCTCGGTGCATCCCTGATGAGCTGCTGGAGCTGCCCCATGTTTGCCTCTGTGCCCGGGCTCTCTCAGGAAAGCCTGGCTGGCCACCCTGGAGGGGAGGAGGGGGAGAACCCGGAATGCCACCCTGGAGGGGAGGAGGGGGAGAACCCGGAATGCCAGCCTGGAAACACAGACTGCTCCCATCTCTGCTGAAGGGCGTGTGCACAGCAGTGGGACCCTGCTGCTGTGAGCCAGCCTTTGGCATCGCTGAGTCCCTTTAATTACCCTTGAATATAATAAACACAAACTCCTCAAGAATAAAATAGAATCTTCAATAAAATGAATAATGAAAATACTGCTACGAATCCAAGCTGTTTTGTGGATTTGGGATGGAGTGTGTTGATTTAATATTTGCCCTCCCAGTGCTGGTAGTGTTTTTTATAAGTTTTTAGTGAAGGCAGAAAAGTTTTGGTGTCTGTAAAATATCTCTAAAAAGCTGGAAAATATCTCAAAAGCTCAAGGCACTTTGTGTCCTTGGTCTAGGAGGTGGGAGCAGGAGAGGGAAAACACTTGTCTTGTTGTCTTAACTGAATAAAGTACAAAAATAATGAATGAGCATGGGAAATGGGGAAGTTCTTTCAGCATTTTAATTTTAATAAAGCCATGCTAGTGGTATTAGAAAATATTATTATAGAGCTAAGATTCTGGTTTGATTTTATTCATAAGAATATTATGTTCAGAGTGATAAGACTTGGAACAAAATTTTCATCTCACTGCTTGCTTCTGTGTCTTGGAAGGAAAAAGCCATTAATTTTAGGGAAGAATTACCAACTTCAGTTTGTTCTTTCTCACATAAAAATAAATGTAGTGATTGTTCTGTGGAAAATATGTCTTTGGCCAGAAGCTGTGTTTCCAGTTCAAGATTTTGTAGGCAGTCTTGCCAGCATAAGGACTGGAGACTTTTGATTGGGGTTTAAAGCATGGAGATTTTATATATATATATATATATATATATATATATATATATATATACACATAAATTGTCCTGCTTGCATACAAAGCTTACAATTGATTTGTTGTCTTTGCTCCAAGTAGTTCATCTGTTTAAATATCTTTCCAGAAATGGAGCTCTTTGATATTTAATATATTATTCATTATACTTCTTCCAAGAGCAAATGCTTCATTTCCATAACTCACGAAAAAGACAGAAAATAGGTGGTGATTCTTCTTTTCAAGTGTGTTGAGTTAATTCCAGTGAAGATAAAATCAAAACAACATGAATCTGGAGTGTTTTAAATTAAGATGGGAAAACCAGACCCTGGCCTTAATTTTAAAGAGAAATAAACATGAACACTAATTATGGAGTGTCTACAAGAACTCCATCTCTTTGTATCAAGAAATCCTCTCTGTCCACAGCAGTCCCATTTTCCACCTAATTAAATCAAGTGAAGTACTCAAATCATTATGCTGTGAGTTTTATCTGATTAGAGATCTGATGTGTGACCTCTGACACCACTTCAGTTATTTTCAAAATTATAGTAGAGAAGACACAATGTGACCTGAAAAAATTACCTTTGTGAATTAGACAGTCCTTCTCTGTTTCAGTCAGATGAATTGAATTAATATTTAAATTAATATAAGCTCCACATTCTAAGAGATGAATCAATTTTAAAATAGTTCTCTTGTTCATTTAAATGTTGGCTATTACTGTGATTTCAGGTCTGGTTTTTTGGCAGAGTTAGTACCCCACTGTTCAACTCGGGCTGCTGTTTGCTGCCTGGGGGCCAAGGAGCATCAGGAAAGATGAATCCTCTAATACCTATTGCTTTATCTTAGTATTAGTTCATCATTTTGGCCTGATTTTGAAGTGTTTGTGGCAGAGATTCTCCTTCCTATCTCTTCCAATCCCTGCTGCTAAGTATTGAGGGCTACTGGCAGTGATCTTTAGTTGCAATGGGCAGAATTTCCGTGCCAGTTCACTGCTGATCTGCATGCAGAGGGTGCCACAACCTCCCTGCAGCACCAGATTGCCCAAATTACACAACATGACACCCACAGAGTAGAAGAGGATACACTGTTCTGCTAGGGAAGGGCTGGCTGGAGTCTGAAGAATGTTTCTAGACTAATCTTTGCTTGTGGGTGATCAGTTGTGACAAGCAGTGGCCTTCCTGAGGCAGCCAACAAGCAGCCCATACTGCTGTCTATTAAATCCTCTCTGCTCTACAACAAACATGGCATTCATTCTCTTTGCTTAGTCGTGGTTCTCCTGACAGTGGAGGGCTTTCACTTCCCTCTGAGTGGCCATCCCTTCTCCACAGCTGCTAAAAAATGGGGCACCAACTGCAGGAAATTATCTATAGACTCAGTCACCACAGCTCCACCAATTTTAGCAAAGATTGCAATTAAAATGCCATTCAATGTGCTAATGAACTCTTAACCTACTAGTGAAGCTGCTGCAAACACCATTCTTATACTGAGCTTCATGCATTAAAAAAGGTTCTTTAGTGAGCAAAAATGATGCATAAATTATACAGTCAATGTTGTGTCCATAATTCAAAATTTCCTGTTTCATGCTGAGCTTTTGTTGCATCCTTGTGTTCATGTGTGCCATTTAATGTTCTACTGAGCAATATTAAAATGCCAGAACCACCCAACAATGCAAGTCATTCAGCAGAGGCAGCCAGAGCCTGCTCACTTTGCACTGAAACCAAGCATTTCCCAGCTTGCTCATTGCCAGCTCTTTGTGGTGCTTTCACCTTCTCCATTGCACCTATTGCTGCTTCTGTTGGACTGATGTACAAGAGAACACCAAATTTAGCAAATGCAGATGAAAAATTTCAGACCAAAGCAGAAAAGACTGTTTGCATACTCTCATTTTCTGTTCTTGAGCTGTCTACACATGTTTCTTGATGTTCTTGCTTGTTGCCCTTTTCCATGTTCCTCCAGGTTCACAGGCTTTGTTCCACACAGAATCAGCAAGACTAAAATATCCAAATCAGCCACTATTTCTAGTTTTGTCACTGTTTTTCAGGAGCTGATCAATAAACAAATGAAAGCTTACCAATCCTTACAGATGTTGAAATCCAAAGACTCTTTTTACTTGTGGAAAACATGAATTCTGGCAGGGTTTAAGCAAAATGCTGGGGACCGGTCTGTGACAACGTCTTAGGACAACTGACATTAACCACTTCATTGATTTCCCACTTCATTTCCCACAGCCACGAGCCTCACAACATCCCTGGCTGTGACATCTCCACTGCTGTTTCCATTTAGCCCCAGCCAGGGGTTTGGCACGATGCAGCAGCTGGGGCAGGCTCTCTCTACGTGATGCTGGCCACCCCCAAGGCCACCAGTGCCACGTCCCCTTCCCTGATGTGAAGTGCACCCTTTGTGAGAGCCAGGGCAGCAGAAGGACAATGGGCATGCTGTGGCCTGACAAAGGCCTCCTTCATCACACTGTAATTTAGTGCACTTCACTGCGCTCAAAGGGTTAAAAGTAGCTGTTTTCTGCTGGAAAAGTAAATCAGAAATTTCTTGCTCTTTTAAAAAATCCCTTACAAAAATCCCTTCGCACTTTGCCAGGCTGGGGTTCTTTTTTTGTTTTGTATTTCAAAAGGAATATTTTTGTCAGAATTGGCAAAATTGGCAGGATTCACACTTCAGAATTTGCAGTTGTGCTCTGCATCTAACAGGACTTTTATTTCCTTTGCACATTACTTGGCATTCTCATTTATTCATCCCTTTTGTTTTTCCCCAGTTTCTTTCACTACAGGTACAGCCATTTGTCACCTCTTTATTTCCAGAATCTGCAGAAATTCCTGGCCAAATTGTTATCAATTGCTTTTTTCCTAACACCAGTGTACAACAAGTTATTCCAATATATCAAGTTTTTCTTACACTCAAGGTGAAAAGGAGATTTTTGCTGTCTGCTGGATGATCTGAGCAGCACTGAATGAATTCCTTGGGAGGTTTTAGGGGTCTTGTCCTGAGATCTGAGCCTGCTCTTGGAGAGGGTTGTCCTGGATTTCCTGGATTCTGACCAGCATTTCTTTTTTCCTTTTTGGGGGGCTGACACACGACAAGTGACACCTGCAGAGTGTCACTTTCTTTCTCTTAGACTGTACCATGCATCTGATATTTTTATTTCAATTTTGAAACAACTCCCCCACTGCAGAGTGCTTTAATTTAACACTGGTTTCACAAACCTGCTAGTATTGCAGATGAAAACACTCACAAGAAAGGTGGGGTTTGTTGTTTGTTTTTTTTTTTTAAAAAGGCTTGGAAATGATTTTGTGGGAAGATATCCAGTTCTAGGGTGTGAAGGGGCTCATTCAGTGCAAAGAATTAATTTTTGTTGTTGTATTTTTTAATTGCCATACAAAGAGTGAGTAAAGAGGGGAAACATAGTGATCTATAAGGAATCTGGGACACTGTCTGCTGCTCTTAAATTATCTCAGCAGCCACTCATCTCTGCTCTTGATTCTGTTTTTCCTGGTTTCCCATTTGACAATGCCTTGCTCATTCAAGGAACTCTGCTATGATTGCATTGCTTCAACTTGTATCCACTGCTTCTCTTTACCAGGTTGGTCTTGTCCATGCAGGCATCTTAAGTGGATGACAAATAAGAGTATATGGTTTGAAATGATCTGATACAAATGGATTTAAAATACTGCACATCAGCATACGTGTGTCAGACTTTTGAAGCATAGCAAACAACCACTTTTGTGACAATGATGTACATTCAAATAAATACATCCTCCAGGTTCAGAAGAGCGAAGGCTTTAGTTTTGCCTAGGACTGATTTGAAAGATTTCTCCTATATTTTGGAAACCCTCACGTAGAATTTGTTCTGATCTGGGAGAGTAGGTGCATGAAATCTGGATGTGTGAGATCTAAAATGCTTTGTAATTAATACTCAACCATATAATCAATCAGGGCAGTCTGACAGCAAGATAAAACCAGGCACACTGTGGCAGAACACTGATCTCTGGATGAGATCAGTTCTGTAAGGTTTGAACTGGAGCTGGGGGAGGGAATCAGTTGTCAATGCTTTGGGTCTCTTCTGGAGGTATTCTTTTCAAGCAGCTCTCTGTGAGTTCTCCCTGCTGGAAGCTGATCTTCATTAGCCTGCTGCTTTATTCTCCAGATTGTTCTGGGGTCTGAATGTCAGCTCAGTGTCCTGTGCAGGGCGTGTCTGCCTCTGTGCCTGCCCCATTGTGGCTGTTGAAAGGATGGCTGTGTGTTTCAAATCCTCTCCCTTGCTGCTCTATTCAGAGCCACCTTGTCCTTCTGCCATGTCAGATGGTAAGATTTCAGCTCCTGGCCATTCCCAAGTGAGAGGCTTTCAGACAGGCTGGGGAGAGTTACCAGGCAGAGGAACAATGAAATATCTGTTCTCTGGGTGGGAGGGAAGGCATCCATCCTCTTCCCTTTGTCAGCTGGAGAAACACACTAAGCTCCTGCAATTCAAATTTCATGTTTTCTCCTTTGTCACTAATCTTTTAAGTCTGGCAAGAAAGAAGCTTGCTAGAGAGTTCATCCACATGACTGTGTCATTCAGACTGAGTAATAAATCTCTTGAGCCTGTTAACATATTTGTTCATGGGCATTAATAAAAGAGACTACAAAGGAATAAAACCCACCTTTTGATTTCCAATATACCAGTCCTTGAGAGGAAAAGTACTGAACCTACTGCGAGAAGTTGGGTTACGTTGAGATTCAAACATATCTTATTCAAAATGTCTTTTTTTTTATTTTTTTGTGGTAGCTTTTTATACCCATGTGGGCCTGAACCTGTACTCAGGGACAACGATTTTGCCATTGATTTCAGTGGGAACAGATTAGTACCAGTAACTATTAGAGCAGATGAGTAGATTTGATGGTGTTACTGAACTAGGAGAAGTTCAATGAGTGAAATATATTCCTGAAGTTTTCAAAAGATTAAAAATTATAAAGTAATAGCTCATAATACCTTTATTTTATTATGATTGTATTTATTATTATTATCCTAAGCAGAGCTAAAGCATAAGCACTGAGTCCATTAGTGGCACTTAACCCTTAACCAGACTTTTTCAAAACAAATTGGAGAAAAGAAATGTAATATACCCAAAGGAAAGCTCTTCTGTTGAAAGCAGAACATTTGCTTGTCCCAAACCTTTTGTGAGCTTCCTCATTGCAGTCCTGTCACTTAAATAGACTGTGGCTAATGCAAACTGAACTTACACTGATCAGCTGCCTTAATTTTGCATTCAGCAAAGCAGATTGGCACAGAGAACAACCAGCCTGTGCAATTCAATGCCCTCAGAGGTGCTCCCAGCTGTAACCTGAGAGTCGCTGTTCTTTCCCCCCATAAGGCTGGAGGCAATAAACTCTGTGGGCTGGGATCCCTCCCAGGATGGGATGGCAGCTCCAAGGTTCCCTGCAGCCTGTGGCAGATCCCTCCTGGCACCCCTGCTCAGAGCCAGGGGGGTGTGGATCCTTCCCAGGATGGGATGGCAGCTCCAAGGTTCCCTGCAGCCTGTGGCAGATCCCTCCTGGCACCCCTGCTCAGAGCCAGGGGGGTGTGGATCCCTCCCAGGACGGGATGGCAGCTCCAAGGTTCCCTGCAACATGTGGCAGATCATTCTGGCACCCCTGCTCAGAGCCAGGGGGGTGTGGATCCCTCCCAGGACGGGATGGCAGCTCCAAGGTTCCCTGCAGCCCGTGGCAGATCATTCTGGCACCCCTGCTCAGAGCCAGGGGGGTGTGGATCCCTCCCAGGACGGGATGGCAGCTCCAAGGTTCCCTGCAGCCCGTGGCAGATCATTCTGGCACCCCTGCTCAGAGCCAGGGGGTGTGGATCCCTCCCAGGATGGGATGGCAGCTCCAAGGTTCCCTGCAGCCTGTGGCAGATCCCTCCTGGCACCCCTGCTCAGAGCCAGGGGGGTGTGGATCCCTCCCAGGACAGGATGGCAGCTCCAAGGTTCCCTGCAGCCTGTGGCAGATCCCTCCTGGCACCCCTGCTCAGAGCCAGGGGGTGTGGATCCCTCCCAGGATGGGATGGCAGCTCCAAGGTTCCCTGCAGCCTGTGGCAGATCATTCTGGCACCCCTGCTCAGAGCCAGGGGGGTGTGGATCCCTCCCAGGACGGGATGGCAGCTCCAAGGTTCCCTGCAGCCCGTGGCAGATCATTCTGGCAGCCCTGCTCAGAGCCAGGGGGGTGTGGATCCCTCCCAGGATGGGATGGCAGCTCCAAGGTTCCCTGCAGCCCGTGGCAGATCCCTCCTGGCACCCCTGCTCAGAGCCAGGGGGGTGTGGAGGTGCCATGTGAGGCTCCCTTGTTTCTCTCAAGCCACCAGCCCTGTGAATAGGGTCTGTTCTCAGGCTCTGAGGTATTTTGTCTCCAGCAAACTTTGCTGGGTCAGGGAAGGGCCATTCCCCTCATTAGCAGGGTCCTGAGGCACTCAGGAAGGGCCCTCGAGGGGAGCTGCAGAACCCGGGGCTCTGGAGCAGGGGTGTGAGGGCACCCGGGGACAGATCAGGGACAGAGATCCCCCCGTGCCCAGCCTTGGGAAGAGCCAGCAGGGAGCCCTGTGTGAGGGGTGTGGGTAAAACCTCACCTCAGGGCTCTGTGTGAGGGGTGTGAGGGCACCCGGGGACAGCTCAGGGACAGAGCCCACCCCATGCCCAGCCTTGGGAAGAGCCAGCAGGGAGCCCTGTGTGAGGGGTGTGGGTAAAACCACACCTCAGGGCTCTGGAGCAGGGGTGTGAGGGCATCTGGGGACAGCTCGGGGACAGAGCCCACCCCGTGCCCAGCCTTGGGAAGAGCCAGCAGGGAGCCCTGTGTGAGGGGTGTGGGTAAAACCTCACCTCAGGGCTCTGTGTGAGGGGTGTGAGGGCACCTGGGGGCAGCTCGGGGACAGAGCCCACCCCGTGCCCAGCCTTGGGAACAGCCAGCAGGGAGCCCTGTGTGAGGGGTGTGGGTAAAACCTCACCTCAGGGCTCTGTGTGAGGGGTGTGAGGGCACCCGGGGACAGCTCAGGGACAGAGCCCACCCCGTGCCCAGCCTTGGGAAGAGCCAGCAGGGAGCCCTGTGTGAGGGGTGTGGGTAAAACCTCAGGGCTCTGGAGCAGGGGTGTGAGGGCACCCGGGGACAGCTCGGGGACAGAGATCCCCCCGTGCCCATCCTTGGGAAGAGCCAGCAGGGAGCCCTGTGTGAGGGGTGTGGGTAAAACCTCACCTCAGGGCTCTGGAGCAGGGGTGTGAGGGCACCTGGGAACAGCTCGGGGACAGAGCCCACCCCAGAACCAGCCTTGGGAAGAGCCAGCAGGGAGCCCTGTGTGAGGGGTGTGGGTAAAACCTCAGGGCTCTGGAGCAGGGGTGTGAGGGTACCCGGGGACAGCTCGGGGACAGAGCCCACCCCGTGCCCATCCTTGGGAAGAGCCAGCAGGGAGCCCTGTGTGAGGGGTGTGGGTAAAACCTCACCTCAGGGCTCTGTGTGAGGGGTGTGAGGGCACCTGGGGACAGCTCAGGGACAGAGCCCACCCCGTGCCCATCCTTGGGAAGAGCCAGCAGGGAGCCCTGTGTGAGGGGTGTGGGTAAAACCTCTGGGCTCTGGAGCAGGGGTGTGAGGGCACCTGGGGACAGCTCGGGGACAGAGATCCCCCCATGCCCAGCCTTGGGAAGAGCCAGCAGGGAGCCCTGTGTGAGGGGTGTGGGTAAAACCACACCTCAGGGCGTGTGAGTGGGAGAGCAGGAGCAGTCCCAGCTTTGAAGTCTCATCCAGAAAGCAGGTTACCCAGGTTTGGGGCCCTCCTGTGCCCGAGGGGATCCAAACCCACTGCTCCCACCCCCTTTGGGAGCTCCCTAATCTCTGTGCTAGGCTGCTCCTGGGTGGCAGTCACCTCCACCCCTCCTGCTGAGGCTGTGCCCACACCAGGTCCTCCACCCCGGCCTTCCCCTTCTCCCAGACCTCCCAGGAGCTGCCCTGTGCTTCTGCTCCTCGAAGCAGGCTGAGCACATCCTAGAGCCCTGGAGGAGGTGGCTGGAGCTGGCCTGACCAAGCAGGATGCCAGCCTGGAAGCTGGGCATGGACAAGCTGGGGGAAAAAAGTGCATTACTGTCAGCACAGTGTTAAAGCATCCTTGAAGCATCCTTTTTTGCAGTGAAAAAGATGTGAAACAAACAGGACTTCTGCCCTTCCCAAGGTCTCAGAAGAATGAGCGTTTCTTGTGAAGCACCTGTGCAAACAAAGCATTTTGACTTTTTGGCATATTTTATCCCACACAGACATGTGGATTTGTGTACCTTGTTGTTCAAGGGGAGCCCTACAATCTCAGGCTGCCAATGCCAGCATGGCAAAGGAAATGCACCCAGGACTTTGCTCTGGGAACTGAGTTAATGTAGGTCTGAATACTGAGTGCTTTGAATGGGGCACTGGCTGAAAACTCATGCCACTAAAATTGGCTAAACCATGGCATTTAACTCATGGTGCAGCTGTTCTGGCAGATATTCTGCACCTTTATTCAGGCTTTTCATGTGAAGACCTGAGAGTGCTGTACAAACAGTGATTTGTTTGAACTTTCCTATGGCCTGAGAAACTTCAAATTTCAGCTTTTTAATAAATAAAAGCAATAAGGTATATATTTCTCTAGCAAGTAGCTCAAATATATAACCTCAATTACAGCACAGCAAGGTTCTACTTTTGGTCTTATTGAAAAGAAGTACATAGTGAGGGAAAGAGATTAATGTCCCTTCACACCCATCCTCCTAAAATCAGAAGTCAGCAGTTAATTGTGGAACATTCTGTCTGATTTCTGCTGGCAAGAGCCACATGGTTACTGTACAGGCTGCACCTAATTCACTGCTGGGCCTCTGAAGGTACCCAGCCTTTTCCTCAGGTGGGAGCACAGAGGAGCACAATAAATTTCTTAATAAAAGGAGTTGTCTTTCCTCCTGGAGCTTTCCTTGCTGTTACTCCTCTCCAGTCCTGGAAACTCCTGTACAATCCTGGGGGATGTTTTGCATAGTCCTGCAAGCACAGCCCTTTTGCATGGCTGGAGCTGATCTGTGCAGGCAGGGATGCAAATGCTCCAAATGAGAGTGTGTTTTGATCACAACATCAAAGTGTGTCTGGGGCAGAGCAGCACAGCAGCTGCCATGCAAAGGCACTGTCCCCAAGATCCCACCCCATGGCCAAGCACTGGTTCCCTGCTCAGGGAGGGGAAAGGCAGGGATTGCTTCCACAGCAAACTAGGGAGAGGCTGCTTCTTCCTTTCTCTCCTTGGGGCTGAGTTTATTGATGGTCTCCTGTGTGAAAAAACTTCTGGACATTAATTGATAAAAATACATTGACCTAGGCTGCTGTGAAAAGCCAACATAACTGGCCTGCACATCCACCTCTTTTCAACTCTCTGCTTTCATGGCTTGCAGAACAGCACACCCCAAAAATAGCAATATACCAATGCAAGCTGTGCCAGGGGAGGGAGGGAGGGAGGAGGGAAGGAAGGAGGGAAGGAAGTAAGTTAGAATTATGGATTGGTTTTATGGACCATAAATTCCACCTCAGATATATCCTAGGGATTGACTGGGAGTGGTGCCAGCGACAGCACTTTGCTACTGAGTTCCTTTTTTTAGGTGAATCTTTGTGATTTGTTTAAGAGCTGCCACCTTTGTATTTTGTTATAGTTAGCAGCCATTGTTCATCCTGTGAAAGACAGGTCATAACTTTTTGGCGAAGGAGAGAGAAAAAAAAAAAGGAATTTTGGCTAAAACCATAAGCTGGATCATCAGGAGATTCAATAATATTCCTTAGGCTTGCTTTTCCTAAGGTAGTGTATTTGAAAAATGCTCACCAGGACATGTTATATCATCTTTGTAGTTTCCTGTGGTTTCTCTCTCAAGCCTTACAGGAATTAAGTCATGAGACTGAGCTGCAGACAGCGCTGCTCCAGGTCTGGAGCTCAATTAAGTGCCTGGTAAATTGCTCAGTTATGTGGTTCTGTCCTGGCTTAACAGCAACAAAGTGGAGCTAAAAAGCATCTGAATGAATAATTAACATGCTCTCATAAAGGTGGAATCTCCTGGGGGGGGAGTCTCCATTCAGAAGGAGAAATATTGCTATGGCACTTGCACTGGGCTGTTCAAAGGCCTTGAATTCCTGAAGAAACCCAGTATTCAGGTGGAAGGACTTCCCCCTCCCACAGCTCACCTTCCCACAGGTTTCCTGCCTCTTTTTCCCTGCTCCAGCCCCCCAAGGTCACTGGCACCCAGAGACATGCTGAGGGAACTGGAGAAGGCCTGGAAGAGCAGGGGCCAAAGGCAGAAAGGGAACAAATGCAGGAGGGGGAGCCCACGCAGAGGAATGCAAGAGCAAGGAGAGGATGCAGCCATGTGAAGACAGCAGATGTTATCCCTATGGCAGGGGGCTGGGTGAACAGATTCCATTGCTCAGTGGAGATTGTATCTTGTAGGAAACCATCACAGCTCCTAGACCCACATCAGAGTTGCCCACACCTCAGCTGATGTTTTACACAAAAGGTTAATTTGAGGGTTTTTGCCTAATAAGGGCCTTTGCCAAGATGCTGCAGCTCCCTCATGTCTTGCCTTGGCTTCCCTGCAGAAAGGAGATGAGGAGGAGGGCAGCTGTCAGTGTAACACACTGGTGATGGAGCAGTTGGCCTGCTGGCTGCTCCGTGCTGGGAAGGAGGAGGAAAACCTTGGGCAGGCTGCTTTGGATGCTGCTTACAGCAGCTCACTCTTGTCAGAAAAGCCAGGGCATTTCCAGGCACTGGAACAATTAGCTGATGAGACTCCTAATAAGGAAGGAATGGTTTGGAACACACCAGAACTGCTGCTGCAAATCCTGCTCTGTGGTGCTCCATCTCCACCTTGCTTTCCCTGGATGCTGTGGTGCAGCTGCACAGGGAGAGAGCAGCGAGTGCCCCTGTGCCTGCTGGCTGCCCTTTGCTGTGCTGTGTGGAGCCCCATTCCTCCCCTTGTGGCTTTTCTCAGGGCAATGCATCCTCTGCAGGCTGCCCAGACTCTCTGCACCCAGCCCCAGCTCTCCTCTCAGCCCGAGGGAATGCAGCACAGCCTGGATTTGGTTTGCAGGGCAGTTCCACCTGGAGTGAAGTGTTTGCTGTTCAGAAAGGCCAGGCTGGACACTCCCTGCATGTTTGTTTTCAGGCTATAAATGTTTGCTGCTCGTGCTGAAGATGAGGATGCACGAGTTGTCAGTACACATAAAACTGACTATTTTTAATATATGAATTAGTGGTGATGTGGTCTTGCCTCTTTTAACTTGCTGACATAAACTTTTGGCAGTGTTTTTTCTTCTGTGGCATTTTTTTCTGAGCTAAGAGGGATTTTTTTAATGTTTCTAGCAATCAGTTTTGGCTAGAAGTCCACCCATCAGTAATGACTGAGATTCTCCTCTTCCTTTTGTCAAATGATAGAGGAAAAAGAAAAAAAAAAAGGAGATTGATATAAATGCCTTACATCTGAGTGCAATTTCTTCCCTCTAGCATAATTTACCAGCACAAGATTAATGTCAATGCTTACTATGAACATCTGTTTTCATGGAGTTTAGCACCATAAGCATCTCAAAACTATCAATGTAGCACATCTTAGAGATCTCTGTGTGCATTTCTGCTTCCAGATTTTATGCAGGGCAGTACAGTCAGGACAAAAATGATGACAGAGGCAAAAGTGGCACACCCCATAGCATGGTTCTCCACAGTCAGGCTGCTCTGGCAGTAATGTGTGGCTGTCCTGGGCATCCATTCCTGATCTCATCCATCGAGGAGGATGGATTGTCCTACACCACAGGAGCAATTCTGTTATCAGCACCAGCCCTGAGTGGTGCTAATTGCAGCAGGTTAAAACCAGAGCAAGCCTGAATGCAGGACTGCAGAGCTGAGGTTTCTTCCTTGATCCAAGGCAGCGATAGGTTTCCAGAGCTGGGGAAGCAGCAGCTGAGGGCTCCTGTGCAGTGCTGCTGCCTCCAGCCGCCTTTGGGGATGTCTTGTGCTCATCCTGGTGGAGCTTTAGCGATGTCCTTAGTTAGTCTTGGCAGCCCTTGACTTGGGTTTCATTCTGAGGAAGCAAATTGGATGCAGAAGCACTTCCTAGAAGGAGGTCAGGAGTTGTGACAGTTGCTGGAGTTCTTTCCTCCCTGCAAATTTCACATCAGCTGAGCATCAGCTAGGTCAGGTAGCTGGGCTTGTGGAAATTTAGGCTTTCCCAATAAGTCTTTGAGATTGTCTTGCTCAATTACTCAGCGGAGCAGCTCAGATCTGACATGAGATGTGGATGCTCAGCCAGGAGAAGGCTGCAGTGTCATGAATGTGAGCCTTGAACAAACAGTTCAATGGGACAGTGCTGGCTTAATTCACTTTCTACCCATGTCTTACTATGACCTAGAAAAGCTGGGCCTAAGGAAAGAGCCATTCTTTGACTGCAAGAAAGTCACCAGTTGTAACTCTGAGCAGGTTTCAGTGCATGAAACTGCAAAAGTTTTGTCCTGGTCTAAACCCATATGCTTCCCTTCTATTAGTCTACAGCTTTAAGCATCAAAGACATAACATTTGAATTCTGTAGCGGGGCTACAATTTTCAAGAAGAGTCTAAGTGACTTTTTGGCCAGTGTCCATGTGTGATTTCCAAAAGCAGCAGCCTTTTGAGGGACAGTTCTGACTGGCAGCCACAGACACTCAGCCCTGTGCCCCTCCTGCCAGCGGGACCCGGGCTCCCAGACACCAGGCGCCTTTTGGTGCCTCCCCCACGCCCTCAGCAAGTCCTGCAAAGGGAGCCCCTGCAGGCACCTTCTGGGGGGAGGTGATGTTCGATGCGAGGGTAACGTCTGTCAGTCCTGCCAGGCTGGTTGGCTGTCCCAGGAGCAGGGCCAGCCGAGGCAGGGTGGCACGGGGACGGTGTTTGCTCAGCGCCACGGCCGAGCGCTCTGCCGGGCACTGCCTGTGCCATTCCTCCAGCACAGTCATGAGGGATGGATTGCCTGGAGAGGGGTACCGAGGGTCGTGCTGCTTGCTGGAAAGAAAATTGGCACATGTCACTGACATGTTTTATGAAAAATCCTTTCCTTAGGATTTTTTTCCTCCTGAGAAGCTGAGAGGCCTCAGGAACTAAATGTAAACAATGATTATCTGCTGCTGTGGGATGCAACAGGTGGGTCTGGGATTGGTCTCATGTGGTTGTTTCTAATTAATGGCCAATCCCAGTCCAGCTGTCCAGACTGTCTCGGTCAGAGACAAACCTTTGTTATTCATTCCTTTTCTATTCTTAGCTTAGCCTTCTGATGAAATCCTTTCTTCTATTCTTTTCGTATGGTTTTAATATAATATATATAATAAAATAATAAATCAAGCCTTCTGAAACATAGAGTCAACTTTCTCATCTCTTCCCTCATCCTGGGACCCGTGTGAACATTGTCACAGGCATGGGTGTGCCCAGGTGAGGAGTGAGCAACGGGCAGGCTTGTGTTTGTTCACGGGTACTCAAATGTCAGCCTGTGACACTCAGCAGTGTCATCAGCATCCCATCAGTGTCATCAACATCTCAAGGCTTGTACCTTGGGCTGGAATTTGACCCTCCTTACACCCAGTGAAACATGCAGTGGGTTGTTCAGCTGCATTTCATGCTGGAAGGGGTTTTTAAGAATATAACACAACTCCTCCCAAAAAGCTCCCCCGGAAAAAATGTATTTTTTTGGCCAATGTTATTGTACAAAAAGTTCTTTGCATTTGAATGCTGGCTGGGGCTGGATCTTTTAGCTTTTGCTCTTGCACATGTTTAGGCTCGATTTCCCAGTGCACATAATAATAGATTATTTAATTAGGAGTCTTTTAAACTGAAGACTGATTACACACTGCTTACAAACATTCCACTCTGAAATTAAGTTAATTTTGCTCCTTAGTAATTTGAATTTTTGCTTGTCCTTCATTGACATACTTTTTATCTACTGATGTCTAAATGATATTCATACTTTAATTATGACATCAGGAAGAAAAATCAAATTAACCTTAGTCATCTTGTGTTTACCTGAGTAGATTATGAACACGTGTTCTGATTTTTTGCAAACATTACCCCGTTGAAAGAATTTGTTGAGAATTGTGAGGTGCTTTTGAAGCCTCTTTCTGCAATTTGAAGTGCATGCTCCCATGCAAAGAAATTCTTTACTTCTAAAGAAATCTTTGACTACCTGTCAAATTTAAAGCAAAGGATAAAAAGAAGATACTCTTTTCATTGCATCTCAGCCTATGATTGAGCATGATTTTAGTTCTTTTGCTCAATAATTGACTACATCACTACTAATATGAATAGGTATATTAATGATCATGTTCTGTCGATCAAGATTCAGATACATTTCTGGTATTTGAGGCTCATTGCTAATTAAGATTTTGCAAGACCCTAATCTGTTTTAGGCAGTGTCTCTGACTGCCGTAAGAGGAGACACAAAGCAGCAGGAAAAGGGCATATGCATGTCATGTGCTAAATATTTATAAAGCCATGTGAAATGTTGAAAGCAAGTTCCAATTCCACCATTTTCCCATGACTTCCATTATTTCTGCTTTTCCACCCAGTCAGAAACTGTTCAGGGCCTGCTCTTATTAAAGCTCATAATTCAATATCTAAAATACTTTCACAGTTAGGCACCAGGCTTGATACTTTCCAGTCTTGTGTCTGATATTATTTTGTTCATCAGCAATTTGAATGAAATGTAAATTTCTCATGTTAATTACATCCTTAGTCTCGCAGCTACCTTCCCACGTTCAAGCTTTTGATGAGGGACCAAACTTTGGGAACTTGTGGAGCAGTAATCACAGTGGGATTCTAGACAACAGAACCAGCCTAATGTTCACTTGTACTCCATAATGGTTAGGGCTTTCATCTAGGCAGATCAAAAAATACATGATAAAATGTCTTTGGAGCCGTTCCTTTTGAGCCCTAATGAAGGATGCATTCTTTCTCAGCATCAAATATTTGTGTAATAAAGCCTTATGTGGCAATACAGATCTCCAGAGCATTTTCCTTCAGTAACCTAAAACACTCTGTTTATATGGATTTTTTGAAGTAAAGATGAAAACCTCGGGACTGAGCTCAGTTCAGAACGCTCTACTGGCAATAATCGAAATTAAAAAGCAAACAAAATATCTAAATAAAATAAGGAAATAATCTAAAGTGCCCTAGACCTCCTCACCTGAAATGGCCAGGTGAGGAATATGGAAAAGGAGAATCTTTTCCTGTTGGCAGAGTGTCCCAGGCAGAGAGCAAGGGCTGCAGAGCTCACCTGTGAGGGAGCCAGGTAGGTTTTGGAGCAGTACCTGCCCACGGGGTGAAGCACCTTTGTCAGAGCCACTCTTCACAAAGTGTTTCACTTTTGTCAAATAGGAAAATTAAAATACACCTAACAGTATTAGAAAAAAAAATTCTTGGAAAGTTTTGCTTGTGGACAGATGTTTGCAGCATGTGTGGTTTTCTTTACTGCAGAAAGAAATGCAGATGTCCAGGAAATGGAGAATGAAACCTGTTTATAGATACAGCAGCGATTTATGCCACTAACATGTGAATTAATCAAAAATCTTCCAGAAATCATAAATTCTCAGGCTATAAAATTTTATATGGACTTGAGACTATCAAGAAACGTGGTGGTGAAGTGCAGTAGTCTAGTGCAATGCTTTCCTTACACTCCTTGACCTCCTGTGTTCTTCAAATGCTTGAACAAATCTCCACACCTTACAGGGGTACAGCTCCTGTGGCAGGCAGGGGTGAGGACAGATTTAAGCCTCCCTCCTCCACTGCCAGTGCCACACCACAGGCTGGAAGTGTGGGTCTAGCAGGGAGGAAAATGGGCTGGGAACTGGGAAAACTGGCTTCTGTTCACACCTGTATTGCTGACCCTCTGCAGACACAAGCCAAGGCTCTGCAGCTCCCGTGCCATCATCCCAGCTGGAATCTGGCTCGTCTGCCCCAGCTGTGCCAGGGCTGCCTTGCCCTGGGTCTCCTGAAAATACACAGCATAATAAGTTTCTGCCTCCTGTGGTCCTATTGCTGTACCAATGCTAATTAAAATATTAATTACTCTAGCTGAAAATGTACAAATCACGGGGTTAGCTGGGCACATCCCCAGGGTTTCTAGTTTGCCTCCTTTTACAAGCAGGCTCTGCTATCCTGAGCAAAAGAGTGGAACTCGTGCCCTTTTGCACAAGCTGGTTGTCTTACCCATCTTTGAGCTAGGAAAACTCCCCTTCTTCCCATTCCTTAGTTTTACAAGTAAAAGAAATGCCAGAGCACTGGTGTGGCATCTTAGATTGAACAGCTGTGACTGAGCAGGTGACAGCCTTGAGCTGAAAGTGGGGGGCAGATGGTTTCTGAGCAGGGAGCATCTCTCACCCTGGTTAATTGCAAAGATGAAGCCCAGTTGGTGATGACTGGGGGAGAGGAGAAAGGCTTGGAAGTTCTGTGGGGAAAAGTATTGGAGGGAGGGGAGATGAAAGAGAAGTTAATACTGAAATACACATTCTGTAAAAGTAAACTGTTCCTTTAGGCACACTGAAGCTAGAGGAGCTGCTAATTATGGAGGAGGTTATGAAGGTAAAGTACAGAAAGGAGTATGAATAGAGGCCCAATTAATATTGTCAAAAATGGTAATTGGGTTCATTAACTAGATTAAGTGGTCTACATGTGAATCACCCTGGCGACACATGATGAGATACTTTAAACAACTGAAATTTCAGTCTCACTCAGCTGGCTTGTTTTACACAAACTAGTTTACAAAGCATACTTGCAAACCATGTGCAATGGTTCCCAATCTGGCTTGTGTAAACTGGAGTAATAGGGCTGAATTTACTTTTTCCTTAAGCTTTCCTATTAAGTTAAGCTAAAATAGCCCATTTTCTTCCTGCCACAGCTTTTGGCAAATCCTGTAGGGAAGCAGAGCAACCCAACATCCCAAGTTATAAAAGCAGCAGCTCTAGGAAAGGAGCGTATTGCAGAGAAACTGATGACATAAACTACATATCATCTAGGGAAACACTCATTCCTCCAAATTTACCAAGTATAACTTGAAAGAAAAAAAATTGAAAATTACATCTTCAAATTCTCAGCACATGTGTGTTGCAAAATCTGTAGCCCCTGGCCTTTACAATTGGGTGAAGAGAACCTCAGGAAAACACAGGAGTTGCTGCCCTGATTGTTTAAGTTTTTCCAAGCCTTCTGATGTTTACATTCTTTTAAAGAACCTTCTCACACACTTTCTGTAAATAACTCGTTGTTTTGCGTTCTTTTATTGAGGAGGAGAAATTTGATGGGCTGTTGGTTTGTCCAGTGTCATTGGAGAGGTGGCACTGTCACCCTCCAATCCACTGTCCCTTTTGGAAATCTATAAATGTTGGAGTCAGAAATTAAACTTCCCTTGCTACCTGGAGAACAGCAGTGTGTGTGCTCGTGTTATTTCGTGTCCTGTAGTGAGAGGAGTCTCACTGGTGTCTCTTCCCCCTGCTCACCTGGCTGCAGAGTTCATTATCCTGCTGTTCTGCAGTGAAGATGCTGTGGCTGGATCTCCTGTCCCTCCCAGCTGGATGGTGGCAGTGGAACAGCTCGATACCCACGAGGTGTGGAGGTGTGACAGACTCTGCTGCTGTGCAGGAGCTCATTCCTGCTCCCTGCTGCTTTCCTGCTGCCCGGGCTTCTTGTGGGCTCTTTGTCCTTTCTGGTTGGTTCCCTTCAGGCAGCTCCTCTCCAGCTGGTGACATCTGGGCTCAGTTCTCTTCTCTTCTGACACAGGCTCACTCCCCACACTCTTGTCCCTGTCCATCCCCTCTCACTTGGGCAGTGCAGAGGCAGGAAAGCTTTCATTCCCCACCAGGACAGACGGCAGCAAGGCCCATGCTCATTACTACACTGACTGGTTCATGAATCCCTCCAAGCCAGAATGGCATTTTCTTTTCTAACTGTACACCTGACAGGTAGGGAGCAGCTGTTGTTAAAAATCCACACCATGAAATCAGAGACTCTGTCAAAATTAATTCAAAATATTCAGATGATTAAGTTACTGTATTTCACATTGGAATCCCCTGCTGCAGAGCCTCAGCCACGCCTGCTGGGGCTGAGTGAGCAATTTACAACACAGTGACTTCAAACCTGTCTTTGGCTGTATGAGCTGAGGAAAGGCATTTCTGGTCAGCCCATTCCTGGCGGTGGGCACAGCTGTGTGGAGCATTCTGTGTGTTACAGGACGCCTGAAACTCTCTGTGCTCCATCTTCCTCTGAAGGATGGCAAAATTTGAGTGCCTGACTCTATTTCCTGGCCAGGGTAATGCTTTTTTGAAATGAAGGACAGAAAGTAGGGGACACAGAAAATGTGCAGAATTACAGAAAAAGATGACAACCTGGTTTTAAACTTTTAACCTGCTGGTGACTCGTGATTCCTGTCATCAGTCACTCCAAAAGGAAATCAGTAATAGAATTACAAAGAAACTCTTCAGTGTGAAAGAAAGAGAAACACAAATGCCAGACATCTGCAGTTAAAAGCAAAAAATTTTCCTCTATGCTCGTGGTAGGAAGAATAAGCACCAATGTTTTCAGAAGATGATCCATGTCTCTCTTAACTTCCAAAGTTACTTTTCATCTGTTCCTGAGATATGTCTGTCAAGGGGAGATTTGGTGGAAGGCAGAAAATAACCATATAAGGCTACACTGATAATTAAATGCACAAACTAATAGCCTGCTTCCATGTAAAAAACTACACTGTAAGAGATTAAAACAAGGGGATTACATTAAACTGAAACAAGGATTAAATGTTTTTCCTGGAGGCTTTTAGCACATTATCCAAAGACCTGCTCACGAGCACAATTTGACTGATGAAAATAAGTTCTTTTGGAGATAATAGACTCAATAATCACATAATTAAGCCATGTGAAGAGCAGCACTAGTAAGCTGATGATAGTATGCTTCAGACATGTAAATGCTCTTCCCGTGAGTCACAGATTTTCGTTTAGGTTTTTTTGTTGTTTTGTTTCTTTTTCCCCGGCCGACTCTATAAAATCCCGAGACTGCCTTAGCAGGATGGTGTTCTGGGGTCACTCTGCAGCGCTTGCACCGAGCTAGCAAATGGGAAAGGCTGCTTGTCAGCACCCAGAAAAGGGCAGGAGAGCACACGCTGCAGGGAGGCACAGGAGAGGGACATGGTTCAGCGTTTCTGTCACAGCAAGCAGCCAGGAGGCCTCGAGCAGAGGAGGCTCCCTTCTGCCAGGTGGTGCAGGATCCCGCAGGGAATACCTGCATCGAAAGCTTTCTCTGCCAGGGAAATCGGACACCGCTCCCTGCTCGAGTCACTCTTCAACAGAAACTGAATCGTCCGAGCCCAGTGCTCCGGAGCAGTGTCACCCGGTGTCACCTGAGGAGAGGTGCTCCCTTCCCCTGCCAGAAGGGCTCGCCTCCAGGCAGGAGAAGGGGAAAATTCCAAAGGTGGCTTGGGAACAAGCTAAAAGGAGATTAAAAAAGGTGGGGGAGAGGGGACAAAGCAGTTGAGCAGGACCAGTACCAAAGAGCTGGTGGGAGCGAGTCCTTAATCCATATGGCAACTACAGAAGTACTGCTGAGCTTGCCAGGTACTACACAATACAGAGTTTGTGCCAAGACACAGAAAGACTTACTTTCTTTCTTCCTTTCTTTCTTTCTTTCTTTCTTTCTTTCTTTCTTTCTTTCTTTCTTTCTTTCTTTCTTTCTTTCTTTCTTTCTTTTCTTTCTTTCTTTCTTTCTTTCTTTCTTTCTTTCTTTCCTTCTTTCTTTCTTTCCTTCTTTCTTTCTTTCTTTCTTTCTTTCTTTCTTTCTTTCTTTCTTTCTTTCTTTCTTTCTTTCTTTCTTCCTTCTTTCTTTCCTTCTTTCTTTCTTTCTTTCTTTCTTTCTTTCTTTCTTTCTTTCTTTCTTTCTTTCTTTCTTTCTTTCTTTCTTTCTTTCTTTCTTCCTTCCTTCCTTCCTTCCTTCCTTCCTTCCTTCCTTCCTTCCTTCCTTCCTTCCTTCCTTCCTTCCTTCCTTCCTTCCTTCCTTCCTTCCTTCCTTCCTTCCTTCCTTCCATCTCTCTCTTTCTCTCTTCCTTTTCTCTCTTTCTTTTCTATCTTTCTTCCTAGTAGGGTTCCAGTTCTGAACCCACAGAGTCCCAGCAGTTTGAGCAAAGCTATTCATGAAATTCAGAGCAGGTGCTGATGAACAGGGGAGGAGCAGGCTGGCAGGAAGGAGGAAGGAAGTTATTGGGAGTGGAAACTGTTTTTTCATGGAACATCAATGACTTTCTGGAACATTTTTGAAACAGAGGTGAGGGGATTGTAATAAAACTTTCCAAATAGAGCTTGAAGTGTAAACAAGCTGATGTGAAGGGAGTGTGTGAAGCCTGCAGAAGCTGAATTGGAGGGTATACTGTAATGGCCCAGCAGAATTACTGCTGTAACACTCTAAGGAATCAGTGGCCAGCTCTGTGTGTCATTCAGCATGTGACAGCGTGTGACAGCCCACCCTGCATGGAAGGTTCTGCTCTGGTGCATTTACACGAGTGATGGAGTAAATTGTTTCTCAAAATACCAAAATTTGCCAATTCTGCTTGAAGATAGTTGGCTGATTTGCACACAGAGCCAAGGTTTGCTTTGAGATTATTAATTTTTTCCTTTCTGTTAAGCTTCCAAGTTCATTTAGCAAGGAGAGTTTATAGAAGAGGAGTGACATGCATGTAAGGCTCCCTGCACTTTGCCATGCTCACTTCTCTAAACTTTGTGTGCCAGCTCAGGAGCAATAATATCAAGTGACTTCAAAGGACAACTGCTCCCAACAATCCACAATGGCTTGTATTTCAACTCCTCAACCAGCACAGCTCACCAGACCTGTTATTTCAAGGCCTCTGCTGCTCTTTTCATCTACTAAGCTGCATTCCCAGCTCAGTGAAAATTAAAGAGGGGAGAAAAAAAATCCTGAAGTTGTGTAGAACTTGGGAGGGAGGTCGATTTCTGCACACACGTCTCCAGACACAGGAACACAGATTATTTTTAAAGTAAACCTGGAACATATGTTTCATGCAAGGAGTTAATAATAAAGCTTAATGACATGTTTTCCTTTTCTCACACCCACCTGCCTGCTTCCCTCCTTTGTATCTTGTCTGAACCCTGGACCATAGGTTCTTTGGAAAGGGATCTGTCACCATAGAACAACCAGCCTGTGATTTGGCTGCCTACATGCTGGTCTGGAATCTATGGCAATAATTAATAGGTCATTCATTTTGCATGTCTGTGGTGTTCATTACAGTAAATGTATTTTCCTCCCCTCTTGAAGGCATCAAATGATATTCCCACAAAGTGCTTATTCAAACTGGCAGATCTCTTGCACGGGCTAAGAACTAGAAATATATCAGATTCAACACAGAGTTTTCATTCTGATAATATTGCTTGATAGTGGGTTTTTGAAACAAGGTCAAGGCTCAGAGCTGTGCTGTTTGGCTTATTTTGGGTTTAATATAGGTGAGTGTAATTGATGTCAAAGAAGTTTCAGCTCCAGCCTCAGTTTTCCACTTTCCAAACCTTCACTTAGACTGTGAGTGGGGCATATTTACAGCCTGAGGGAAGCTTTTGCCAGCGTGCAAGTCAGCATAAAACAGTGCCTATTGCTGAAAGGATCAGCTCCACCTTTCCAAGGGCCTTCAATTCCTCATTTTTACCACCCTGCCTTGTTGTTGCCAGAAACATTTGTGTGACTGTGCACTGAGCCCCATCAGAGCCTCACCTAAATTAAAGTTCATCTTTTTTTTTTTCACTACCTGGTCCCATGAACTCCTCTGTAGGCACAACAGAAAGTGCCATGTAGGGTCAGAAAAACCGTGGCCAAGGGCAGCAAACACACAGGACCTGTGTAGGAGTGCTTTGTAATTCTTGTATAAAGGGTGCCTGAAACTAAGGCCGGATGGTTCTGTGATTTCTATCTGCTGTACAAAAGTTTTGATTTCTGGAGCTATTGTCTGAGAAAAGCCTGGTGGCCCCAGTACATGATGACTCCTTTGAGAAGCAGGCTGTTGAAGAGATAGGGCAACCTGACACCACACACAATGTGTAGTGCTGTTAGGTTTTTATTTAATTTATGCCTATCTATATCTGTCTTAGGAAGAGAGAAAGATTAGGCTGAAATAGATTCTGAAAGACAGAAGAGAATGGTATTAAAATATCCCCAAAGCCTGTGTTTGTTGGATCTCTTGGTGGTGCTGGAAGGTAAATTTCCCTCATGGGGCTGGTCAGGGATTTTTTCTGCTGCTATCTCCCTCTCCCCTTCTGTCTGAACTGCAAAGGAGATAAAAATTCTGCCCTTCTACCTGTGATTCTGCATCAGCTCTCCTAACCCTTGGCTATGTGCCCAGCCAAACCCCAGAGCCAAATTCCCTGACAAGCATCCTGTGGCTTGTCTCTATTATCTGAGTGAGGATATACAAGCCCAGAAGAAGGGAAGGGAGAAGTGCCTGGTCCAATGCAAACAGTGATTTCCTCTTCTATCCTAATGTTTTAATAATGGTTTGAGAGCGATGAGGATTTGGGAGGAGGTTGGAGTTCAATCTGTGAGCCTCTTGCACTTGTAACTGCTAAACATCAAATAAATTTACCAGATTTCACCTGCACGATGTAAGAACACAGTCCAGTAGGTGCCCCTAGGAATTCAGTCTGGCTCCCACCAAGCCCCTGAGGCTGCAGTGCCACCTGCAGTGCCTCAGCCCTGTCCTCACGGGGTGCAGGGGCCAGCAGCTCTGCAGGGCCATCACCTCATCTGGGCTGAGGAGAAGCCAGGAGCCAGCAGCACAGCCTACAGCAAGAGTGGGTTTGTCCTGATGTGATGGGTTGTCCCAGCTGGGGATGAGCAGGCAGACTCTGCTTCACAGCTTTGAATTCCTGCCTGCCTGCGCCTGGTGCTGCCTCCCCTGTCAGCAGCTCAGGGATGTGCAGCTCATTCCTGCAACTGCTCCCTTTTATTGGCTCTCTGTGGTAATGGAGAGCTTGCACAAAGCCAGCTCGGGGTTATGGCTCACAGTGGTGCCTGGGGAAGCTGTGAGCAGGTCCTTGCACCACCCAGCCCTTCCAGCAGCGGGGCTCCCCCGCCCCCAGCTGTTCCTCGGCTCTACTTCCACAGAAATCCAAACTCCTCGCTCTGGACGTGTGCTGATGCTTCTAAATGCCACTGCACTGCCCCTGCAGCAGCCAGAGCTGAGGACAGTGCCCTGCTACTCGTACCTGAGGGAGCCCCCTGTGCCCTCAGTGAAGGGACGATGCCATCAGCCCTCGGGGTATCTTTCTACTTGCTTTGCTCACAGGGTAACACCACAGAATCTCAGTCCTGGCACGATTTTTAAATCACACTCAATTGGGAACACTTGTTTAGCCTTATTAAGAGTTTTATTAGCTCTAAAAATAGGTTCTTAAATATTTTCCAAGGTTGACTAAATATGAAAAACAATTATATAGTCAGTGTTTAAAATAAACCAGTTTGTTACAACTGAGACCCATTCAGTGGAATACCATTTATCAAGAGTCATAGCATATAGAAAATTGTACAGCCTCTGCAAATCCACAGACAGTATTTCTCTGCTTGCTTTCAAACTGAGCAGCTCCTGAACCTAATCTTCTGATGTCCATCAGAATTCTTACCAACAAGAACACTGCAAGCATGGAACGCAGTCTCTGGGTGAGAAGGCTGCGAGGTTTTTAACGAAAATAAAGAACTGGTCTATTGGTGTACCCCTTTTTTCATACCATTTCTTATTGTTAAATGAAAACTTTTATAAATAATCTTACATAAATAATAACGTCAGAAGTTTTAAAAAGTTCACGCCATCAGTGGGACCTGACTCAACATTCTCTGGTCTCTCACCGCTTTAAAGTAGTTCTGCAATTATTCTGGAACACAAGAATCCTGAATGTCTCCTATTGCAAGAGCAGACCATATATTTTGGGCAAGAGTTAAGCTGCAGAGGAAGATTTGGCAGTTAAGTGAAATGCATGTCACAGCTGATGGCTGCTTTTTTGTTGTATTGGAATAACTGAAAAGATTAGGCTGTAGTGCAGGTAGGGCTTGAGTCATGCTTTTATCGTTGCATCTCTTGGCCTGATATGAACTATGCTATTAAAAACGGTAGCTCGACCTGATTCTGTACTTTGTTTATCTACAACCAAGCTCAGCCAAAGATCAGCTAGCCCAGTGAAAAAATGTAGTTGAAGGCTGTGTACATACAGGCACTGCTAATTGCCTTCCACGACTGTCAAACGACTGCAGATACTAACAGATTTCTTAGTAGGCCTTTAAACAAAGCACTCTTATCTATGCATAAGGAAAAGCACTACGCAGAGCAGAGTTAATACATGTTAACCTACATCTTGATTTAGGTTGTTGATCACAAAAAGAAAAAAAGGAAGCTATTTATCACCCCTTTTCGTTGCCAAAAGGAACTGCAGTACCGTCCAAAAGCTGGCGCCCTGGGAGATCCCAGCGTCAGTAGGAGCGGCGCCTCCTTCCCTCGCCAGTCTTTAAATGATCAGCAGCTTTGGTGTTTGGTGGAGCGACTTTTTGCCTGTGAAGGAGCCGGCTGTATTTGTGACGGCCAGTAGAGCCCAGTGTAACCCACCAGAAGCCTCCCTCTGACTCTGCGATGCCGAGAACCCGTCCGGGAGATGCTGATCCCCGCTCGGGAGCGCGTCCTGCCCCTTTGCCCGGGAAGGGCTCACCCGGAGCAGCCCCGGCCTCCAGCGGGGAGATCGTGGGCAGCCGGAGGATTAAAAGGCCCGGCAAGAGAAGCTTCGGAGGGAAGCAAGCGGCAGGATTCAGGGAGCGAGCAATCCCAGACGTGAATGAAACACAAACACGCCGTGGGTTTTCTCTTCCTTAGATAAAAGTACCAGCGAGCCAGCCTAAAGGCTGCCCGCGGACGACTAGTCAGAACAAGTTCAAACTCCAGAGCTCGAATTAAAATGTTTCCTCTGTGTGACTGCCTCCTGCGCCGGGAGGTTCCTCACCTGCCCCACACCTGCCCGCAGTCCTCCGCCGCCCTCTGCCCCGGCACCCGCCCGCGGTGGCTGCGGCGGGGCGGGCGGGCGCTACACGAGGGACTCGCAGACGGGCAGCGAGTCCGAGTCCTGGCTGTGCATGGAGCTCAGCCCCGTGTCCGAGTCCTCGTCGTTGTCGGCGCGGTCCTTGCGCAGCGCCCGCGCCTGCTCCACCCAGCCGCCCCCCGCCGCCGCCGGCCGCCCCCCGCCCGCCGCCCCGCGCGGCTCCGCCGCCGCCTCCGCCACGTCCAGCGTGCCCAGCGTCTCCAGCAGGCGCTGCAGCTCCCGCTCCTTGTCCTCCCACGCCCGCTGCGTGCAGTCCAGGTCGGTCTTGACGGCCTCCAGGTCCGTGCTCAGCTTGAGGCCGATGTAGAGGCTGGTGCTCAGCTGGGTCTTGACCCGCTCGTGCTCCAGGTGCAGCTCGCCCTCGCCGCCGCTCAGCTCCGTGGTGTCGCAGTCCGTGTCGGCCAGCCCGGGCCCCGCTGCCAGCTCCAGCTCCTCCCGCCGCCGCTTCATCCAGCGCTCGTTGAGCTCCTCCTGGATCTCGGCGGCCAGGTGCTCCAGCAGCTCCTCCTGCTGCGCCCGCTGCTCCTGCAGCTGCAGCACCTCCTCGCACTTCCTGGCGTAGTCCTCCTCGGGGCGGCCGGCGGCGGGCTGGCCCGGCTCCCGGCCCGGCTCGGGCTCGCCCGTGCCCACCAGGTAGGTGTCCTGCACGTAGTTGACGCCGTGCCGCTTCATGCGGTCCAGGTGGATCTTGGCCTCGTACCTGTCGATCTCGCGGTCCAGCTCGCGGAGCCGCTGGATCTGCTGTCGGATGGTGTGGTCCTGCGAGAGCACCAGGTGCACCAGCGTCTCCATCCTCTCCGCCGCCGAGGCCTCCCGGGCCAGCGGCTGCTGCCGCTTCTTGTTGATCTTGGCCAGTTTGCGGAAGGCTTTCCGCACCACCCGCCGCTGCCGCTCCTGCGTGAGCGCCAGGCTGGCGCGGGCCGCCCCCAGGCCGCGGCCGGGGCGCTCCTTGCTCAGCACCACCCGCGCCTCGGCGCTGCGCGGCCCGGCGTTGGGCAGCGAAGCCTCGCTGCGCACCAGCACGAAGCGCACGTTCTCCTGCTCGTCCCCCCACGCCACCCAGAGCCGCAGGATCTTCGTCTTGTTGGGCAGGATCCTCTCGAAGCCGCGCCACTTCTCCACGATGCAGTAGGAGTGCGGCGGCCCCGACAGCATCCCGCCGGCGGGCTCGGGCGGCGCCGGGCGCTGCCGCCGGTGGTGGCTGTCCTCCAGCAGCACCCGCACCACGTCCGAGCAGGTGGTCCGCCGGGAGAGCCCGGAGATCAGCTTCTCCTCCTGGCAGATCCACACCGAGATCTTCCGCTCCTCGGGCTCCATCGGAGGCTGCTGCGGGCGGCCGGCCGGGGCCGCGGGCTCAGCGCTGGCCGGGCAGCCGCTCCATGGGGAGAGCGCTCGGCGGAGGCGCGGCGCTGCCCGTCCGCCCGGCTCCGGCGCGGCCGGGATGCCTTGCCGTCCCCTCCCCGCCCGCGGCACCCCGCCCGTGCGCTCCGCCGGCCGCTCCACCCCTTCCTGCCCGGTGCGGCGGGGCCGCCGGGGGCGGGGGGGCCGGCCCGGTGCGCCGGGAGCCGCCGCGGTGCCGGCCGCTGCCCGCGCTCCCCCGGGACTCGCTGTCCCCGCGCGGGCGCCCCGCGGCTCACGGCCCGCGGCCCGCGCAGAGATCCGCCGGCGCGGACACTTCGGGGCAGGTCGCCGTCGGCTCCTGTCCTCCCTCCTTCTCCGTGCCCTGCCTGTGCCGTGAACGAGCGAGCGAGCGGCGTCGGGGACCTTCCAAAGTGCCGAGGGACAAGAGCGAATCCTGGAGCTTCAAAGGGAAAGCCAGAACTAGTGAGGAATTTCCAGTTTTAGTAAATCATCCGCCTGTAATTAGGAAATTCATGTTTGTGAAGCGCTTTGCAGATGAAATATGCAAAGGACGGGAATGTCTAAGTGTTATTAAAATACTAGCTGAGCCAGATTTTAATGGGAGCTTGCTGTGTACTTTGATGGGAACGGGATCGGTCTCGAAGCGCCGATTAAAATTAGAAGATGGGAAAAATAGTAATAAAACGCAGCGTTGAGGCACTGATTTTCACTGATTGCATCACAGGGTTCACGGACCTAGGCTTTTCTAAGTGATTAGAAAAGTACTATAATGGGCAAAGAAAGAAAACTGTCTCAGACCTGGAGGCTGATCTGTGCCTTCCGAGGGAGTTTTAGAGCCAATAAAGTCGGTGTGCCGTGCGGAGAAGGTTTTTGCCTGGGTTAGGTTTGTGCTGCAGTCAGTGGAACAGAGCGGAGTCCTGGCACTGCAGCCTAACTCCTGTCATTCTGCTCTTGGAAACTGCGGGGCCGGGGCACTCCGGACTGCGAGGGAGCAGTTGTGTAGCCTCATGTCCCCTTTTCCCCTGAAGTAACAGGCTCGGGGTGAGCAGTGCCTGTGAGGCTTCTCCTGCATTTCCATGCAAGGACCAGTCCTGGGGAAGAAATCCTGCCCCTGCTCCGGCTGCGTAATTCAGCTAATTGCGGTGGTGGTGTGTGACGTGCAGCCTCCTGTCCCCGAGGAAGTGGGCAGAGGGACCCCCGACTGCCTGCATTCCTGCAGCTGGAGATCACAGGGATCCTGCTCCTGCTGCCAGCGTGCCTTTCCTGTACTGCTGCAGGTCAGAGGATCCCAAACCGAGCTGGCCACTGCGTGTTGCAATGAGGGCACGCCAGATAGGGCTGATGGTTGGTGACTGGCTGGATTTGCTTCCTGACCACAGCCACCTTGCCTTAAAGCTGCATATTCCTGCCCAGCGGCAAAGCCTGGCACTGCCAGTTCCAAGGGCGAGGTGTGCTGCTCTCGGGATGTGTCACAAGTGCTGGATGGCCGTGCTCTGTGCAGAGGAGAGTGTGTGCTGGTGGCAGGCTGTTCCCGAGGTGTGCAGCTTTTGTGTTCCGTGGGTTGGCTGTGGCTGAAAGCATCATCCCCTCTGGCTCAGAGGAGGGTGGGTCCAGCAGAGGCAGTCCTGTAAGAGAACAAAATGACCGTAGCAAAGGGGGTGGTCAGGACTCTGGGACACCCCTGACAGCTCCCACTGCCCCAGAATAACAGGGTGTTAAGCAGGAAGGGGATGTGAAACAGGACACTGTGATTCACCTTTGACTCTGGGAGGTTCAACATTTTAAAAAATTTTGAAAAATCCTTCAGGAAAGTAGGAGAAGAAACCTTGTTGCTTTCATCAGGCTGGGAGAGAGTTGGAAGAACAGACCACTCCTGGTTGTCTTCTGAAGAATCAGGTGCAGCAAAGGCATTCATGAGGCAGTGAGAAACTGTCCAACTCCTTTAGCGGTGGCTCCTTGCCTTTCCCATTCAGTTTTCATCTTGCTTTACATGTGTTTTCTATGAGAATGTCTTTGTACCTATTTTCTTTTGCAAAGAACAGTACAGGAAGAGCAGGTTGTGATGTGCAGAGGCATCTTATGCTCCCCACAGGTCAAGCTGCTCCGACTTGTCTGACTGCCTGTATCTATCCGGCATCCCAGCCTGGCTTTGTGCAATGGAATTGCAAGGTGATTGTTCCATCTTTCCATGGCCACATCTCTGCGGGTGGAAAGCTGCCTCTGCCTCCCCAGTGAAGCCCCCAAGGCAGCATTGCCAGGGACAGGATGAAGATGCTGGCAGTTTGGTTGGAAGCAGTACAAGTACAATTAAGATTAAGAAGGCAAACACTTGATTTTGGTAGGATATACCTATTAGATGTGTGTGTGTGTGTGAATGGTCCATGGTTAAAAAGATGGCATTCAAAAATCACATGGCTGCATCTCGAGTTTAACCCTCAGGAATCTGGGTTTAGTCTGTCTGCAAACTCAGGAAGCTGCTGGCAAGGCTTCAAAAGTTTGTAGTGCTGTATCTGAAGCAAAGTTTGGGCCCTGCTGTGCTGAATCCCAGAAGGCAATGAAGGCAGGCACCCTTTTGCCTTTCCTCCCAGGGTATTAAAGCATCCTGCAGAGGAAGGTGGAGCTCTTATCTAATTTTAAATACGAGAATGCTCTGGCATGAAGGAATCGAGAGCCTGGCCTGAGGTTGTACAGCAAGGCAGTGGCAGCACCATGAAGCAAATCAGGTTCCTTCACTCTGGCACCATTAGGCACTGAACTCCGTCCTCTCCTCTCCCTCTCCCTCTCCCTCTCCCTCTCCCTCTCCCTCTCCCTCTCCCTCTCCCTCTCCCTCTCCCTCTCCTCTCCCTCTCCATTAGAAGGGAGGTGAGGAGGAGTGTGTGAGTTCAAGAGCTGCAGATGGTGACAGAGCCCAAGTGCAGGCTCCCAGGCAGTATTTCCCTCTGGGGAAGCAATGGGAGAAGGTGGCACACGGGCTCCTTCAGGCGCCTCCTCCCTGCTGGAGGCACATCTCCTCCAGCCGTGTGCCTGCAGACCAGGAGCCCTCAACAGCACCACTGGAGCAGCAGATTGGAGAGGAGGACAGCTGCTCCCCTCTCCACTCCCTTCCCCACAGAGCAGGGATGCAGGAGGTCCTCTGTAGCTTCTGCAACAAGCACATCACATAATTAAAGTTTGAAATGTAGTAACTGTGGTCTCCTGTAATGCAGAGGCTGTTTCTGTGCTGCCTTTTCACTGCACTGCTGACAGCTCTTTTTCAGAGGCACAAACTCCCTTGGCAGAATGCTATCCAGAACTCCCTTCATGAGCTGTGGTTTTGGTTTGTGTTATAAATTGCAAAAACTCAAAGTTGATGATACTCTTAAGAGCTGCTCAGGCCCCAGAAGGAGATTTTTGAACTTAATGCTTTAGGCTGTATTGAAAAGTTCAAGTCCAGGTATAGACTAGTTTATTTTTATGAACTACGAGGGAATTCCAAGGCCAAGTGATGAGAAATCAGAAATATTTTGGCATTTCACGTGACATTCTTTCTATTCTTTCCTTTTCATTGAGGTGTGCAATTAACTTACCAAGTATTTAGTGATAAGAACAGCATTCCTGTTAGGGGGTTGGATGGTGAGGTATCTGTTTCTTGTTTGTTGGCTTGTTTTTTTTTTTTTTTTAATTTGAGCTGAACTATCACAATGAAATTGCAGCCCTGATTTTTTTAATGAACAAAATTATACAAGACCTTACCTTTAATTCTTTGAAACAAAACCAAATAAATACAAATGTACTTTCTGCTTCCATAATTCATAGAGCAGGAATGAGGAGGAAGTCTTAGAACCCTCTATTTGAGACACAGAATTAATTTCTTTTAAATGCATTTAAATGGAGAAAGGGTACGGAGTCACATTCAGGGTATTTTTTCTTTTTTTCCACAGTGAAGTTGCTTTTACTTTTTAGATCACTCTCAGGACAATTTGCTTATTTTTCCTGAGGTTACAGTTCAAAGGAATACAGGCTGGGTGGATGAGCAAAGGCAGGCTGGAACTGGTAATCTTTTGAGCCATCGCTGTCTGGAGAAGCTGCTCTTTGTTGTGATGCTGAGCAGCAAGGCTGCTTTCCCAGCTCCTCTTCCTCTGCTCCTGCTCACCTCTTTTTGGGAGGTGTAGCTCTTTAAGCTTTTATTGGTTGCTTTCTAACATTTTGCCCCAACAAACATGGATGGAGTCCGGGACAGAGTCTGGCTGGGGGTGTTGAAGCTTCTGCAGTGGCTGCTGCCCTTTGCAGATGGATGGACAGGGAAGGGGCTACTCCAGCTTGCAGGTCACTCTCTCTCTCACGGGTGCTTTTCTCTTTTGCACCCAGTTTTTCCTGATGGTATAAAGCTGAATAACCAAATCATGCTGTGAATAACCAAATCGTGCCTAGTTAGCAGGCACAGAATGAAACACTTGAAAAACTACCCCTGTGTTAGCAGCAGCATGCAGACTCCAGCCAAAACAGCTGGTGGTCTTAGACTTTGTCTTGGAAGAAAGGTGTTCAGTTTGTGTCTGAGCAGCTTTAGACTGGAGAGTCCTTTTTCCTTCCAGGTGTTGTGCTGAAGACAGTGAGGAGCTGGCACTTCTGTTGAGGATGACTTGTGAGAAGTGTAATGAGCAGCTGAAGAGCTTCTGCAAGCAATGAGCTCTGTGACCTCCTGACCTGTTTCCTTCAGCTGCTGGCAGCTGATGGGTGCTGTCCTGCTTCTGAATTCCACCTCTGCAGCCAGTGCAGGGGACATATCTGGAGATCTGGAGTCATTCCTTGCCTCACATGGCTGGTGGTGCCTGCATCCTCGTGAGATCCTTTTGGGAAGCCTGTGGTGTGGCCCTTTTGCATAATGGCAGCTGATACTGGGTTATATTGCTTTGACTGCTTCGTCCAACATCTCTTTTCATGTGCTCACACCCAGGGTTCAGACAGAAGGAACCTATCTCCAGTGAAATCAGTGGGGGCTGGCTGCATGGCTAAATCCCTCTGCAGTGCTCTCAAAGGCAGGTTTGTCCCTAGACTGCCATTAAAGAAAATTGTCAGGACGTATATTTACATTAAAGTGCAGCCTGGCAGTCCTGATGGGCTAGATGGGATGTAAATGCATGGGAGGAGACTATCCCTGCCTTGGAGGCTCAGCCAATGTCATGCAGCAGGGTGGGGGCACAGCAGAGATCAGTGCTGAGAATCCAGAGTTCCAGCTTCTAACCTTTGAACAGAATCTTTAGCAATTTGTGTTTGTTTCTCTGTTACATATACTCTTGGGACAGAAAAGAATCCTTCTCCCTTCAGATTTTCTTTTGGTGTAAATGAAGAGGACAGAAATAGTTGAACAGAGCAGAAAACTTTTTCCTTCTCGTGTGCATAGTAGGTACACAGAGCTTTGATCCTAAGTAAGTCAGCAGAGCTGCACCTGTAAGCTTTGGGGGAAAATACAAGAAGGATCAGACTCAAATGGTGGCTATAACCTTCCTTTTCCAAAAAGTATGAAGTGTATTTGAAAATGGTTTCCTGTTACTGCAATAGATTGGTCTTGGTTTGGGTACTGCAGCCTTGGCTGCAGATGTCCTGAAATGGTGGGAGGCAGCGAGGAGGGCGTGCAGCAAGTTCAAACTCCTGGACTGCAGGAGAGTAAGATTTGGCCTCTTCAGGGATCTTCTTGGTAAAGTCCCCTGGGATAGAGCCCTGCAGGCAAGATGGGTCCAAAAAGGCTGGTTGATATTTAGGGATTGCCTCCTCAAAGCTCAGGTGTGATGTATCCCAACAAATTATAAGTCAGGCAAAAATACCAGGAGACCTGCTTGGATGAACAAGGAGCTCCTGGACAAAGTCAAGTGCCAAAAGGAAGCCTGCAGAGGGCAGAAGCAAAGACAGGTTGGCTGTGAGGAGTGCAGAGAGACTGTCCAAGCATCCAGGGATCAGGTCAGGGAAGCCAAGCCCTGACAGAACTGGAGGTGACCAGGGACACCAAGGAGGACAAGAGAGCTTCTGTAGGTACGTTGGTGATAGAAGGGGACTGGGGAGGCGTGGGTGGTCTCCATGAGGGAAAGGACACCTGGTTACCTGGACATGGAGGGGGCTGAGGTGCCCATGACACTTCTGCCTTGGTTTTCACCAGCAAGGGCTCCAGCCACATCCCTTGGTCTGGCAGAGGGACTGGGGGGATGCAGAGCCTCCCACTGCAGGAGACCAGAGTCAGGACCCTCTAAGGAACTTGGAGGGGGACAAATGCACAGGACCTGATGAGATGCAGACACAGGTCCCAAGGAGACTGGCAGAGGAAGTTGTTAATCTGTTACCTGTCAGATTTGGGAAGCCATGGCTAGTCCAGAGAAGCTGCCACTGACAGAAAACAGGGAAGTATAACCCACATGCTTTGCCACTGAGGGCAGATTGTGCCAGAAGAGTGGCTGACATCATCTACCTGGCCTTGTGCAAAGCATCTGACTCTGTCCCACACAACACCCTGGCCTTCCCCAGGGCTGGTGTTGGGTGTCATTTCACACCTTCCTGGGCACCATGGGCAGTGGCACCCAGGGCACTCTCTGCAGGTTTGCCACAGCACCAAGCTGTGTGGTGGAGTCAGCGTGCTGGAGGGAAGGAATTTCATCCAAAGGAACCTTGACAGCTTGAGGGGTGGGCTCAGGCAAACCTCATCGAGTTCAGCAAGGCCAAGTGGCAGGTCCTGCAGGGCAATCCCAAGGGAAGACAAAGGCTGGGAGGAGAGCAGCCCTGATTTGGGGATGCTGGGGGATGAGGAGCTCACCAGGAGCCAGCCATGTGCACTTGCAGCCCAGAAAGCCAAACAATCTGGGCTGCACCCACAGCAGCCTGGCCAGCTGGTGGAGGGAGGGGATCCTGCCCCTCTGCCCTGCTGAGATCCCAGCTGGAACACTGCACCAGCTCTGGGGTCTCCAACAGGGGCACATGGACCAGCTGGAGCAAGTCCAGAGGAGGGTGATGATGGTGCTTAGAGGGCTGGAGCACCTCTGCTGTGGAGGCAGGCTGGGAGAGCTGGGGCTCCAGGGAGACCTTACAGCACCTTCCAGGCCTGAAGAGCTACAAGAGAGCTGGAGAGGGACTTTTCCAAGGTCGTGCAGGACATGGGGTAATGGCTTTAAACAGAAAGAGAGAAGATTTAGATGTACAGAAGAGGTTCTGCACTATGACAGTGGTGCAGCACTGGCACAGGTTGCCCAGGGAAGCTTTGGCTGCATCGTTCCTGGAGGTGTTCATGGCCAGGCTGGGTGAAGTTTTGAGCAACCTGGTCCAGAGGTCTTCTACTCATGGCAGAAGGTTGGAATTAGATAGTCTAATAAGGTCCTTTCCCACCCAAAACAGTCTACAATTCTGAAACACTCAGAGCAAATATGGTAATTTTAATTATTTAGCACTTGTAACTTCTTTGCTTTTACATTAAACGGTTCTCTAATCCCTTGAGAACACGTTCAAGTGTCTCACTTCTCGAGTGCTTCTTTCTTTGGTTTTGACCATGAAGCTCAGAAGAGATGAACTAGGTCATTCATTACCTTCTTGAGATTCGTCATGAAGGCTTTTAACTACTCCAAACACTCTTGGGGATTCTCCCCAAGCCAGCTTGTGAAATTCCTTTGGAGTCCACCTTGTCTTCTGACCAAGCAAACTCTGTGTTCCCAGCAGCACAGAGGGTGCAGAGCTTCCCACAGAAATACTCAGATGAATTTTTCAGACCACTTTTCCATTTGTGGAAGGGACTGGAGCTTTCTGGCCTCAATGGGGGTGATGGTTAGTGAAGAGTTCTCCTGATGTTTTTCCTGTGGAGGCTGGGCAGAGGAGCTGCTCTCTGTCTGTGGGATCAATGACACAGCTCTTCACTTTTGGCTCTAGGCATCACTGAGGGTTGGAACCATCAGTCAGGCAGGAGCACACATCTGTTTCCATGCTGGCAGTGTGAGTAATGTGGGTCCTGAGCATCACTGCCACGGAGGAAGAGATCAGCCTTGGCAGCAGGTCTTGGCAAACGTGCCCGGCCCGCGTGTGCTCACAGGCAGGCTCTGCCCCGCATCCTGTGAGGCAATTCCTGCAGGGACAGAGAGAGGCTTTGGGGCTAATTACATAGTATTTGAGCTGGAGAACAGCCAGTGACGTGTGCTCCTGTCTGTGGCTGGGAAATGCTCATCCTGTCACCCCACAAACACGCTCGCCTGGAAATCGTAGGGATCAAAAGCTCTGGGTGCAAATGGGGCCCCATTTCTGCATCAGGTGGGGACTCTCTTGTGTTCAGATTAGTGACATCTTTTTCTCCAGAGAAATATCTCACCATAATATATTTTTAGAAATATTTTCCAACAGCTCAGAAACCTCCCTGAAGAGAGTTATGGTACAAGCAGGATGCATCCTTGCAGGAGGATGTTTTGGCAGACTGGCATGAGGACAAGTGAATTCTCAGTGCTTGAATGAACAGAACTTTCAGTATTGACAGTATTGGCGCCACAAAATTGTCTGAAGTTAGTTCCTGTAAATGTACTGAGCAGGCAATCTGTTTTACCTGCTCTGTTTTTATGATCAGTGGTTGATTTCAGCTTTTGTAGCACAGAGCTGTATTCAGGTAAGGTTTAAATATGCAGCCATGAATCCACAGGTAAGAGGTGTCATTTACTTTTCAGTTATTATGAAATCCTTACTGAATTTAGACTGTGTGGTCATTATCTTCTCCAGCCTCGTTCTCTCTAGCTGTGATCTTCTAACTCTTGGCAGAAAACATTCCCAAAGCCTTTCTTCTGAACTTTTGTATTATTTCTTCAAGACTTTTGTATCTCTGACCCATTTCTAAATGCTTTTCTTTTGTATTCATGGTAGATCACCATGCTGCCCTTGAGTCAAGCCTTTATGGGGAGTTTGAATGAGTAAATAAAATTTATAGGTGAATAAATACATATGCTTTAAAAAATATTTCAACAAAGCATAATGCAAAAGGACTTAAAGAGAGTATGAACTGGATATAGACAGTGTATATTCACTGACCCCATCCTGACACTGGCAGTGGCAACAGAATTAGGTCCAGAGGCCAGAAGTCTCTTTAGAAAGCAAGATTTCTCTGGTGCCTTTCTTTCCCTTCAGCAAATACATCCTGAATGGCAGAAAATAAAATGAGGGGTGAAAAGACATGAGTGGTAACTTGCAATGTGAGAAAGGAACCCAAGTTAAAGTCCTATGGGAAAAGCCCTGGGGTTGGGTGCATGCAGCAGGGAAAATGAGCTGTGTTATTCCTTGGAGCCTGGCTTTCCTGAGAGCCCTGGGAGGATGGTGAGGTCTCAGGAAATCTGGGTTTCCCTCAGCACAGCTCTGAACAGGAGCATCATTGGAACACCCGAATTGTTTAGAACCTGTGGCATTGCTATTTATAATTAAAACTATTTTGCTTTATTTTGCTTTATCCTTTTCCTTCAGCTTAGTAAGACAGTGTGAGCCCCAGCTAAGGGGTATGTATGAAACTGCACTGGAAGTGAGGGAGAGATAGCATCAAATGCAATGCAAGGAAAGTATGAAAAGAGAAATTCAGGGGATGTCAAGAAAATCAGTCTGCTCTGACACTTGCTAGAGCTGTGTTTTAAAGAAAGTGACAGCAGCGTTGACAGGGAGAGGAATTGGCACAGCACTGTAGAGTGCAGTGAATGATCTTGGCAGAAATGGGGACCAGGCTGAGAGCCTGAGTGTCTGCAATGGCAAACCCTCACAAAAACATGCAGGTATGACCTGCCACAGGTGCAGAAGAGGCTGATGGTCACTGTGCCTGCCTTTCTGTGCAGTGCTGGGCTTTTGCACAAGGGTCTTTGCAGCTGAGCTTGTGCACTGACAATGGTACTGAAAGTAAGGTTGTGTCTCCTCATTGCCTTGTCACTGGGCAAGGAATGGTGCTCCATCCATCCATCTCTTCATCCATCCCTCCATCATCCATCCATCCATCCATCCATCCATCCATCCATCCATCCATCCATCATCCATCATCCATCATCCCTCCATCCATCCATCATCCATCCATCCATCCATCCATCCATCCATCCATCCATCCATCATCCATCCCTCCATCCATCCATCCATCCATCCATCCATCCATCATCCATCCATCATCCATCCATCATCCATCATCCATCATCCCTCCATCCATCCATCATCCCTCCATCATCCATCCATCCATCATCCCTCCATCCATCCATCATCCATCCATCATCCATCCACCATCCATCATCCATCCATCCCTCCATCCATCCATCCACCCATCATCCATCCATCCATCCATCCATCCATCCATCCATCCATCCATCCATCCCTCCACCCACCCATCCATCCATCCATCCCTCCATCCATCCATCCATCATCCATCCATCCATCCATCCATCCATCCATCCCTCCATCCATCCATCCATCCATCCATCCATCCATCCCTCCATCCATCCATCCATCATCCATCCATCCATCCATCCATCCATCCATCCATCCATCCCCCATCCATCCCTCCATCCATCCATCCATCCATCCATCCATCCATCCATCCATCATCCATCCATCATCCATCCATCCCTCCATCCATCCATCATCCATCCATCCATCCATCCATCCATCCATCCCTCCATCCATCCATCCATCCATCCATCCATCCATCCATCCCTCCATCCATCCATCCATCATCCATCCATCCATCCATCCATCCATCCATCCACCCATCCATCCATCCATCCATCCATCCCCCATCCATCCCTCCATCCATCCATCCATCCATCCATCCATCCATCCATCCATCATCCATCCATCCCTCCATCCATCCATCATCCATCCATCCATCCATCCCTCCATCCATCCATCCATCATCCATCCATCCCTCCATCCATCCATTCCCCCATCCATCCACCATCCATCCATCATCCATCCCTCCATCCATCCATCCATCCATCCACCATCCATCCATCATCCATCCATCCATCATCCATCCATCCATCCATCCATCCATCCATCCATCCATCCATCCATCTCTCATCCATCCATCCATCCACCATCCATCCATCATCCATCCATCCATCCATCCATCCATCATCCATCCCTCCATCCATCCATCCATCCATCCATCCATCCATCCATCCATCTCTCATCCATCCATCCATCCACCATCCATCCATCATCCATCCATCCATCCATCCATCCATCCATCCCTCCATCCATCCATCCATCCATCCCTCCATCCATCCATCATCCATCCATCCATCCCTCCATCCATCATCCATCCATCCATCCATCCAGCCATCATCCATCCATCCCTCCATCCATCATCCATCCATCCATCCATCCAGCCATCATCCATCCATCCCTCCATCCATCATCCATCCATCCATCATCCATCCATCCATCCATCCATCCATCCATCCATCCATCCATCCATCCATCCCTCCATCCATCCATCCATCCATCCATCCCTCCATCCATCCATCCATCCATCCATCCATCCCTCATCCATCCATCCATCCATCCATCATCCATCCATCCCTCCCTCCCTCCCTCCATCCATCCATCCATCCATCCATCCATCCATCCATCCATCCATCCATCCCTCCATCCATCCCTCCACCCACCCACCCACCCATCAGCAGCTCCTTGGGCTGCCCTGCTCTCTGCACTCTCATTCCCTTGGGACTGAGAGGAGCCTCCAGCCTCAGCCTTTACTTCACACACAATTCCCAGGAATCCTGAGGTGGCTGTAGGCTCTGCTGGCAGCTGACTGCTCGGCCTGCCTTGCATGCTTATGAAGTCACTTGTCAAAAGCTGACTCTTCAGTGGGAAGAACAGCCCAGAAGGGCACGTTTATGGTGTTTCCTGGCCATTAATGGCTGAGGAGCAGTAATTTTTTAATTAATGATTTAATATGTGCCATCTGCAAAGGCTGCTGTTGTAATGGCCCATACATATATTTTACATCCAGTGTGGACTTGAGACTTATGTGTCACTAATGAGTACATGAAATAATAAATAAAGTTAATTTGGGTGTGTTTTATATGCAGAAAACAAAGGAGTCTGCTACTTCTACTAGGAATATTCATCATAAATCAGAGTTTTAGTAGCTTAAAGTCAATTAACTTTTTAAAGCTCTGATGGCTTACATCAGCCTGAGCTTTGGTTCAGGCATCTTTTTGAAGCTGTACTGCCTACAGTTTTTTGTGGTAATTTGTGGCAGCTTTTGAATCCCACAGACTTTGTTTTAGCAAGGAAATTTAATTTTATCATGAGAAAATGCAATTTTCACTCCAAAACTTGGTCAGCTCGTTGTTCTTAAGTAAGGGGCACTGTCTAAACTGAGACTAAGAAATTCTTCACCTCAAAACTTAAGTCCCTCATTGTTATGACAAGTCCCCTATTCCTTTCAGCCTCTATTCCAGCATTTCATTTCTACCCTCTTTGTGCCAACATCAGTCATTGGTTTTGGCAGTGTTTCTTAACCTTTGAGCAGGAAAATTAGGTGATTTTTCTCCCTCTTGGAGTTTTAGCACTCTTGACAGCTCGAGGCCTGTTGTTCCTAAGGAACCTGTCCGTGTTCAGCATTCTGCTCAGAGGCACAGCCTCAGCCCTGTCGAGGTGTTTGTGGCTGCAGAGCTCTGTGCCTTGGGTGTCCAGGCCCAGAACTTGCTGTTCAGCCTCTGCTGGGCACATCCAGCTCCACCAACCCTGGGGAAGGGGCTAGACAAAATCAACAAAGCAAACCCATCCATTAAAAAAGGAAAAAAATAAAAAGAGAAAGGGAAAACTGAAGCCTTCGCTGTGGGGATGGGGTGTTTTGAAAGGAAAAGGAGGATGGAAAGAGAGAAGCCACACATGTTTGGCAGGAACTCTGGCATTAGTAGCATAGAAGCAGTGTCAGGAGTGAAAAATAGACCTTGCTGAAAATCCTGGGAGAATTGCACTCTGAATAAGTGAAGATTTGATCCTGGGTCGCTGCCACGGGTGTCAGGGAAAGCTGGAGGTGCTCAGAGCTGTAGGGCACAGTCCTGCAATCCTCATGGCCCAGGACTGTCCCATCTTTCCCTTGTTGGAATGCTCAGAGCTGCACAATCCTGCAATCCTCACAGCCCAGGACTGTCCCAGCCCCATCTTTCCCTTGTCAGAATGCTCAGAGCAGCACAGTCCTGCAATCCTCACAGCCCAGGACTGTCCCAGCCCCATCTTTCCCTTGTCAGAATGCTCAGAGCAGCACAGTCCTGCAATCCTCACAGCCCAGGACTGTCCCAGCCCCATCTTTCCCTTGTCAGAATGCTCAGAGCAGCACAGTCCTGCAATCCTCACAGCCCAGGACTGTCCAAGCCCCATCTTTCCCTTGTCTGAATGCTCAGAGCTGCACAGTCCTGCAATCCTCACAGCCCAGGCCAGTCCCAGTGCCATCTTTCTCTTGTTAGAATGCTCAGAGGTGCACAGTCCTGCAATCCTCACAGCCCAGGCCAGTCCCAGAGCCATCTTTCCCTTGTTGGAATGCTCAGAGCTGCACAGTCCTGCAATCCTCACAGCCCAGGCCAGTCCCATTGCCATCTCTCCCTTGTTGGAATGCTCAGAGCTGCACAATCCTGCAATCCTCACAGTCAGTGCTGTGGAGCCTTTTGGCTGTAAGCTGAAATCCTAGATCAGCATCTTTGACAGGGAGGGCCCTGCAGTGCAGCAGACTAAGTCCTGGGAAGTGGAGCAGCTGGCTGCTGTGGTAGGGATATCTGGATACCCACAAAGCTCCCACCATCTTTAGTTAGAGTGGATTTGGATGGAAACTTTTAACCCAAGGGTTGATATGGTGTGAGTGCAGGATTTGCTCAATTCCTTAACTTTCTGTCAGATTTCGTTCTCTTTATTCACTAATGGGGCTAATTATTGTTTCCAGGTGGGGCTTGGAGGTCTTCAGGTAAGCAGAGCTCTGGGCTGGGGTCCTGTCAGGCTGTGCAGGCAGAAAATTGAATTGTCTCTAGCATTATTTGGCTCCCACCTCCCTTTTCCTTTTCAATCAGTACAGTAGAAAGTTTGTTTGAAGGGAGATAATTTTACAAAGTGCTGAGCTCAGTGTTCCAGAGCCTCTGGCATTCAGCAGGAGACCTGCATGCTTTTAATCTGTCTCCTGTGTTCCTATATTAAAGGAAATGTTTTCAAAGTGATTTGAGCAAGTTACCTGTGTGAAACCTGCTAACAAATAATAGGATATATGTGTGCAGCAGTTACTGCACTTTCAAAGTTTGCCCTTAGGAGCAGAAAAGATTTCTCATGGCTAGAAATTCTTCTCTTTTCTTAAAAAAAAAAAAAGAAAGAAAGAAAAAAAGAGAAGAAAAGAAAGGCTCTTGTATGTGATTTTTCATTGCTGTCTCTCTTCTGCTGGCTTTAATCATGCAAGCCTCCCACCAAGGTCAAGGGGAGTTCTGGCTGATTTACAGGCCACAGGAACTGGGGGCTGGTGCAGATTTAGTGACTGTTTCCCTGGGACCAAAGGAAACAGTGGGGGCAAGGAGCAAATCCCAAACCCAGGACCCTCCTCAGCCATTTCCTCCTCAGCAATGTTTCACTCCTTGAGACTCAGGATCCCCACTGGTCTGAAGGTGAATTCTTTGGGAGATGCTGCCCAGGAGTGCAGCATTACCCTGTCAAAGAGCAGATCCTGCCCTCCTGGGTTTGGGCTCTCCCATTTCCAGGGGTTTGGAGGTTGCTGAAGGGGTTCAGGCAGCTGCAGCTCTGAGCCAAGATCTGCTGGAGCACTCAGCAGGAGCCCATTCATTCTGCCCAGGGCAAACCTGCAGAGCTGGGGCCAGGCTTGGAGCTCCGAGACTCTGGGTCCCCTCTAATTCCCTTAGGCTGGTGGAACCCTCTCTGGGCAGGCAGCAGTGGGCACAGAGCTGTTTGCTGGGCAGCCTGGTCCTCCTGCTGCCAGGATCTGCCCCTGCTGCCCTTCCCTGCCCGTGCTCAGCACTGGGCTCTGCTCTGGGCTCTCTCCCTCCAGCAGGGAGGCTGAGGTCAGGCTTGGCTCTGTGAAGAGCAACGTGCCAGAGCCCAGGAGAGTTCTGTGAGTGAAAGAGATGGCCACCCAGGGAATGAGCAGTCTGTCTAGCACACTGTGACCCTGTCTCTGAGAATCTGTAAGAGAAAATCCTGAGATTATTTGGGGTTTTGTAAGAGATAATGGTAGGAGAAAAGTGGAGTCCACAGAGAAAAAGAAAAATTGGGGGAGAAAGAGGTATTGCTGCTTGGGAATTTGGGCTATGATCTTCTGTGAGCAGTGTGCCTGCACTGTTGGTTAACTGGTTTTGTGTGGGTTATTTGATCTTTCCAGTTAGTTTTGCTCAAGTGTATTTGTAGTGACAGAAGGTGGCAATGTAACCCAACAATCCTTCCTCCTGCAAAGCTGATTTCCTTTTTCCACTTCCCATCAGTACCTCTGCCACCACTGCTTCCTGTCAAAGAAATTTTTCTGCCCCTCTCTTCCACCACTGGGGCTCCTTCTGATTTGAACAGCTGCTTGCACTGGTTGGGCTAAGGTTTAGGCCCTCAGTAATGGGATCTCCCTCCTAACAGGCACTGGGGGAGGATTTCCCCCATCTTCCCTTCCACTCTGTCTGACCTGGCACCTTCATCCCACCTTGCTCTGCTCTGCAGTGCTTGGCTCCTTCTTCAACCTACCATTGCAGCCCCTGCTGCCTGACAGATGTTCTTTCACTCTGGCTTGGTGTGAGTTAAAAATAGGCACAACCTGTTCCATTTCAGGGGTAGAACAAGGGGAGGGAATGGTGTCACTCCACGGCCCCCAGGGGGTGTTGACCTCTCCCCAGGCCTGCTCCACAGCCCAGTGTGGTCACTGCGAGTCTGGGGATGCTTGGATCCTCCTGTCACTGTGGAGTTAATGCATCACTTTGAGGTTTGTGTTTCAAAGTACATGAAATGCCTGTAATTGCTTACAAACTACCCTGGGACCACTCCAGTGCACCTCACTGCCACTGATTTCCAGTTGTGTCCCAGCCAGGTGTAGGGCACCACAGCAGAGTGGGTGGCACTGGCATGTCTCCCTGCCAGGGCAGGAGGCAGCAGTGTCACCCTGATTGTTTAGGTTTTTCCAAGCCTTCTGATGTTTACATTCTTGTACAGAACCTTCTCACACACTTTCTGTAAATAACTTCTTGTTTTGCATTCTTTTATGGAGGAGGAGAAGTTTGGTGGGCTGTTGGTTTGTCCAGTGTCCTTGGAGAGGTGGCACTGTCACCCTCCAACCCACTGTCACTTTTGGCAATCTATAACTGTTGGAGTCAGAAACTAAATTGCTTTTTCTACCTTGAGGACAGCAGTGTGTGCCCGTGTTGTTTGGTGTCCTGCAGTGACACAGCAGCTCTGGCTGCTGCTGTTCTCCAGCCCCTTCTAACACCCTCACCCAGCGGGTTCCTCTGCCTCTGCTCAGAGGGGCTTTTGCCAGTTTGGGGCAGCACATTCCCTGCAGGAGTGTGGGAGCTGCACCCAGGGGTGGTGCCCCAGCAGGCCCTGGCTGGGTCAGGGTCCTTCTGACACTGCTGCTGGCTGGGTCCCCGTGCCTCTGACTCAGAGTGCTGACAGAGCTTTGTGTCTCCTGCCTGCAGCTCCCCAGGTCACTAACCCTGTGCACGTGTAACTCCTCACAGCTCTCAGAGATCTCTCGGGTTAGATTCGACCTGGGGAGGAAATCCTCCCCGGTGAGGGTGGCGAGGAGCTGGCACAGCGTGCCCAGATGTCGGAATTCGGGAGATCCCCCTGGCTGTCCTGGAGTGCCAGGACCCCTGCCAGGGGGCTCAGAGGCCCTGGCACAGAGCCCAAGACCCCTGTGACTTTGATTATGACCCATGGAAAAAGTTACCAACCTTGCATGAGGATCTGCAAGCCAGGAAAGTCTAAGTAGGATAATAATTGGTTTGTCATGGGGTGGAAAACAGATTTTTGGGGTTTTTAGAATGGGGGTTCAGGGGGCAAGATGGAGGGATCTGGGCATGTCCAGCCTTTCTCCTTCTTCTTGGCCTCCATCCTCTGCTGTGATGGGGCACGTTTGGGTTGGTTTAGAGTAGAAGCTCACTGTCTAACACAGGTGATGGGGATTGGGGAGTTATTGTAAATATTGTACATGTAGTTTTTAGTATAAAAAGATAACACCTGTGAAAAATGCGTATTTTATGATTGGCTTTTTGCAAACATTAAAATGAATATTATCTCTGTTATGTTAGATAAGCTATGCTGTATTCATTCTCTGAAGTAGTGTGGTAAATATAGTTTCAGGTTATAACAAAACGTTAAAATAGAAACTGTGCTATGTAGGATACTTTTTTTTTCTAAAGAGAGGACTCATACCAGACAGCAGCCACAGGACACCTGAATCTTTCAGAGAAAGAGAATTTATTGCTCCATTATCAGAATGAAATGAACTTCTTCCTGCCTCGCTCAGTCCTGAAGACGCCGTCAGGATTCAGAGTTAGAAGCTGGCACTGCCCAGACAGAATCCTGTGTGTGAATGGAATTGATGCACCATGGATGAGGTGTAGGAATGTGCACCAGGCTGTTGCTTTTAAGGGTTAATCCTCTGTTAACGTGGGTCCTCTTTAGGGCTTATTTTGCCCAGAAAGAGGCACCTGGACTGTCCATAACTCTTTTTTTTTAATTGTCTCATATTGTCCTAATCCAAATTATCCAAATTATTGTTACTCTAATTATATTGCTATTTTTATAACCATTTTATTGCTATTAAACTTTTAAAATCTTCAGAACAAGTGACTGGCGTTTTTCACAGCGCCATCCCGGGGCAAGCAGGGTGCCTCTGTCTGACCTGCGGAGCGACCTCGGCCGGCCAGGGAAAGAATTTTATGGGTAAGAAACAATAAACAACCTTGAGAGCGAGAACTGAAGAGCTCTGACTCCTTCTTCAGCCACCGGGCTGGGAAAGGAGACTTTCTAACCCATCTCGGGGTCCCTCTGAGCAGCAGCAGCAGCAGCAGCGGCAATCCGAGCGCCGCGGGGCCAGGCTGGGCACTGGGGCTCAGAGCAGCCCGGGCTGGCAGGAGCTGTCCCTGTCCTTGGCAGAGGGACAGATCTGGGTCATGTCCCTTCCAGCCCGGGCTATCCCAGCCCTGGTGCTGCGGGTGCCAGCCCGCCCTGGCTGAGCGGGCAGTGCCCGCCTGTCGCGACAGCAGCATCGCGACCCCGCGGCCGCCCGGGCGCTGCGGTCTCTGTCGGCCCCTGCCGGGCGCTGCGGGCTGCGCTGTGCCTGCTCGGCTGCCAGCCGGGGCCACACAGCGGGCCTTCCCCTTCCCTTCCCTTCCCTTCCCTTCCCTTCCCTTCCCTTCCCTTCCCTTCCCTTCCCTTCCCTTCCCTTCCCTTCCCTTCCCTTCCCTTCCCTTCCCTTCCCTTCCCTTCCCTTCCCTTCCCTTCCCTTCCCTTCCCTTCCCTTCCCTTCCCTTCCCTTCCCTTCCCTTCCCTTCCCTTCCCTTCCCTTCCCTTCCCTTCCCTTCCCTTCCCTTCCCTTCCCTTCCCTTCCCTTCCCTTCCCTTCCCTTCCCTTCCCTTCCCTTCCCTTCCCTTCCCTTCCCTTCCCTTCCCTTCCCTTCCCTTCCCTTCCCTTCCCTTCCCTTCCCTTCCCTTCCCTTCCCTTCCCTTCCCTTCCCTTCCCTTCCCTTCCCTTCCCTTCCCTTCCCTTCCCTTCCCTTCCCTTCCCTTCCCTTCCCAAACCTTCCCAAACCTTCCCAAACCTTCCCAAACCTTCCCAAACCTTCCCAAACCTTCCCTTCCCAAACCTTCCCAAACCTTCCCAAACCTTCCCAAACCTTCCCAAACCTTCCCTTCCCAAACCTTCCCAAACCTTCCCTTCCCTTCCCTTCCCTTCCCTTCCCTTCCCTTCCCTTCCCTTCCCTTCCCTTCCCTTCCCTTCCCTTCCCTTCCCTTCCCTTCCCTTCCCTTCCCTTCCCTTCCCTTCCCTTCCCTTCCCTTCCCTTCCCTTCCCTTCCCTTCCCTTCCCTTCCCTTCCCTTCCCTTCCCTTCCCTTCCCTTCCCTTCCCTTCCCTTCCCTTCCCTTCCCTTCCCTTCCCTTCCCTTCCCTTCCCTTCCCTTCCCTTCCCTTCCCTTCCCTTCCCTTCCCTTCCCTTCCCTTCCCTTCCCTTCCCTTCCCTTCCCTTCCCTTCCCTTCCCTTCCCTTCCCTTCCCTTCCCTTCCCTTCCCTTCCCTTCCCTTCCCTTCCCTTCCCTTCCCTTCCCTTCCCAAACCTTCCCAAACCTTCCCAAACCTTCCCTTCCCAAACCTTCCCAAACCTTCCCAAACCTTCCCTTCCCTTCCCTTCCCAAACCTTCCCAAACCTTCCCAAACCTTCCCAAACCTTCCCAAACCTTCCCAAACCTTCTCTTCCCTTCCCAAACCTTCCCAAACCTTCCCAAACCTTCCCAAACCTTCCCTTCCCAAACCTTCCCTTCCCTTCCCTGGAATCCTCCCGCACGCCGTGCCCAGCTGTGCCCAGCGGTGCCCAGCGGTGCCCAGCTGTGCCCAGCGGTGCCCAGCTGTGCCCAGCGGTGCCCAGCTGTGCCCAGCTGTGCCCGGCGCTGCCCGCATCGCCCCGAGCTCGCCGCGCTCACAGCCCGGGCTAGAGCGGCAGGAGAAGTCGCTTCCCGACGCCACAGGAGCAGCTCTCCCAGCAGAGTCCCCAGAGTGCTGCTGGTCCCCGGTGCGTTTCTCGAGGCTGAGGAAGGCAGAGGACCAGGCGATGGCCAGGGCAAGAGGTGAGCGGCCAAGAACAGCTCCTGCTTGTGCCGGGAGAGCTCCAGCCTCAGCCTCATCGCGGGACCCCAACAGGGCTCATGCTGGCTCGGGAGGCTCTGCCGTGATCGAGCTTCCCCTGTAACCCAGCTGGAGAACGCGATGGGAGTGGAAAGCTGTGTTTTGTCTTCAGTGCATCTACACGTTACTGAAAATAAACCCTGATGATGAGCCACGTCATCTCCTGGCACCTGGTAACAGCTGTGAGTGCCACGCGGCTAACTGCGAGAGCACAGCCTGCACGTTGTGATCCAAACTCGTGTCTCTTCACCAAGGAAGTTTATTCTGACACCTTGCCAGGATGGGTAGCTGGCTGCAGGTGACAGGGGAAGGTCAGGAGAGCCACTAGGGCACGGCAGCCCAGCTCTGCCGGGCCCCAGAGCCTGGAGCCACCCACATGCTGCAAACCAGCTGCAGGTCCCACAGCTCCGCCTGAACCGCGCTGGCAGCAGGCAGACTTGCATAAATGTTACTGGCAATGAAGTGAAACGAAACAGAATGGAGAAACAGGAAAAGAAATTAAGGGTGGTGAATACCATTGCCAGAGAGAATTTATTCATGAAGGTAGAGGAGGGAAGCAAGTCCATTTCTCGTTAGTTTTCCTTGTGTTTTGCTCTGAGGATGGTCAGCTCAGTGCAGGCTGCTTTGGCAGTAAGCTGATTCTTACTTTACAGTGTGTCACCTGTAAATCAAAGCAGGCTTTTGAAACTTGTCAATTGCATATTCAAAGTTAAGGATTTGGTCAAGTGTTCTGACAGGCAGGCAGTTTTTATGGCTTTCTGCTCAGCATCTGTAGGTGTTTTCTATGTGTTGGAGCTGAACTCTGTGCTTCTTAGAGCTCATGGTGGTTAGAGGAAGTGCTTTTCCTCTCCCGTCACATCTCTCACTCATTCTTCTTATCCTCTCTGACCTCTAGCAGATGGACAATAACTTTTAATGTAGCTCCAAGCTTCTTGTCCCTAGGGAGTCCTATACAATAAGAGTCAAAAGAACTTTGATGATTTCTCCCTCATACAGCATCTCTGTGTAAAAGCTGGGTATAGCAAAGTGATGACAGGATGTTTCTTGGAACTGCTAAATGGAGAAGCATCAGAAAAATCTTCATTTTGTTACAGAACACGTGAGGTTTCCTACAATTTCCTATTCCTTCTTCAAATCAAACACAGCTTTCTAAGAAACTATTTAGGATCTTAACCAAACTCTATTTAGGATCTTAACCAAACTCTATTTAGGATCTTAACTAAACTCTATTTAGGATCTCTTTCCTCTTAGGAAAAGAACAGGAATTGATGCCTGCAGAGACAGCTTTCTGTCTGCAGTTAAAGATTCATACTCTGGTACCTCTCCCAGGTAGTGGAATTTTTCTCTCACAGTCATTATCTGTGGTGTAGATAATTTCCTGTTTGCACACAGACTTTCATCTGCTTCCAAATCCACCTTATTTTGTGGCAGTGGGTAACACCTGACAGTGGACTCGTTGTCACACAAAATTAACCTCTCCTGTGCCGCCAGGACATTTTCTGGAAAATCCTCTTTGCCCAGCATTTCTCCTGGGAAGCTGAGAAGCCTCGGAGAGGAATGAAAACAATAATGATCTGATTGCTGCTCCTGTGTTTGATGCTTTGGGATGTGGCTTGGGCATTGTTTACCAACAGGTGAATGTTTGATTGCTTCCACGTGAATTGTTTTTAATTGATGTCCAATCCCAGTCCAGCTGTGTCAGACTCTGAGTCAGTCACGAGTTTTTATTATTTCATTCTTGTCTAGCCTCCTGCCTGTATCCTTCCTCTTTCTTTAGTATCACTTAAATATAATATAATATAATATAATATAATATAATATAATATAATATAATATAATATAATATAATATAATATAATATAATATAATATAATATAATATAATATAATATAATATGATATAATATAATATAATATAATAATATGATATGATATCAGCCTTCTGAGAACATGGAGACAAACTCTCATCTCTCACCTCGTCCTGAGGGTCTCACAAACCCCACACTCCTGTTCCATATGCTGTTGTGGGGAAACACAGAACTGAGCAGATTCTGTGGTCACTATTTAGATGCAGCACTCCACGTGGCCAGGGAGTGCCCCTTCCTTTACCTGGCCCTTGCCCTGCTTTGTCTCTGTTAATTTTATTAGATTTTCTAACAGAGACAGGCTCTAGCAGTCCCTGCTGGGCTGCGTTAGGCTCTCCCCTCCTGGAACAGCTCCCTGCTGATCATTATCCCTTGTTTACGGAGCTTCTGCCGATTTTCCCTGCTCTGGCTGCCTGTGCCGGGGGCAGGGTGAGCCCAGGGCAGCGGGAGCTGCTGCAGGGGTGCCCGAGTGAAGGGCCAGCTCACAAACCTGCTGTGTCCTCTGCCCCACTCCTCCTGCAGTTCCACCAGAGCTGAGGTTTGTGCAGCAGAGCTTCTCCCCGGCTGCACGCTGTTCATGGCTCAGAGGATTTGCACGTTTTGGCTCTCGGTCCTGCTGGTGTTTGGCAGCTGTCTGGAGTAACTCTGGGGGCTCTGGCTCTGTTCTCTGGCTCATGCTGCACCGAAGGTGGTTTCATTCCAGCGAGACTCTCAGGGATGCATCCAAGGCTGGTGGAGTTTTTAGGAGCTGACATTAGTGTGAGGTCAGAATTGAATCCCCTGGTGCACAAGTGTTTATTTCCTGTGAATTTGACAGAACCTTTGACCTGAAGCAGCTCTGGACACGAGGCAGAACTCCCACACTTGTGCCTGCAGCCTTATCAACAGCTCTCCTTCACTGCTTTTGGTGGTTACTCTGTGGAGTGGTTGTCCATGAGTGTCTCACAAGTGTTCAGACACCAGCAATGCAAGCTTAATAGTCAGACACACAGAGAGCAAAAATCCCTGTCTTACTCCATCATCTGCCCCTCTTCCAGAGTTTCAGTTATTTGATACTATTCAGGCTCATGTAATTCTTCTCACCTGAAAGCACTTTATAAACATTATTAATTCCTATTGCTGGTAACCAGACCAATCTTTTTCCATTTCCAGCCCCTTCTTCTCTCCACCCACCAAGACATGGGGGTCAGCTCCCAGACACTTCACTAGAAGAGGAGCTGCACTGACTAAGCAGCCGAAATATTTGCATGACAGGTTTACCAGTCTGCTCTGCCAAAAACCACCCACCCTTTGGCACAGAGGTGACCAAACTGAGTGTAAGTTGCTTGGGTTTGGTGTCACCAGAGAAAAATCTAATATACACACTCTTTGAGGGCTGGCTCCTAACTACCATGGGAGCAAATTGTTACACCTTGAGGCAGGTACAATTCCATTGTGGCTGTTACTGCTGCCCCTTCATACAAAACTCCTTTTCTGTTTTCTTTGTTGGGGGTTTTTGAAGTAGGAATTGGGCATTGCTAAATTAGACTTACTAAATAACATCTTCTTTCTTTAAAAGGGAAAAAAAAAAGTTCAATTTGTCATAAAAGACCACAATATCCTAAAGGAAAGAATACTTCCAGTGTGTTTGCTCTGGCACTGCCCTCACCAGAGCTGGGGTTCCTGTTTGCTGCTCCCTCTGTCTGCTGCCATCCACAGCAGGGTGGCACAGCCAGGGGTGCCTGTGAGGCAGCTGCTCCTGGACACCTGGACAGGGCAGGCAGGCAGGAGAGCAGCACCCCCCCTGCCAGGAGATTTCAATAGATCAGCAGAGCCCAGTATAGTTTTTTTTTTTCTTTTCACTGCCCCATCTCTATTAGAAAATGGGGCCTATTTTTAATTTATCATTTGTCACGAGGTTAAGTCATAAATGCTGGGACTTTTCCAAAGGTTTATACTTTCTTAAGAAAGCTGTAATGTATTTCTAACGTGGAAGGAATATGTAGCAGCCTGTATTTAGCTAATTACCCATCACAGCCCAAGTGATTTTCAATTTCACTGCTCCTTGAGATGGAATCCACTGTCTGTAACACTTGGACTCAGCCAGTAGAACTCCTGGGTGGTACAACCATGTTCCAACACCTCATGTTAAGTTAGATTTAACTATGGGCCAAATGCTCCTCTGTAACACCCCAGGCATGCTGGCTGTGAAGTTTTGGGGAGCTCTGGGAGTGACAGCTCTGCAGCCTGATGGTTTGTGAGCAGGGCAGCCGTGCAGAGCTGTGCAGGGGAGCCAAAAGCCCAAGAGAGACGCACCTGAGCAGTCTGTTTGTGCTGTGTCCCTGCAGCTGGGAGCCTCAGAGGTGCCTGGCACACCAGGAGGGGGAGCAGCCAGGTCACAGGCAGTGCTGGCACTCCAGGAGGGTGAGCAGCCAGGTCACAGGCAATGCTGGCACTCCAGGAAGGTGAGCAGCCAGGTCACAGGCAGTGCTGTGACACCAGGAAGGTGAGCAGCCAGGTCACAGGCAGTGCTGGCACACCAGGTACCTGGCACTCCAGGAAGGTGAGCAGCCAGGTCACAGGCAGTGCTGGCACACCAGGAAGGTGAGCAGCCAGGTCACAGGCAGTGCTGGCACACCAGGAAGGTGAGCAGCCAGGTCACAGGCAGTGCTGGCACACCAGGAAGGTGAGCAGCCAGGTCAGAGGCAGTGCTGGCACACCAGGAAGGTGAGCAGCCAGGTCACAGGCAGTGCTGGCACTCCAGGAAGGTGAGCAGCCAGGTCAGAGGCAGTGCTGGCACACCAGGAGGGTGAGCAGCCAGGTCACAGGCAGTGCTGGCACACCAGGAAGGTGAGCAGCCAGGTCACAGGCAGTGCTGGCACTCCAGGAAGGTGAGCAGCCAGGTCACAGGCAGTGCTGGCACTCCAGGAAGGTGAGCAGCCAGGTCACAGGCAGTGCTGGCACTCCAGGAAGGTGAGCAGCCAGGTCACAGGCAGTGCTGGCACTCCAGGAAGGTGAGCAGCCAGGTCAGAGGCAATGCTGGCACTCCAGGTGCCTGGCACACCAGGAAGGTGAGCAGCCAGGTCACAGGCAGTGCTGTGACACAGAAGGATGCTGCACCCCGTTTGGCATTTCAGGGCAGATTGGGCTCTGAGCTCAGAGCCTGAGAAGGCACTGCCAGGTGAGCTGTCTGACAGCCCTCTGTGTCACCTTGGGGCAGGGCCCAGGGTGCAGGAGGGTGCCTGTGGTGCTCACGGCTCCGTGCCACTGTCAGCACCACCAGGGGAACCCTGCACTGCAGCCCAGGCAGTGAGCACGGGCCCCCTGCATCCCCAGAGCTCAGCAAGGACTGGCTGTGGATGCTCTCAACACTCACACCTGACAAACCACTCTCAGGAGAGGTTCCCCTCCTGGGAGCAAGGGCACTGAGGGAGACAGGCAGGCTTCAGCATGCCAGGGGGTGCTGCCCAGCAAAGCTGCAGCATCTGCCTCAGGGCTGGGCACCAGGAATGTCCCTCCAGCCCTTCCCTGGGGGCTCACCCAGGCAGGCTGCAGCAGAGCCCAGGGCTGAGCTGGAGCTGCTGCCAAGCAGACCCCGGGATGAGCAGGCTGGAGTGGGCTGGGGCAGTGCTGGGAGCAGTGCTGGGAGCAGCCCCCCAGGGCTGGGCACAGCTTTCTGCAGGGCTTCCTGGGTGGTTTTTGTTTCTGTTCCCAGCCTGATTGATTCCTGTCTGCATAACAGTGGGAGGACAGATGGACAGACAGACCTCAGGCACTTGGAGAGTTCAGTACAGTAAGTTCTTCCTTTTTGGTGTGGTTTTTTTTGTTAATTTTTGGACATTAGGCTTATCTGTAGGTGGGTGTTGGGAGCTTCCTGACTCCACTGAAGTCTGCTGTGTTGGTACCCTTTGGTCAGCTCAGAGAACTTCCCATCCTTCAGCACAAAGGGGGAAAACTTCTCTCTGGAGAAACACCAAAGCACACCTTGGTGGTTCCTCCCCGGGGCCATGGAGTAACCAGGGGCTGGCTGCAGCCCCCTCACTGTCCTCCCTGCACGGTCTGGGCTCCTCGCTGCCTCAGCTGGGCCAGAAGAGGGTCTAGGGGTGGGAGGGAAGAGCTGCCAGCCCCAGCCCTTGGGCTGCAGGGCCCCCCGAGGGTTTGGGGGGGATGGCAGCCCAGGGGCCAGAGCTGGAGCCCGCACACAGACCTTTGCCACACGGCTCCTGCTGAGGGCACACCCTGGAACCTGGCACTGCTGCCTCGGGCTCTGCAGGATCTCAGCAGATGCAGGGCTTTGGTTTAAGGGTTGAAAGGGAGCCCTGCTGCTGCTCCCACAGCTCGTCTCATCGCTTTAGAAATCAAAGAGCAACACGCAAACAATACAGGCAATCTTGTGTTGTAAACAACATCCAATGTTTAGGGAATTGGGATTAAAATAAAACCTCTTCAAGACTTTTGGCATTCCCCTGTCCTCCATCTGGAGGTCGTTCTCTTTTTTCCAGATTCTTCCCGCTTTTGTCTCTCTGTGAATTTTCAGTATTTTCCTTGCAGCTTGGAAATACCTCCAATCTGCTCTTTTTAAAGCCACACCACAGCCTTGACAGGGCTTGTTGTTTGCCCCAAGTAATTGGGAGCTGGTAAAAACTCTGCCTTCACACCTCTGAGAGAGCAGGGCTTGGGCAAGGTGCACTCCACAGTGCTCCTGCATTGGACAGTGCACATAGGCCATAAGGCAGCCCAAAATAAAACCATTTCTGGGATGACATCCGTGCTTTTGTTTGTACATTCTGGGACCTGGTGCTTATCCCAGGCTCTCACTTCGTATGTGGGATGGGGAGCAGGTCACTGTGCTTCTGAAGACACTCCCAGAAACATAAAAGTGGGGTGATTTGCTAAATCTTCCACTCTTTGGTTTCAAGGAATTGCTTTTCAGAAGCATTCAAGGCAATGTGAGGAAGTAAATTGAGGTTCCTTTGTTGCTGTGTTATTGGCATGATTACAGCTCCAAAGAAAGATTGTAGAGCTAGAAAAGATACAGGCAGATAGGGCAGTAAAAGATATAAAAGATATAAAAGATGATATAAAAGATATAAAAGATGATATAAAAGATATAAAAGATTATATAAAAGATATAAAAGATATGGCCCCCCCCTTCTGTGTGACCATTACACGAAGTTTTTACCTCAGGAAAAAACCAATGGAATGGGCGTGAGATAAAACAGTACAAAAATCATGAATGGAGCAGAGGATGAGGTCAGAAAAACATCCTTTGTGATTTCTCATAGTTCAAGGAATATGTGGCAAACCTGAGAGAAGTTCAGACAGGCTTTGTCCAAAGCAGCACAGGCACACGTGTGAGCATTGCTGCCAGAGGGTGCTGCCAATGCCAGAAGGGCACCTGGATTCAGGCTGGACCTGCTGACAGAGGCAAACTCCACCAGAAGCTGTGAAAGGCACTCAGTACATCTCTGCTCCTGAGGTCATTACCCTGTGTATCTTAGCACAGAAAGAGTTTGTCAGGGAAAAGTGTATAAAATTCTGTTTTCTTACTCTTCGTCAGTCCTCCAGCCCTGCTGAGACAGGATACTGGGCTGTACCCTGCTGTAAACTCCAGCACTTCTTATTTATAGTCTAAAACTTCACAGTTCTTATGCTTCTGCTCTAAAACTTCACTTCCTTCACGCCAGCTTCTTTTCTCTCTGCCTTATGTTTTTTCTGTCACTCTCCGTGGTTTTTCCCCCATCAGGCTGTGTCCTCTGCCATCCTGCCTGCCTCTGCCATTTTCCACTTCCTTTAGGTCCTCCTCACAGTTTAATTTTTTGGCCTGCAGCAAACCCTTACTGTGAGACCTAGAAAAGACCTAGGAAAGATTTTATCAGCTTGAGACCCTTCTACATTTTCTATTGCCAGTGATTTGGGGGTGAAGAACAAAGCACCTCAAAGAGCAGCTGGAGCCTTCCCTCCCTGACACAGTGGGTTTGTTTCAGGAGTTTCCAGCCCCTTACAAAGTGCCATTACTGCAATGGTAAATAATATGTAAGAATTTTGTTGCTGCCACCATTTCACTTGCTCAAGTGCTTGTTACACTTTATGCCCTTGGCTGGGTGGGGATTTTCAAAAAGCAAGGTGTTTTCAATATTGGGCACAGTGGGGATCATGAAAAATGCCAGATGGAGCAGAATTATTCTGACTTTGGATCCACAAGGAGCCTAGCTGTCAGTCCTGCTGGGCTCCCAGCAGCTCCCATTGAACTGAGTGGCCCCAGGCCAATCCTGCAAGGAGTGCCTGGTTCAGCCCTCAGCACTGCAGAACCTGCCTCACACCAAGGCTGGGCTTCAGAACACAGAGGAGATGATGCTGTCAATAAAGTCAGGACATGCAAAGAAGCCCTGGGGAAAGGCAAGAGATTGATGCCCTACTGTCCCCTCCTCGTTCTTTTGAAGCTTTTTTTTGCATTTTTCATTCAAGTGCTGAGTGTTTTCTCTGTTAGCCACAGCTCCACTCTGCCAGCTCTGATTTAGTAGGCCCTGGCAGGAAAGTGATTTGGAAATATAAATTTACATCTCGGGTCTCAGTCTGAAGTCATACTTGCTGAACCTTTTCTCTATTTTGTAGCAAATTCTTATGGGGGAATAAATTCTCGTGATCATTCTTACTTGTGGTACACTGAAGGGCATGGCTCCAACAGTGGAACAGCTCCTAAAAACACACTCAGGATTCACTCATGAAGTTTATTCAGGGGACTGTTTAGTCTTCTGGTCTGGCTTAGAGTGTCTTTCAGCCAGCAGTTCATTTTATTCAGAAGCACATCAAAATTCAAATCAAAACATCTGAAATTAAAATAGCGAACTTCAAACTCAAAAGTGAGAATATTTGGATGTTTGTGTCCATGTCTGGATTGAACCCACTCCTGGGAACAGCAGACCTGTGATGCACATTTGAAGCCCTAACCTAATGATTTTATTTTGATCTCTTTCTGTGTTAAGATAATGAACCAGCTTCTGGTATGTTTAGAAGAATAAGTGTACATTCTCTGTTGAAGGTGGTCTGCTGCTCTCTCTGCATGAAAATAAAATGTTTGCAGAACAGGAAGATCTCTTCAAAAGATTCACAAGCAACAGAGGCTAGATAAACCTCAAAGAATGAGGCTAGAATAACAAAGAAGAAGGAAAAAATGAAAATAGCCAGACACCTGAAAACTTTAGTCCCTGCAGCTTCTGGGTGTGATTCTGTTTCACAGAGGCTCTGCAGAGTACTGACAGCAGTGTGATCCTGTGCTCCCTGGGAGCAGGGAGGGACATAAACCTACACCTCAGTGAGCAGAATGCTTTCTCTCAGCACCAGCCGGCTTGAATTCTGCAGCCCACGTGCCAAGGGCCTTTTCTGGATGGAGCCATCATTCCATGGAGCTCCTGCTGAAGCCCTGAAGGGGCTGATGGATTCCCCAGCACGCTGGAGTCTCACTGCTTACAAACACACAGGTTCCCCTTCTGCCTTTCAGTCTGCCCCACAAGGCACTCAGGCTTGGGGGGCAGGGGTCTCCTGGAGCTGCCTGGAGGGTGACCAGGGTGCTGCCAGCCCAGGGGTGTGCTCTGTGTGTGCTGGGGCCAGGCCACCCTGGCAGGAGGAGGCTGCCACCCAGCCAGCAGATGGGATTGTCCCCAGAGCCCTGAAGCCAGGTGGCTGAGGATTCCCTGCTGGCCACCTGTGGCTGGGCATGGCCTGGCTGGAGGAGCCAAACCTGCTGCTTTATCCCAACGTTTTTTGGAGGCTCACAGGCAGCTCCACAAAAGGGAAGACAAGTGGGAATTAGCAGGTTTGTATGTTGCCAGGCTGTTTGCTTTATTTTTTGATGTCATAGAGCATTATGAACAATTTCTCCAGATGGCCAGGCCTCCTTCCAACTGTCCTTTGAGGGTGAACTGTGGGAGAATGGGATCTTCTGGCAAGTAGCTGGCACAGAGGGAGCCTATTCTGGAATCTCCCAAGTGTCCTTGGCAGCTCTCAGCTGCCAGGCTGGGACAGGACACTGGCTGTGCTGGTGACAATTTGCAGCTTGATGTTAAAACTCAGCTTATTGTCAAAACTCAGCTTATTGTCAAAACTCAGCTTGTTCTTCAGCCTTCCTCCAGCCCTGCTCTCAGCTGGACGAGGGGGTCTGTGCAAACTGCTGCTGTCACGGAGTTGCTGATGAGCTTTTCCTCCAGTGGGAGGCACTGAAAGGGCCTGGCTTTCTTCCCCTGGCTTCAATGAGTGCGGCTACAGGTGAAACACAGGTGAGAGGTGTGATGGCTAAAGCCAGTTCACAGTATTGATAGTTGGCAGCAGATAAAGAGGTGATGTGTTCAGAACCAGGCTTTGTATTGTACCAGTTTGGATTCCATTTTTCTACAGCAAATAAGCAATTTATGCTACCTGCCAGATTTGGTTGTTTTTTTTCCTTCTGTGGGGACACGATGCAGCCTTCTCCCTTTGTGGGCAGTGTTTTGAACCTTCAGAACCATTACTCAGGTTTTCTTCTGACTCTTAGCTAGCTAAAGTTTCCTGTGTGTAACAACTATCCATCCATCCAGCTGCCACGAGTGGCTGTTGAAATATCCAGACACGAATCCTGAAGAGAGCAAACAGAGAGAAACTTGCTCTTACTTCAGGAACAGATGAGCCTGAACTCTTCACACTGCCAGGTAAATGTGGCATCTCCTTCTACGTGCTCTAGCTGTCCTGCTTGCTCTGGGCTGATGGTGTTTTGGGCTCTCAGCACTGAGAGCAGAGCCTGGAAGAGGCACTCACCAAGGGACTGGCTGCTGCCCAGCAAAGGAAGGGGGTTATTTGTGTCTGCCTGCATGGGGTTATTTGTCTCCATAAATGTGCCCTCTATTCAGGGCTGACGATTCCCACAGTTTTATGACATGGCTCAGTATTTAGCACTGGCCTAAGAGCCAGGCCTGGGATGCTGTGTGGGATGTGTAGGAGTCATGTGGTTATAAATGTAAAATGGGATGGTTTCCATTATGGGGTACAGTGATTTGGAAGCACCAAAAAGTAACAGCAAAGTTTTCCTTGAAATTTCTCTTTTGAAAAATCCCACCACATGTTTTTTGGGGGGCACGAGGTGGTTTGTGGTGGGCTGAAGGTGACAAAATTCACTCATCTGTTTCCAGTGAAGCTGAGGTGAAGGCAGAGCCTGCCTGGGCAGCGCCTGCAGCTCTGGGCTCGGAGCACAGACCCAGCAGCACAGGGCTGCTCCAGCTGCTCTGGGCTCCCCGGCCTGCACGGCGCTGGCACGGCCCCAGCCCACCGCAGCTGCAGCTCCTGCGCAGCATGTCCCTCTGCAGCTGCAGCTCCTGTGCAGCACGTCCCACCGCAGCTGCAGCTCCGGCGCAGCACGTCCCACCACAGCTGCAGCTCCGGCGCAGCACGTCCCACCGCAGCTGCAGCTCCTGCGCAGCACGGCCCACCGCAGCTGCAGCTCCTGCGCAGCACGGCCCACCGCAGCTGCAGCTCCTGCGCAGCACGGCCCACCGCAGCTCCTGTGCAGCACGGCCCACCGCAGCTGCAGCTCCTGCGCAGCACGGCCCACCGCCGCTGCAGCTCCTGCGCAGCACGGCCCACCGCCGCTGCAGCTCCTGCGCAGCACAGCCCACCGCCGCTGCAGCTCCTGTGCAGCACGGCCCACCGCAGCTGCAGCTCCTGCGCAGCACGTCCCTCTGCAGCTGCAGCTCCTGCGCAGCGCGTCCCACCGCAGCTGCAGCTCCTGCGCAGCACGGCCCACCGCAGCTGCAGCTCCTGCGCAGCACGGCCCACCGCAGCTGCAGCTCCTGCGCAGCACGAACCGTGCGGGCTGCAGGGCTCTGGGGACAGAGGGACACGGGGAGAGGCGTCCTGCCGGCTGGCCTGGCGGGGAAGGACCGCCACAGCCCGAGGGAATGCATTACCTCCTGCACTGCCACAGCCCCAGGGAATGCGTTACCTCCTGCACTGCCACAGCCCCAGGGAATGCGTTACCTCCTGCACTGCCACAGCCCGAGGGAATGCATTACCTCCTGCACTGCCACAGCCCCAGGGAATGCGTTACCTCCTGCACTGCCACAGCCCCAGGGAATGCGTTACCTCCTGCACTGCCACAGCCCCAGGGAATGCGTTACCTCCTGCACTGCCACAGCCCGAGGGAATGCATTACCTCCTGCACTGCCACAGCCCCAGGGAATGCGTTACCTCCTGCACTGCCACAGCCCTAGGGAATGCGTTACCTCCTGCACTGCCACAGCCCCAGGGAATGCGTTACCTCCTGCACTGCCACAGCCCCAGGGAATGCGTTACCTCCTGCACTGCCACAGCCCCAGGGAATGCGTTACCTCCTGCACTGCCACAGCCCGAGGGAATGCATTAACTCCTGCACTGCCACAGCCCCAGGGAATGCGTTAACTCCTGCACTGCCACAGCCCGAGGGAATGTGTTACCTCCTCTCCCCACCCTGCCCTTCGTGCCCGGTGATGAGGACTGAGCAGGGCGGCCGGCTGGCACCGGCTGCTGTGAAATAAAGAGAGCGAGCGCCCCGAAACAGGTCCGCGGGGCACGCAGCCAGGGTTTCACTCTCGGCAAAGGCAATGCAGGAACCTGCCGGCTGATTCACAGCCCTGAGCCCGCAGCATCCTCAGCGATAACCTGATTTCCCGTACCGTACACACTGTGCAATTTCCATGGGTCAGCCCCTGCCCCGGGCCCTGCCTTGGCGCCAGCGAGAACACGCCTGGGAGATGGGTCCGGGGCAATTCCCACCCTTCCAGCCGCGGCGGCTCCCCCGTGGGGCTCGGGGGTCCCGGGCAGCGCAGGGTGCGGGGCTGTCCCCGTGCGGGGCCGCTGCGGGGCCGCGGAGCTGCGGGAGATGAGGGGGGTGCGGGAGATGAGGGAGCTGTGGGACATGCGGGACACACGGGAGCTGTGGGACATGCGGGAGATGCGGGAGATGAGGGATATGCGGGAGATGAGGGAGATGCGGGAGATGAGGGATATGCGGGAGATGCGGGAGATGAGGGAGGTGCGGGAGATGCGGGAGATGAGGGAGATGAGGGATATGCGGGAGGTGCGGGAGATGAGGGAGATGAGGGAAGTGCGGGAGATGCAGGAGATGAGGGACATGCGGGAGATGTGGGAGATGCGGGAGATGTGGGAGATGCAGGAGCTGCAGGACAAGCAGGAGATGCGGGGGCTGCGGGAGCTGCGGGAGCTGCGGGACATGCAGGACATGTGGGAGATGCGGGAAATGCCCGAGCTGCCGGAGCTCGGGAGATGCGGGAGCTGCGGGACATGCGGGAGATGCGGGGGCTGCGGGACATGCTGGAGCTGCGGGACATGCGGGAGCTGCAGGACAAGCAGGAGCTGCGGGAGCTGCGGGAGCCGCGCTGGGCCGGGCCCCGCTGTGCCGTTCCCGCTGCGGAGAAGCGCCCAGCGGGAAGGTTTTGAAGAACTGGGAAGCGCCGCAAGGGTTTGCACGGTCCGTTCGGTAAAGATCTGTCTGCCCGCCACCATCCCAGGAAACTCAGAAATTGCCGCTTGTGTTACCGGGAGATTTTGGGGTGACTTTTTTTTCCAGTGACGTGACTTTAACTTGAGAGTCCGCCTGCTTTTTCACGGGGGTAGTTTATCCATCATCCCTGAGATGTTGTAAAGCATGAGAGGAGCTGATGACCTGATGGGGAGCACGGATTTCCCATGCCTAGCCCATTCATTCCCAGAAGGTTTTCCCGCTGTGAGGAGCAGTGAAACAAGCGTCTAAAAAACCCTGCCACGTTCGGGATGCTGAGATGCGGCTGCAGAGGGAGCCAGCCTCCAGGTAAAGCTCTTCCTCTGCGCACCCTTTCCCTGTCAGGCTGTTCTCACTGTCACAGAAACTAGTGAAAATCTAGTTTTCCCCGAAACTGTGTGTCTTTTTGCCCACACGAGTGTTTTGCAGGCCGAGTTTGAGGGCTGAGGCTGCTTGTCTGGGGTTTTGCTGTGAAGGAGGGGGTGAAACAGCAGTTTGGAGTGATGAGCCCGTCAGCCAGGCGAGCTGGCTGAGCTCTGCAAGTGGGAGCAGCAGCACACAGTGCAGGTCCAGAGGGTCTGGAGCAGCTTTGGCTGAGTGGGACAGTTGCTGCACAGATGGCTGGAGCTTGCCCAGCACGATGGAGCCAGAGCTGCTCAGACCTACACCAGAAGGTGTGCTCGACCTTCCGAGGGCAAATGCAGCAGCTCAGAGACCCCCCGAGGGCCAGAGGGGCTAATTAGTTTGGGATCCCAGAGCCAGCACAGCTCGGCCTCTGGGCAGCCTCCTGGTTTCTGCTTTGCTTCTTCCTTCCACGACACGGTGGTAGCAACTTGTTTTGTGTCCCTTGACTTTGGGCCTGGCTATCCACAGCCCCAGGCCGGGGCAGTGTGTTTGCCTCGCTGGCTCTTAAGGAGCAAAAGGAGCAGAAAGCAGGGAAAACTGCTCTCAGCTGGGCTGCTCTCAAGCTGCCCTCTTAGGGGTGGTGGTGGCTGCCAGCTCCATGCCCCAGTTCTGCATCCTGGGCTCTGCTCATGCAGAGATCTGAGGAGGGTGAGTCTGTACCAGGTCCCAGCCCATGGCACAGGCAGTGCCCAGTTTTCCTCTGGCTTTGGTTGCTTGGCCCCCACTGTGTGTCTGTGTGCAAAGTGCTTTCAGTCTGTGTGGGCTTGGGCTCCTCTTCACCATGGAAACACCTCAAATGGCAAGTGAGCAAAGACTCACAGTGCCAGTGATAGGGAATAAAAGGCAAAGATTTTGCCCTCGGCTTGGAGGATGCTGTTCCTGTTTGGTGAGGCTCCTGTGGAAGGAGTCAGTGTTGTAAGGTCATGGTCTGCCCCTCAGCCTTTGCAAACTGTGCACTGGGAGGAGTGTCATGCCTTTGTCTCTGTCTTTATTTCATGTTGGGCTGAAGGGGTTTCTGTGGTCACACAGGAGGTCAGTGGCAGAGGGAAGAGCAGAGCTCTGTGTCTCAGCCCCAGCCCCGTGCTGTGGTTCCCAGAGTGTGTTTGTCTCATGGCTCTGCACAGGTGAGCACAGCTGCAACCCAGGCTGGGATTTCAAAACCTTCCCTCATGTTTTTCCTGCACAAGCAAGCTGATAGAACCTCTTTTCCATTTTGTCTCGGTCCCACGGCCAGGAAATCATCCTTTTGTTTTGCTCTTTTTAACCTCAGCTTAAACTTTTGCTTAAAAGGGTTGAAACAATAATATACATGCCACTATTTATCACCATCTAGTTTTCTGTTTATATCATTAATAGCAAGAAACTAGTAACAACAAAGCTTTTAATGGAAAGGAAACAGTTTTAGGAGTCGTTTGTTTCAAGCTGTGGTATTTTATATGCATGTGTTTGCTATGGAGTGTGACGTGGAGCACCAAGACTCCATCAGAAAGGTGCACAAGAGAGATTTGTTATAATAACATGTTGCCTTTATAGTTTTTCAGTATATTTACACTTACTTCACAGCCACATTCACTGCCCATTGGTTATAAATAAGAAACAAAGTTCTCAGTAGGTGAACAAGGAGCCCCGTCATTCTGTGAGCCAGCCAGAGTCCGAACCTTTTAACTTTCCCTCTTCCATCACATTGCCATGGGGACAGCCTTGGTGTCTTCCTTGAGAGGGATGTGGGGCTTTCCTTATCTGCAGGAGCCTTTGCTGGCTCACAAGAGCAGCACAAGGTGCCTTTCCTGCATGTGTGTGAATAGGAAACCAAATGTGAAGGAGTTGAAACAGGAGTTCGCCTGGGCTCATTGTGAAATGAGAAAAATGCCAATCACTTGTTCTGAAAAATTTTAACAGTTTAATAGCAATAAAGTGGTTATTAAAATAGCGATATAATGGGAGTAATAGTAATTTGGACAATTTGGATTAGGACAATATGAGACAATAGAAACAAAGAGTTACAGACAGTCCAGGTACCTCTTTCTGGGCAGAATAAGCCCCAAAAAGGACCCACGTGAACAGAGGATTAACCCTTAAAAGCAACAGCCTGGTGCACATTCATACACCTCATCCATGGTGCATCAATTCCATTCACACACAGGATTCTGGCTGGGCAGTGCCAGCTTCTTCCTCTTAATTCTAACAGTGTCTTCTGGCTGAGCAAGGCAGGAAGAAGTTCATTTCTCCTGATAATGGGGCAATAAATTCTCTTTCTCTGAAAGATTCAGGTGTCCTGTGGCTGCTATCTGGTGTGAGTCCTCTCTTTAGAAAAAAAAAGTATCCTACATAGCACAGTTTCTATTTTAACCTTTTGTTATAACCTAAAACTATATTTACCACACTACTTAAGAGAACTAACACAGCATCACTTTCTAACACAACACAAATAATATCCATTTTACTATTTGCGAAAAGCCGATCACGAAACAGGCATTTCTCACGCTATTTCTCAGCGTGCTCGGGAGCACAGAACGCGCTCACGCCCGCCGGCAGCAGCGGCCCCGGGAGCGGGGGGGAGCGCCGCTGGAGCCGCTCGGGCTGCGCGGGCAGCCACCAAGTGCCACCTGTCACCGTGCTCCGCACATGTTGGGGCGCGGGCACGGCGCTCCCTGCGGCTCCTGTCCCGCACACAGGCTGCGCTCCGCAACCTGCTCGCCCGCATGCGGCCGCGCCCCGAGAGCTTCGCACCCCGAGAGCTTCGCCCCCCGAGAGCTTCGCACCCCGAGAGCTTCGCCCCCCGAGAGCTTCGCCCCCCGAGAGCTTCGCCCCCCGAGCCCCCCGAGAGCTTCGCCCCCCGAGAGCTTCGCACCCCGAGCCCCCCGAGAGCTTCGCGCCCCGAGCCCCCCGAGAGCTTCGCGCCCCGAGAGCTTCGCCCCCCGAGAGCTTCGCGCCCCGAGAGCTTCGCGCCCCGAGAGCTTCGCCCCCGAGAGCTTCGCACTCCGAGAGCTTCGCGCCCCGAGAGCTTCGCCCCCGAGAGCTTCGCGCCCCGAGAGCTTCGCGCCCCGAGAGCTTCGCGCCCCGAGAGCTTCGCCCCCCGAGAGCTTCGCCCCCCGAGCCCCCCGAGAGCTTCGCCCCCCGAGAGCTTCGCACCCCGAGAGCTTCGCACCCCGAGCCCCCCGAGAGCTTCGCGCCCCGAGAGCTTCGCCCCCGAGAGCTTCGCACTCCGAGTCCCCCGAGCTCCCCGAGCCCCCCGAGAGCTTCCCCCCCCGAGAGCTTCGCCCCCCGAGAGCTTCGCACCCCGAGCCCCCGAGGCTCGCCCCCCGAGCAGCCCGGCCCGGCCCGGGGCTCTCCAAGCCGCCGCTCGGGGAGCAGGAGGGACGCGGCAAACTGCGCGCTCCGGCCTCAGCCCGAGTGAAAAATGCGCATTTTATGGTTGGCTTTTCGCAAATATTGAAATGTGTTGTGTCAGAAAGTTATGCTGGGTTAATTTTCTTCAGTAGTGTGGTAAATATAGTTTCAGGTTATAACAAAATGTTAAAATAGAAACTGTGCTATGTAGGATACTTTTTTTTTTCTAAAGAGAGGACTCACACCAGACAGCAGCCACAGGACACCTGAATCTTTCAGAGAAAGAGAATTTATTGCCCCATTATCAGGAGAAATGAACTTCTTCCTGCCTCACTCAGGATTCAGAGGCAGAAGCTGGCACTGCCCAGACAGAATCCTGTGTGTGAATGGAATTGATGCACCATGGATGAGGTGTATGAATGTGCACCAGGCTGTTGCTTTTAAGGGTTAATCCTCTGTTAACGTGGGGCCTTTTTCGGGCTTATTCTGCCCAGAAAGAGGCACCTGGACTGTCTGTAACTCTTTGTTTCTGTTGTCTCATATTGTCCTCATCCAAATTGTCCAGAATTAAGATTGCTCTAATTACATTGCTATTTTTGTAACTGTTACATTACTATTAAACTTTTAAAATTTTCAGAACAAGTGACTGGCGTTTTTCACAGCCTGGCACTAATCCTGCCATGGCCTCGAGGAGCTCTGTCTGTGTTTGCTCGTGCATCACCAGCTGAGAGTCACTCAGGCTTCCAAGGCAGGAAGGAATGGGATATTTCCTTAAGTCAGGTGAGGCACATCCCAGGCAGGCAGCTGGCACAGGTGAGGTGAGGAGTGGGGCAATATTTTGCCCAAAAATAGGGCTTGCTGCAGGACTTCCTCCCGAAACCCTGCAGTCCAAGCCCAGGAGGCATGGAGGCTGCCTGTGCTGTGACCTTCTCTCCAGCAGCCTTGGGGTGGCACTTGCCCCTTGGTGGGGAGGCCACCAAGCCCTGCTGGGGATTGCAGGCAGAGCTGCTGCCCAGAGGAGCCCCAGGAGAACAAACACCTGCTCCTGGAGGATTCCCATCCCACAGAGGTGTCTCCAGGACGCAGTAGATGGCACCAGGGCTGCCTGCTGAGCAGTGAGGATGTGATAAATACTGAGCAACTGCAGTTCTGGGCCTCCAGGTGCACCACCAACCCCACCAGCACCCTCTGGGAGACTGCAGAACAGTGTGTGTGTACAGGGAACTGAAATTAGGTCAGGGTAGAGAGCTTTGTTTTGGTATTTACTTAATTCTTTCTTTTTTTTTTTTTTTATATAGGTAAAACTGGGTGCTCGTTTCGCAGGCTGTAATTCCTTATGCTAACTTCTCTCCATGCAAAGCACTCGGCCCTCTGGCCTGAAGTGTCTTTTGACACACAGCTTGCACAAAGCCATAAAAAACCCTGATGTAGCAGCTTAAATTTTATAACATTCACACATCTGTTTCCACTGATGGCTTTGAAGCCCAGTGAAATGGCCAAGTTAGAAAAGAAAAAGAGGAAAAAAAGAAACCACCACCATGTTTGTAGCAATGTGACTAATGCCCAGACCTGCCTGCACTTGTTAAAATGTGCCAGAATGCCAATGTTAGCAGCTTGGCCAAACATCAGAAAATCACTGCTTCATCTGGTGCCATCAGCTGAGTGATTCAGTAAAGGCAGAGCTGGAAAAATAGTGATGCTTCCCTGGGCCCCAGGGTGGAGGGGCAGAGATCTCCCACTCGTGGCTGGGAGAGGAGGGAAGAGCCTGGCCCCGGGCACAGGCTGCTGCCACCCTCCTGTGAGTGGCTGGGAGGCTTCCTGCATCTCTCAGCCAGGAATTTGGGGGATGTGCACATGAGGGGCCCTTTCTGGATGGCACCCCAAAAAGAGCCAAAATGCCAAAACCTCCATATGTTGCTTGTGAGGCCATCTTGGGGCTGCACGGGCTCTGCCAGCCACTGAAAATGAGCTGCATGCCTGATAATCTTTAATCTTTCAGTCTTTCCATGCCTGACAATATTCCAATCTTTCAGATGCCCCACTTCCCTGGGGTGGGATTGTTTCACAAGGCCCCATAAGCTTCTGTGGGTTAACCTGGACAGTTTTATTCCTGCAGCACTGACACCAGCAGTGGGATCTGTCCCTTTGGGGTTTGTCTTTATCTCCTGAGCAGAAAGTGGCAGAGCAGAGGGGAGCTGGGGTAAAACCAGAGGTGCTCTGCCCTGCAGTTTCACCTTCCCTGGCAATGGCTCTAGGAATAAAGGACAGTGCTCCCAACAGCCCTTGCTGCAGGCATGGCATTCACTGTGCTCTCTGTGCAAGGACACACTGAAATTCAGCTCAAGGAGAAAGGAAAACCCTTCTGCACCAAGCAGAGATCAGATTATTTGGAAAGCACAAAAACCTTCTGAGAAATAACTTTTCTGTGGGGAGTCAGAGGGTTTCTGTCTGCTGGGCAGTGCTGGTTTCCCTGGAGCTGTGTAGTTCAGGTGAGGTGCCCCACTCAGCTTTCAAGCCAGCCCGTGCACAGCTGCACCCCCAGGCTGGCAAAGCCCCTCAGGGCCAGGGTCTGTGGCACCTGGCCTTGGTCTGGGGGCTACAAGGGCAGCCTGACTCAAATGGAGGTCAGCCTCCTTCAGCAGCAGCTGGGAGTAAAGCTGGAGGTAAGCTGGCACTTTAAATTTGTTTTTATTCACAGAGCTCTCCAGGAGAGGCAGAGCTCTGTCATTTCATGTGCACAGGGTATCACACTGAGGATTCAGAGAGCAGTGCCTCACTGTGCTGCCAGTGAAGAAATACAGAGAGATAAGGAACTGACCTGAAATGGAATTAGCAGAAGTCACCATGTTATATAATTAATACTATCATTAGTATCATCATTATTAATAATATCAATATAATAATTAATAATATCATTAACTGTAGCTGGTACAGTTCTCCCTCTTTGCAGCAGAGCTGAATGTTTAATTGATTTAGCAACTGAAAGTGGAGGATGCTGGTGGTGCAGAGGAGAGCTTTGCAAGGGAGTGGGAAAGACAGTGGGAAAGACATTTCCTTACATTGGCAGCTTCCTAAAAATATATATATACAGACTGGGGTAGCAGACACAAGCTGTTCCCAAGTACCAAACTGAGTTTCTGAGCCCGATGACAGCAAGAAAGGGGAGTACAACAGGCATTTTTGTACTTTTTGTTCAGGTGAATCACATCATTCCAATCTTGGGGCCTAATTTATGCTGATGGATGAATTTCTACTCTGTGTATTCAGACCGTGCACCAGAGAAGACTGAGAAGTCCAAGAATCTTGCAGAAAATCCTACCAAATCCTTTTTGTTCAGTGTCCTGCTGGATATTCTCTAAACTGGGCAGGGAGGAGTGAGTCCCTGGGTCCCAGGGAGACTGAGAGGAGCTGCTGTGCCTGGCTGTTCATGAGGAGTGCTGCAGCTCTTCCTTCTGAGCACAGATCCAGAGAGGAGAAGGGAGGCAAACTTGCAGGTTTACAGCAGATCAAAGGGAGGTCAGTGGCTGGCAGGAATATGGGAGGGGGGAGAAAGGTGAGAACTTCAGAGTCTCTCAAAAACCAGGGTCTGCCTCTGCCCACGGGTCACACACATCTCTGCACTGGCAGTTCTTTTCTCTCCTGCTAATTACTAGTGGCTGCAGTGGAAGTGCATGTTCTGTCAGGCTGAATTTAGCTAGCTGAGCAGGCAGGCTGTGCCTTTTAGGAATTCTTTTTGGGGTAAACTCTCCCTCTTGGGCATGCTTTACTGTCTTGGGGTCCATCCTTCAGTGACTTGATATGGTGGCAGATTTCCTGTATCCCAGCTGAGACCCCAGCTGTGTCCAGAAAAGCCTTTTGCTTTCCAGGATATGTCCCAGGGCTGGGGGCACGCTGAGCAGATGGGTCTTGATTTGTTTGTGCAATCTAGATGTCCTGTATATCTCTATGCTGCTTATTTATCTTTATATATATTTATTAATTCGAAGGCCATCCACAATGATTCCCTTCATTTCAACCTCCTCTGGGTTCTGTCTGCCTGCTTGTGCCTCCAGGAAAATCCATCTGTGTGGGGCAGGGAGCACAGTGCAATAAAGGAAATAAAGAAATAAAGAAATGAAGCAGACAGTGAAATACGACTGCTCTCTGCAGCAGGGAAAGCAGGAGAGCCTGCAGCCAAAGTCCAAAGGTCACACGTGGTGGCAATGCTCCCACCCAACCTGCTTGTCCCTGGTGCTCACAGAGAAGGGACTGAGCCCCTCTGCAGCCCTGCAGGGAGCACAGCAGGGCCTGAGGAGCCCCAGTGCCAGCCCGTGCCCCCGCCCTGCAGGGCAGCAGCTGGCACAGAGCCCTCGGGGCAGAGCTGCTCTCTGGGGCCAGCCCTGCCCTTGGGCACCCCCAGGTACCCCCGGGAGGGCTGGGCCTGCTGGGCTCCTGCCTGAGGGGCTGGCTCAGATGCTCAGGTCACAAGGTGGTGCTTCATAAAAGCACACACCTGGACTTGTCACGTGGAGAGATGGATCCAGGTGTTACAGGCATTGAGACCATCTTGAAAGGCAGGGATGGAAGAATGGATGTTTCTCTTAAAGACATTTTGGCCTGTTTCTTGGTCTGACTTTCCAGCTTTTTCATTCGTTTGCTGGCAGAGAAGCTTCTACTCCTTTGGCTCTTGCCAAGGCCTCTCCATGCCTAGTGTCTCCCAGACTGTATTTTCCTACATATTTCCCATATTTTCCCTTGTGTGGGGCTGTGCACTCTCCCAACACCAGGGCTGTTTCCTGGTTTTCAGCAGAGCTGAGCAGCACATGCTCTGAGTCCAGAGTTCCAGCTTCTCCCTGGGTGCTTTTCCAATGCCTGAACAGCATCTTGGTACTTCACCTTTGAACAATAAAGCTTAAATATTAAATACAGAATTCCTCTATTTCTATTTGTTAAAGAAACTGAGCACATCCATGCCCCCAGTGCCTGGCTGCAGCCCTGTGATTTGGGCACTCTGAGGGTGACAAAACCCCAGAGATGCCCTCTGTAATCCTGACCATCTCTTGTGCAGAAACACAAATCTGTCCTGCCAGAGGGCACCAGCTCCAGGTGATGTCTGGTTCCCTGAGCCCTGAGTCTGTCTGTCTGGAGGGCTGTCAGTCCCCTGAGCCCTGTGTGTCTGTCAGTCCCCTGAGCCCTGTGTGTCTGTCAGTCCCCTGAGCCCTGTCTGTCTGTCTGTCTGGAGGGCTGTAAGTCCCCTGAGCCCTGTCTGTCTGGAGGGCTGTCAGTCCCCTGAGCCCTGTCTGTCTGTCTGGAGGGCTGTCTGTCCCCTGAGCCCTGAGTGTCTGTCTGGAGGGCTGTCTGTCCCCTGAGCCCTGTCTGTCTGTCTGGAGGGCTGTCTGTCCCCTGCTGCCCTGTTCTGCAGGCAGGAGCAGCCACCACACTCTCCCAGTCAGGAGGGGCTGCTGGCTGGAGCTGACAGAGCTTCACAGGTCCAGAGCTACCTGCAAGGCTTCTATTTCCTTGCTCCCCTCGCCCTCCCATCCATCTCCATTCCCAGGAAACCTGTGGGCAGCCCTGCTCTTGGATTCTCCACCCCCTCCCAGACCTCTCCTATCTGTACATCTGTCTGTCTGTCTGTCTGTCTGTCTGCTGCTGCATCCACAGCTTTCCCATGCACAGACTCACCCACGGAAGCCTAACTTGTGCAGAGATTCTGACCTTGGCAGTGGTCACCTGCAGAGATGCACCTGCCCAGGCACAGAGCTCTGCACCTGTTCTCTCAGCACTCCAGGTGTTATTACCTGATGTTCTTCTCCCCTCCCACCACTCAGTGGTTCCCCAACAGCTCACTGGCCATGCACATATTAATTCATAATAGTGAGCAGCCTGTGCTCTTTCCTCTGGGGCCATTCCTCTTTCCCAGACACATTTCCAGCTGACCAACACTGACTTTGGCTCTGCCTTCCTATGCATCTGACCAGTAGTGGTGGAAAACCCTCCTCCTCTGCATCCCTCTGGAACAGCCTTTACCCTCCTCTGCATCTCTCTGGAACAGCCTTTACCCTTCTCTGCATCTCTCTGGAACAGCCTTTACCCTTCTCCTCTGCATCTCCCTGGAACAGCCTTTACCCTTCTCCTCTGCATCTCTCTGGAACAGCCTTTACCCTTCTCTGCATCTCCCTGGAACAGCCTTTACCCTTCTCCTCTGCATCTCCCTGGAACAGCCTTTACCCTTCTCTGCATCTCCCTGGAACAGCCTTTACCCTTCTCTGCATCCCTCTGGAACAGCCTTTACCCTTCTCTGCATCCCTCTGGAACAGCCTTTACCCTTCTCTGCATCCCTCTGGAACAGCCTTTACCCTTCTCTGCATCTCCCTGGAACAGCCTTTACCCTCCTCTGCATCTCCCTGGAACAGCCTTTACCCTTCTCCTCTGCATCTCCCTGGAACAGCCTTTACCCTTCTCCTCTGCATCCCTCTGGAACAGCCTTTACCCTTCTCTGCATCCCTCTGGAACAGCCTTTACCCTTCTCCTCTGCATCTCCCTGGAACAGCCTTTACCCTCCTCTGCATCTCCCTGGAACAGCCTTTACCCTTCTCCTCTGCATCTCCCTGGAACAGCCTTTACCCTTCTCTGCATCCCTCTGGAACAGCCTTTACCCTTCTCTGCATCTCTCTGGAACAGCCTTTACCCTTCTCTGCATCTCCCTGGAACAGCCTTTACCCTTCTCTACATCTCTCTGGAACAGCCTTTACCCTTCTCCTCTGCATCTCCCTGGAACAGCCTTTACCCTTCTCTGCATCCCTCTGGAACAGCCTTTACCCTTCTCTGCATCTCTCTGGAACAGCCTTTACCCTTCTCTGCATCTCTCTGGAACAGCCTTTACCCTTCTCCTCTGCATCTCCCTGGAACAGCCTTTACCCTTCTCCTCTGCATCTCCCTGGAACAGCCTTTACCCTTCTCCTCTGCATCCCTCTGGAACAGCCTTTACCCTCCTCTGCATCTCTCTGGAACAGCCTTTACCCTTCTCCTCTGCATCCCTCTGGAACAGCCTTTACCCTTCTCTGCATCTCTCTGGAACAGCCTTTACCCTTCTCCTCTGCATCCCTCTGGAACAGCCTTTACCCTTCTCTGCATCTCTCTGGAACAGCCTTTACCCTTCTCCTCTGCATCTCCCTGGAACAGCCTTTACCCTCCTCTGCATCTCCCTGGAACAGCCTTTACCCTTCTCTGCATCCCTCTGGAACAGCCTTTACCCTTCTCTGCATCTCTCTGGAACAGCCTTTACCCTTCTCTGCATCTCTCTGGAACAGCCTTTACCCTTCTCCTCTGCATCCCTCTGGAACAGCCTTTACCCTTCTCCTCTGCATCTCCCTGGAACAGCCTTTAACCTTCTCCTCTGCATCCCTCTGGAACAGCCTTTACCCTCCTCTGCATCTCTCTGGAACAGCCTTTACCCTTCTCCTCTGCATCCCTCTGGAACAGCCTTTACCCTTCTCTGCATCTCCCTGGAACAGCCTTTACCCTTCTCCTCTGCATCTCCCTGGAACAGCCTTTACCCTTCTCTGCATCTCTCTGGAACAGCCTTTATCCTTCTCTGCATCTCTCTGGAACAGCCTTTACCCTTCTCTGCTGCTCTCTGGAACAGCCTTTACCCTTCTCTGCATCTCTCTGGAACAGCCTTTACCCTTCTCTGCATCTCTCTGGAACAGCCTTTACCCTTCTCTGCATCTCCCTGGAACAGCCTTTACCCTTCTCTGCATCTCTCTGGAACAGCCTTTACCCTTCTCCTCTGCATCCCTCTGGAACAGCCTTTACCCTTCTCTGCATCTCCCTGGAACAGCCTTTACCCTTCTCTGCATCTCTCTGGAACAGCCTTTACCCTTCTCTGCATCTCTCTGGAACAGCCTTTACCCTTCTCTGCATCTCTCTGGAACAGCCTTTACCCTTCTCTGCATCTCCCTGGAACAGCCTTTACCCTTCTCTGCATCCCTCTGGAACAGCCTTTACCCTTCTCCTCTGCATCCCTCTGGAACAGCCTTTACCCTCCTCTGCATCTCCCTGGAACAGCCTTTACCCTTCTCTGCATCTCCCTGGAACAGCCTTTACCCTTCTCTGCATCACTCTGGAACAGCCTTTACCCTTCTCTGCATCTCCCTGGAACAGCCTTTACCCTTCTCCTCTGCATCTCCCTGGAACAGCCTTTACCCTTCTCCTCTGCATCTCCCTGGAACAGCCTTTACCCTTCTCTGCATCTCTCTGGAACAGCCTTTACCCTTCTCTGCATCTCTCTGGAACAGCCTTTACCCTCCTCTGCATCTCTCTGGAACAGCCTTTACCCTTCTCTGCATCTCTCTGGAACAGCCTTTACCCTTCTCCTCTGCATCTCCCTGGAACAGCCTTTACCCTTCTCCTCTGCATCTCCCTGGAACAGCCTTTACCCTTCTCCTCTGCATCTCCCTGGAACAGCCTTTACCCTTCTCTGCATCTCCCTGGAACAGCCTTTACCCTTCTCTGCATCTCCCTGGAACAGCCTTTACCCTTCTCCTCTGCATCTCCCTGGAACAGCCTTTACCCTTCTCCTCTGCATCTCCATGGAACAGCCTTTACCCTTCTTCTCTGCATCTCTCTGGAACAGCCTTTACCCTTCTCTGCATCCCTCTGGAACAGCCTTTACCCTTCTCTGCATCTCTCTGGAACAGCCTTTACCCTTCTCTGCATCTCTCTGGAACAGCCTTTACCCTCCTCCTGCTCCATCAGCTCCATCTTCAGAGCATGGCCAGTCCCTATGGCCAGCTCTTCCTTCCCATTACTACTCCAGTACCTTCAAACCCTTTTCCTCCACTGTGCTTGTACTTTTTCCCTGGGTGCTGCAGGTTGCAGGGGTGGAGAGCTCTCCTTCCACCTCCTCCCCAGCTGAGAGACCACGCTGGCCCAGAGCAGGACACAGGGAGAGCCTTCCTGGCCACCTGTGTGGCTCCTCTCCCTGAGGAGAGGCTCCCAACCCTGAGCCTTGCTCTCTGGGAGTTCCTGATACCTTGTACCATTCCCAGCATGATGTTCTTCATGGGAAGTTGTTTTGTTTCCATGGGATAGAGAAAAAAGCTAAGCTGATGCCATAGCTCTGTCTGGGTGCTCTGCAAGCACTGCAGAGAAGAGGAATTGTGGAGCCTGGAGATCAAGGAATAGCCTTTCAGAGAGAGGTCCAATGGCAGAGAAAGAGCCTGCAAAAATGAGCTGGGGCTGTCTAAGGTCTCAGGACACCCCTTCCATCCAATTCCTGCTCCCTGTGTCCTTTGTCATCTGGGAAATGGTGAAAGCAGGCCAGGAAAAGAAGAGTCTGCAGGAAGTTTGGTGTTTCCTTGTTCCTGCCCCTCGTCTCCCCCCACTCCTTCCCTTGCCCAGAGCCTGTCCCTGGCGAGGCTGGGGCTCCTCCCAGGGGTTACTCAGCACCTCCTCCCTCGCAGGAGATCACTGCGGAGATAGGCAGGGTCAGCCCAGCTGAGACTGCTGCTCTGCCTCCAGTTTACTGCTGGGAGAAGTTCCCACCCACCGTGGTGCTCTGGCAATAAAGCTTAGCTCCAACCCTTTTGATATTAATCAAAAATATCACTTAATCACAGTGAAACCAGCACAGATATTTCACAAAGAAGCCTTTAGGTCCTCTGTGCTGTGGAATGCTGTGGTGTGTGTGCAGTGTCTGAGGTTTTAGTGTGGGTTCTTGTTAAACCTAATGGAAGGGCCAAACAGTGAGAAGATCCCATTGCCTCCCTCCTCTCCTGCAATCAGCATAAAGCTGTGTCAAAAAGGAAGTGGTTATGACCTGGATGCTGTTCCTGTCCATTTTGCCAAGCAGGAACGTTTGCACACTAAGAAGTTCAACATCACAGGTGAAAGGATACGAAAAGACAAGTATCTTGGAAAAAAAAATTTAAATCTCTGATAACACTGCAGAGAATATATGATTTAAGCTGAAAGGAATTTTTAGAAGCCTGGAAAAAAAACCCCACCTTATTCTTTGGTCTCTGCCAACAGAAAAAAATTGGAAAAGTACCTTTAAATATAGCTAACAAACTTAGCTGCTTGGGGCAGGAAAAGAAATCAGTTTGCAGTTTGTCAAGCCCCTGGCAAAGTCTCTGCTCTGCTCAAACAAACACAGGGTGAGTTTGAAGCTGCTGCCAGCCCCTGTCTGCTGGAGGTGCAGAAGGCAGAGCACTGAGGGGCACTGCAAGGCAAGGACTGACCCCCTCACTGACCTGTATGAGCAAGAGGAACCAAAAGACATTGATCACAGCTCCTGCACCTTTTTCTTTGATGGCCCAGCCACCACCCACAGTGGGACACTGCCTGTAACAGAGCTAGGGGACAGCCATGATGCCCAGGGCCCCAAAGCTGTGTGTGGACACCTCTGAAAGCTGACAGAGAGCTTTAAAAGCAGATTTATGAAAAATCTTTGCTTTTTGGCTTTCTGCTCCCATTTGATAACATCCAAGTTGCACATTTATGCTCTTAGCTCTAGGATAGTGAGGGGCATGGAAAACAGTATTTTTGAAATTCATCAGGCTAAACCTGTCATGGGCTCTGTGCATACACCTGAACCCAGACATCTTTGAAAGAGGTGCCTTGAGAAACCCCCAGGGATGGGTGAACTGGGAGCACTCACTGGCACTCGAGTGACTTTGCTCACCCAGTGGTTTCAGGTGCTCTCCTGGCCGTTGCTCATTTTGCTCTTTCTCTCTCCCAAAGTGGAGCTGACAGCTCCTAATCTGTCAGGGAAGCTGCAGGGTACCTGGCTGAGCTGTTTTGGGCTTCATTGAGTCTCTCCAGTGAAGCACACAAGAATGGAGTCTCCAGCACCCTTTTCCCTCAAGCTTAAAGAGGATATGTCCCAAACTAGAAAAGCCTAATAATAAAAAGTAACACAGGAGGGGAAAAAAAACAAACCCCAAACCAAAAAGCAGCAAATTATTTTAACCTAGGTGAGTGTTTGTCTGTTTTGTTGTAGCTTTTATTTTACTCTGATTCTCCTGCCTCCTTCTGAGGGACAGTGTTTTGATGGTGGTAGTCTCTAAATGATCCTTTTCCTCCCTTTTTCCTGTTTTGTCCTGTCTTCAGCTTTGTGTTTTCTTTGAAAAGCAATGCCCTGCTATTCATTTCCTCACAGTCACTTGCACTCTGGTTGTGTACAATTTTCCTTTTCACCCCCTCCTGCCCTTCCCACCTTCCAGTGTCCCCAGCAGAGCTCTAGCTCTGAGGGAACACCAGCAATCTCAGGACAATAATTCACAGCCTTTAGCCAGTTCAGTGGCACAGCTCCCTACAAGGCAGGTGATTCTTGATGAACATTTTGGAGCTGCCTCTGCTGGGGTAGCAATTGTTCAGCTGTCCCTGCTCAAGGGGCCCCCAGCACAACGGTGAGGCTTGGGATGAACAGCAGAGCTGGGTGTGGGGACTGCAGACATCTGCTGGCACATTGCTGAGCTCTGAGCCCTCCTTTCAGGGTTTGTCAGCACGAAAAGCCTCCTGGATCTGCGGGGTCAAACAGGCTGCATCTGCAGGAAGAAGCTAAAGCTCGCAGGAGAGCCCGTGGAGCACCCATGGATTCTGTGCTCCATAAAAAGGCACGGGGTAGCTGCTCTGGCTCCTCTGTTCCCTGCCCAAGCAAACCAGCCCAAGGCCAGGCTCAGCCAGGGAGGGGCTGTGGCTCCCTCTGGAACCAGCTCTCCAGTAAATGGTGGTGACACTGCTGGGGACACCCAGCCCGAAACGCCGCCTGACATCTTCCCAAAGACTGATGGGCTCAACCTAAATGAATTAAGAAGCAGAACCTTAATTAGAGAAGCAGGTTGCTTCTGAAACAGCTAGCACACTTCAAAGGGCTGAAGCCGTGCACTTCATGGGAACAAAGAGGAGGGAACAGGGTCAAACCAGACCGTGTCTGTGCCTTGTTCTCACCCCATTCATCTCGCACACGGGGGTGCTCTGCTGACATTCTAAAAGGAGCAGAGGAACATCTGCCACCCCAAGGAGAATTGGGGAGTTTGGGAGGGGCACGTGGTTCATTCAAAAAATAAATTCTGCTCCCCCATGGAAGCAGAAGATGAGCCAGATGTACTTTTTCTTTCCCTCTACCAAGTCGTGGTCTTTTCCCCATTGATTTCATTTGATCCAGGACATCCCTTTTATTTTTTTTTTTTTCCCCCTAGCTAGGTGGTTTCACTTCGTGAATGCTGGAGGCAAACTGATCCTGTTCCATCCTCCCATCATACCAGGCACAGCTGTCAGCTGAGGGGCAGGTGGTTTAAGAGAAACAAGAAGTGAGTCTCTTAAATTAAAACATGGCACATTTTCAGGACCTCAGCTCCCCCAGAGCTCAGTGTCCTGGAAGAAACAACCTCCGACAACTCCCGTGCTCCTCAGTTCTAGCTGCTTTGTTAGAGATGTATTTGTACTGTTTATTCCATAACATCTTGAACAGCTCACTCCTGCTTCTGCAATTCAGAGAGATGGCTGGCTTTTCCCATGGTTTAAAGGGTGTTTCCTGAAAATCCACCACTGCTGCTTTAGGAAGACACACAGGCAAGAGTTAGGAGGATGGACGCTCCAGGGAACACCAGATGTGTGTTCTTCCAGATGTGTGAACTTCCAGATGTGCCAGCCTCGAGTGCCAGCCCTCCAGGCCCCTGCAGATCCTGCTGGATCTCCCTCACACCTTGAGGAAGGTGCACAGGCATCTCTGCAAGCCTGGCCTTGTGCTGTTTTGGAAAAAAGTTTTGAAAGCTACACCCAACATTAAGAGGAGATTGAGGTAAGAGATTACGACAAATGCACAAAACACTTTCATTTTCTTTATTTTCAATTGATACTGTATGAATACAAAGTTTCTAGAAAGCTACAAAAATTCTACCACTTTATCAAGAAGGCATCAAAATGTGTCACTTTGCAAAGACATGAAAACACCTGCAGTAACCGACACAAAAATAGCATTTTTAGAGTGATGAAATAATTGCACTTAACTGTCATGGATATTAAAGTTATCACACATATGTACCGCGAAAGCTAGAATACATTTTTTTTTTTTTTACAAAGCACTTTATAAAAAAATTCTCTGCACACAAAACCTATAATTTTCATATTACTATCATACTAAAGATAAATTCACTTTAAAGCCAACACTTAAAACATTTTAAACAAAAAAAAAAAAAAAGGTACCAGTACCTACACACAGACAATAACAAATACAAGAATACTGTACTGCCAAGAGGTTTGACTGAAACTCCTTTTGAAAGCTTCTGCAAATATGTTAAGAAAACATTGGAGAACATTCAGTTTTTTCCAAGAGCCTTCCCTCACTGTCTAACCTAGAGGTACTTTATCATCAAAAGGCAAGTTCTACATCAAAAGTTACCAGCAGCAGTACAATATTAAAGTAACCACTGACCATATATGAATATGCTTAAGTCACAAACCCATTTTATACACATTACACAAATAAACATAAAGTGAGAATTCCATTAAGTCATTTACAAATGTGAACAAATGCGCATGGCAAAAAAACCCCAAAACAAAACAAAAACCCAACCTGTTTTACATAAAATGTACTGAAGAATTAAAGGCTATTCAGGTTTTCAATGTTATAAAATTCTTTTGTCTTTTTTTATTTTTTTTCAGGCACATATTGTATTTTTTGTCTGCAGTCATGAGCCTGAATCAGAGGCCCATAAAACAAAACAAAACAAAAACGAAAACACATATTCTGTAAGGAGGTAACAGGGATCCATCTCCTTTTAGTCAACTGAGTGCATTTAAGGTTTAATTTACACACTAAAACTAATTACATGACCTCAGCAAGAATGACCTGAAAAGTTAAAAGGTGAAGATGTCCAGAGTGTTTCTTGTACTTTGACTTATCCAGCCTCAATCTTTCTGGGGGGGCTAAACATCTGGTTGTGGAGGATGAGAGGGGGAAAGGAGATCATCCTGAGCAAAGGACAAAGCCAGGCTCTGTTCCTCACACCCGCCTGTGCCCGGGCACGTGTATCCTCGTGGGAAAAGGAAAGGGGGGACAACACCAGGGCTCTCAGTGTGACCGACTGAGGGCTCCAGCAGACTCCCAGGGCTGCTGCTTTGGGCAGCAGGCACGCCCCGGGACTCGCAGTGGAAAAATAAATAGCTATGGATTAGCACATCAAACGTCCTACCTGCCTTGGACTGGCCAGTTCCTTACATTCAACATTAATGTACACCCTTCATTATTCCCGAGAGCTCAGCCCGTGGGGGCTCCACGGGACAAGCCACTGCCAAGCTGAGCTGTAGCTGTGGTGGAGAGGGAAAGAGAGAAACAGGCATTGGATCTGCGATTCCTTCAAAATAGTGGTGCAGTACCTAAACAAAATCAGTCTGGAATTCAAGTAAGTACAACTACATTTGTTAGTAGCAATTTTTAACAGCCCCAAATGGTACCATTACGCTCGTTTGAACAAGACAGAGGTGCAGTTTGTCACAAACACAGACCGGTGCAGCCAAAATGTTTGGCAGCAACTGAAAAAGTGTGTTCTGCTTGTGGGCCAAAAGTGTCTTTGCCCTACCTCAGTCTCATTGAGTTCAACGGGATTATTTGTCTTATAGAGGTAAGTGAGATTTAGACCTTGAAGGAATAACAAAAATAACATTTTAGAGAAAGGGAATTTGAATTATCACAATATTTACCACACAGTGTCACAATATTTCTCTATATAAAAAGTTAATCTTAGCTTTCATCAAATACTTTAAAAATCAAGTTAACAATGTATTCACAACTATATAATCCCTCTGACAGCTTTTGGTTTTGCTGATATTTGTTCTTCCTAAAATGTTGCTCCTCTTCCCATTGATCTCAGTTGTGGTGGAGAGTATGGCCCCCGTTCACAGAAGGTATCAAAAACAGACACATCATCACCATGAAGAGGAGCTATTTTTTTCTTTCTTTTATCCCCCAGGACATCAGCTGGGAGGAAAACAAACAACCCTGTGTTTTGAGTGGTGCTGGCCAGGGTTTCCCCAGCAGCACCTTCATGCACAGAGCTCACCCTCTGCACTCCAATGCTTAAACCCCTCGCTGTGCTCAGCCCTCCGCGCTCCTCTTGCCTGTGCTCCTGCCCTTCAGCAGGCACAACTCTGTAAACAAAATCTGCTGTCTGAGCAAGGAATCTCCACAGATACCAGGCTATTACTGGGGAGATCAGTGAAGCCATGCTTGTCCACCGAAATTCTGTAGGATATGGATCTCTCACTATGCAGACGCGTGACTGGATGAAGAGAATACAAATGGGAACATTTTCACTTTTCTGTCACAGACGAATCAGTTGCTGGCTTGCAATGCTGTCAGAAATGGCAAACAGTAGATTTTTCTTCAGCAGGCTGATCATTAGCAAAATCCCTTTGCTATGAATGGTGCTCTTTTGTGAATGGAGGCCTGTAGATTCAACTTATTCCAATAAACCAAAGGCATTACGGTGATAACTAAATATTTTTGGTCTCTCTACAAATTGTCATTATTATGGCAGCACTTTTCTAAGCTGGAATTTCAAACCAAAGGCACTTTCATGCTAGAGTGCAGAAGAGTCACAATTAATTATTTGGTCATGAAATTTAAAAAGGCAGCATTCATTAATACAATTCACTTTTCACGGAGAACTGGGGATCTGTAACCTTTCCTTTTGGTATAGGCATCTCTCTGCAATGGGACTGACTCGTACAGACAGCTGGTTCACACCAAGCAGTCACAGAGCATTTCTGCAGGGAAAAATACGGAGATTTTAAAAATGGAACCAATTAAGAAAACAACGTATAAAATTTAATGTTAAGAGGCTAAAAGTTACTTCTAATATAATGCTAAGGCACTGCATATTGTAATGCTTTGGCAGCTCTCAATTAAAAGGTTCCTACAAAAAAGTAACAGTAACAAGATAAGTACTTCCAGCTTACAAAAGAGCTCACAGTTTACAGGCAGCCTGTTGGACTACACACCCCACACTCAACAGTTGAAGGATTAAGGCTTTTAAGAATTAACACATACAGGGTATGGATCATTTACAGAATTGTAAAGAAAAGACGATGGAAGTAGTTTCCCTAACGTTACATATGTGAACACCAATAAACATTGTGACTGTTTATACCCTAGAGTTAATGGCATATGTAGTGTGCCAGATCCTACTAAAAAAAACCAAACTGTACCTGGTTTTGCAAATTGACTCACATACTTTATATGCCTTAAAGACTTTGCTTGTTATTAAAAAAAAAATAAAAATCACCAAACCCACAATTCAAACCCTAAATAAGAGACAACTTCAGAACAAAAACCAAAAAGTAGTTTTTGACTTGTAACACCAAGTGCTTAGAGTAAAGGGCTACCGTTAGGCTGTTCCAATGCAGTGCTTTTCCTGATGTGATTGTTAGTGTTAAAAATGAGCATTAAAAGAGACCTTGCCATGGACACGTTCCTCTGATCGCTTCGCAGAGTATCAACTGAAAGATCATCAGCCCTAATATCCACAAGCAGTAACAGCTAGGCATCACAGCAACCACCCAAACCATGCAGCTCAGGCAGCCAGGCCAGGCTGAGGGATGGGAGCAGTCCCCCTTCCCCTCGGGGATGCTTGCATCCTCCTCCGACCCCAGACCTCAGCAGCATTAGGGATGCTCCTGCTCTGACCCACTGCCTCACCTAGGCTCTGGTCTAGTCCAGACATCTCAGCAATGGGCAGTTCTAACAGCAAGGACTATGCAGGAATATAGAATTTAGAGAAAAGGATTAGAGTTGCTTGTTTGAAGACTACAGCACTGGGCCTGGGAGTGAATTTGATGCTTACACCGTGCATGGGAACTGTGCTGGTTACAGGAAGGAATCCCAAGGGGTAGGGAGGAGGGGTAGCCAGGACTGCAGAAAACTCCCCCAAGAACCCTCTTTGCTGATAACTCATCTCTGATCCCTGAGGTGCCCCGTGCTTGGCCAGGCAGCCTCAGCCTTCCAGACAAATGTTCTGCCCAAGAAGCCTCTGCTGGCCCAGCCAACTGCTCAAAGTCGCTCACCTGCCCAAACAACTTCTGCCTGGGCAGCGAGGGGCAGCAGGAGGAGAGGGGCTGAGCAACCCCCTCTGTGCTGAGCAGGGGGGCTGAGGCTGCTGCTCCCACGTGTGCACACCCCAGAGAACTGCTCACGGCCCTGGTGCACAGCCTCACAGTGTTAAACATCTCCAGCTGGGCTTCACCTCCGGGACTCTGCCCTGGACTGATCCGAAGGAGGAACACTACCACCTGCATGAAGGCTTTCCAAGAGGACAGCAGACCCCACGTGGCAGGTGTGTGTGTGTTTCAGCTGAGGTCCTGGCCAGACCCAGAGAGACAACTGGGAGAGGTGTAAGAGCACCATGATTAAGAGGAAAAGGAGAAAAAAATAAGATTCTCCACTTTCCAATCTTCTTTGCCTGATGCTGGTTGTGATTCTCTAGCGCCTCGCAGATATTAAAGCTGCTGATCCTTTCAGAGGTGTAGACACTCTTCTTTCAAACACATCAGTGTTTTGCTCTCTGCTTTGAATGACTCGATGCTGTTGCAGTGTCAGCTGTTTCCGTTCATCTCTTGATTTCAGAGTTGCAAGTTTTTTGCTCAACTTATTAGAAAACATAGTTGTCCATATAAAATATAACCGCACACACAAGACTACATATAATGCAAGTCTAAATCTTCAGTATTTACCTACTTATTGCAAAATGAGCCATCTTTTTCATTAAATAATCAAATTTTCATATTAGTACAATACAACTTTATACTCTTTTAAAATACACTAGATATGTTAGGGGTAAGGGGTGATGTTTTCTTTCTCTGCAATACCTGTTTGAAAGTTTAATGGATTAGAAGATTAGTTTTAGCGTTGAGAAAAAAATACAAAATTTGCCTAATTTTAGGACCTGTCTGTTTCTATCAGGCATTTCTTAAGGCTATATTTTTCATTTGGTTTCAAACAGAAAAATGTTTCATTTTAAAAAATAATTTAGTGAATTACATTCGTCCATATCTTCCACCCTAATTAGTTACAAAGATAATTCTATAAAGATTATTAACTTTGTGTACTCATTTACAGTTATAGCTAAAGATTCGTTTCAATTTCACTTGCATTGTAAAACAAGTATTTCATGTTGGAAAAAAACCCAAAATAAATTCTTATAAATGCTGTCAGTTTTTCCCCATGGCAAATGCTCTGTCATACATTTTTCTATCAGAATTAAAAATAGGCCTCCACAGACAGAGGCGTTAGGTTCTTAAATACAGTCTTCCCAAAGAACTGTGGTTTACAAATTTGAAGAACACTTAGTTTTAGAAATAATTTTTACAACTGTACCAGAATTTCACAGCTACAATTATATATGAACACATTAAAAATGACTTCACTAAAACAGGATTTAGAAAAATGTGGGTGAAAGTTGGGCCAGAGGCACTGCCACTTAGTGTTGAGGTTTACAGTCTGTGTTTTGATAAAGAAGTGAAATGAAGTGTAGATATAAATAACTGCTCAGTCCTTTACAAGCCTGTAGATGTGATGCTGTGCTCCATGCTCGCTGTTCGACACCTCGAATACACAAGCCATGCAGAGCAGGGTTTCTTGTGTATCCCTGTTTGTTACCACCTGTGTGGGGAAAGCAAGAGGCAGACAGAACATCACACACCTGGAAACAGCAGGGCTGTGCTGTATTTGCAGAGACCCCCGTGGCAGGGAGGAATGATGGATCTGACTCCATGTGCTCAGAAGGCTAACTTATTATTTTATGATACTATATTATATTAAAGAATGCTAGACTAAACTGTACTAAAGAACACAGAAAGGATACTTACAGAAGGCTAAAAAGAGAATAATGAAAACTCCTGACTCTCTCCAGAGTCCCAACACAGCTTGGCCCTGATTGGCCAAAGAGTGAAAACAACTCCCAGCAGAATGCAATGGAACAATCTCCAAACACATTCCACACGAGCACAACACAGGAGAGGCAAATGAGATAAAAATCGTTTTCCTTTTTCTCCGAGGCTGCTCAGCTTCCCAGGAGAAAATCCTGGGTGAAGGATTTTCCAGAGAATGGGAATGGCCCAGGTCTGAAACAAGGAGTGACCCGTGTCACCTCGGTCCTGCCCGGATGCCCTGGTGGCAGCAGCACGTGGCTCTGAGGGCTTGGCTGAGCTGACACCACAGAGCAATGGGGAAAGCAGGCTGGGTCACTGGATGAAACTGGCTCAAAGGCCACCACGTGGCCATTCTCTGTGCTTTAGGTCACCTGTTGGGCGTTTGCTGCCTGATTTCCCTGCCCAAGAACTAATTAATGCCACTGACAGCTGCAGCACTGTAACCGAGCCCCGGTAAGGACACATCAGATGAATGCAGTGGTTCAAAGTTACTGCCTCAGGCTCTCTGCAAACCCCAGACTCGATGGAAAAACCAGAGAAGTAAGCTGAAATTTGTGGAGAATAACAAAGATGTTTGCTCACATTCACAGCCAGCTGAGCCTTTTCATCCTGAGCGTCTCTAGCTCCCAATCCCAGAATTATTCTGAAGTCAGTGGGATGGTTGCTTTGGTGAGCACCAGTGACTAAGGGATTTGGAAACTGGTTCCCAACACTACCAGCTGAACAAGCCACACAAAGCCTGAGAGTATCTTAGAAGTGGAAAAACAAACCAGCCAGGCCATACCAATAAAATTGTGAAGTTTTCCAAGACGCTGTTCATCATGTACTTCTCTGGTAAATGCTTCAGCTTGTGTATGAAGTTGATCATGTATTCACACATGGGGGAGCGGTTTATCCTGTACACAAACCGGCCATTCTCAAACCTTGCATATTCAGTCTAAAAAAACAAAAACCATTTAGAACGTGACCATTCAGAGACAGAAAAAAAGTGACTGGTAAAGCTGTTTTTCTTTTTCCTTTTTTTTTTTTTTTTTGGTGTAGACAGGAAAAAGAGAAAGTGGCTCAGACACACTCACACCTGCTTGTTGACTCCCTGCCTTACCTGTGCCATGCCTTGCTAAAAATGCAAGGGATCTTAATTATCAATAATTACAATATCACTACTTGTTCTCTAACCTGCAAATTAGCAAACTGAATAGATGAGGATTATAAAGTCCCAAACTGAGTAGAAATTAATTAAGCAAAAAACTGTGATAAGATGGTTTTATAGGAATTTTGAGGCACCTGTCTGCAAAGGGAACAGCAAAAATAAGCTTATATATTTGCACTTAGGTGTGCACATACAAGCATAGATATATTATTGCATGACTTAATAGGCAATTTATGAACTACAGAAAGATGTAGGACGACAGCTGGAAGAAAAGCAGACTGACTTAGATTGCTGAGGGAGGGTAAGGCTGTGACTCTTGGACTTCTGCTGTCCAGCTACCAATCACTCAGATTGTGGTTTCTGAGGATTTTTGGCTTTCTCTAAGCTTGGAACAATACAAATTATTAAAACCTTATTTCGTTATGGTCAGAAAACATACTTAGTTTAAGAAGGACATAAACAGCGACCAGGACATCTGTAAAGGCTCAAGCTTCAGCTCTAGGCTAAAATTCCCCCAAAAACAGTTTTGTACATGACAGGTATGGGTCTGGGGCTTAGCCCTGAGCTGCAATACCACTGTGCAGCAAACCAGCCAGAGCACAGCCCCCAGGTCTGTGCGTGGGAAAGGTAAGAAATGACTGAAGGCACACATCCCATCACAACACCCACCTCTACTTTTTCTACTACTTGCTTCCCAAAGGAGCAGACTTTGGTGGAACAGGTGATTGTCATGTTTTCCGAGCTCTCGTACTGACTGGTGACTCCGTAAAACGCCCCCGTATCATCCTGGATGTTGCAGTTTAAGTCAGCCTGTGGGGAAAAAGGTGAAAATTTCATTTCTTATTTGACAGTGTGAATAGCATAAGCTGTCACTAGCTCACCATTCTTTTCAGAAATAACGGGGGGAGCTTTAATGGTGATGACAGTGACAGTGGAAAAAGTCCGTCAGGGAAGCAGCTGCCTAACCGTTGCAGTAAAAACCTCAGGAAATCAGCCATTTACTCAAATTTTAGACAATGAAAGATGTCCCAGTATTTCTGTGGGCTACAGGTGACATTCTTGTCTGGCAGATAGCTGATGAAATCCCTGGAGCAAAGGAATGATGACCTGTGAGGAGCCTGGCCCCAGAGCCAGCCCCTCTGAAGCGAGCCTGCCTTCAGACTCAAATCCAGCCCAGCCACCCCACTCCAGAGAGGCCACAGCTCACTTTTTCTTGTCCTAAAGCAATGCAATCCTCATGGCAGAGGGAGACAGCTGGGCAGCACAGGATGGGTCTCTGATAAGGCTCTGCTGGGCCATATGGCACTGGTTCAGCACAACTCTGAACCATGGAGAGTCTGACACAAGCCCCAGGCTCCCCTGTGCCATGCCTGCAAACACTGCTGCAAGGCTCTGCTGCCTCCCAGCATCTCCCTGCAGCCTCAGAAACCACCCAGCTGCCTTTGACAGGCAGCATCAGAGACCAAGACTCACAGGATCAAGTGAGGAGCAGCTCTACCTTCAATTATTCATTATCCAAGCCCTGTGCACAGCAGGATTAATTTGGCTACAAAGCAACCCCACAGGTCACCTGCTGAATCCAGCCTCCCTGGGCCCAGAGCAGGGCTGGAGCTGCTCTGCCACTCTGCTCTTTGCCATCACGGACCCATTTCTGCTCATTTCAAACGCCCTGCACTGATGTGGAAAAGGCAGAGCCTAGGGACAGGCACAGCTGGACTTGGTGATTCAGGCATTAGCTCTGCTGACATCTTTGATGCCCAGGGAGAGAGTGAGCAGGGTTTTCCTTTTATGTGGAAATAGCTGATCAGCTCCTGCAGCATGACAGAAAGGAAGCACCTGAACTTGAAAGTTGGGCCAAGGTGAGCATTTTAGCAGGGAGATGCACTTCTGAGGCTGCTTCACTTGCAAGTCTAGCTCTGCTTAGTTCTAGTACTATTACAGAAATGGAATACATAACACTTGACAGGTACCTTCCTGTTTACCCTCAGACTTTTCAAAAACCTTATTTACAGGTATGCTTACCTATGCCCCATCCCTGGAAGTGTTCAAGACCAGTGAATGAGTAACCAGGTCTAGTGGAAGGTGCTGGATTTAGGTGATCTCTAAGGTTCCTCATGACCAAACCATTCTGGGATTCTAGCGTGGAGCACTCACCACAGTTCAGGTCATTTGTAACTGCTATTTAATGTTTAACTTGGCAACAACTCACTCATCCTCCTCAGTGTCTGCAATCCTTATTTGTGGTGGGGCCTTGTGAGGCAATATTCTGATACCAGCACACACTGAGCTGGTCTGTGGTACACAGAAGACACGGGTCTAGGACTACCTGGGGCTGGCTTTGTCAATGAACCAGGGCAGCAGCCTCCTGAGCTTTGCACCCAGGGACACAAACAGCCCCACAGTCAGGTGTTTTGCACAGGAGGAAGAAATCCTATCGCTGTTCCAGCCTGCTCCCCGCACCTGCCTCGCCAGGCCAGCAGGTAATGGTCATGTGCATCTAGAGCAGGGCTGTCTCAGGAGCTGGGAGGAACTGGGCACACTTATCACAGCAAACAAGCAATTTGCCAGCACAGCTGGCCTGCAATCAGAGCATGGCAAACATCTAAACATGGAGAATGCAGCAGCCCCAGGCCACGCCACCGCTGCTCTGCGGAATTCCTGAAGGAAATTTAGGATTTCTCCTAAAACAACTGCACTGCTGCAACTGCTGATAATAACAATAGAAGCAATCTCTCAGAATGCAATTATTCCTGCTGCTACCACAATTGCAGTTTTACTAGCAAAGCATTTTCTTTCTTTTCAGATAAGAGCAAAATATTTGAGAAATCATGACTAAACCACCCCCCACAGTTGTCAAAAATCAACTGCACAGATCTCGCACTCCGAGCTGCAGTAGCAAATGTTTGGAGTTAAAAAAGGATAACTTTCTATCTGCTGCCTTCTGGATTTGAAGCCTGCTGAAAAAAACCACCTAATTGCTCTATTTACATGCTGACATTTAACCTGGACAAGTAACACATGGGGCCATCTGTCACCCTGTTGTTCACTGCCTCAGCTCCTCCAGCCCCTGCTGAAGTCACCAGGAGTTCTGTGTACACAGCACATCCAGGCTGGGGCCTGCCCCTGCAGAGAGGAGCACTTGAAACCATCCCTCAGTTGTCATGATTTACCCTTATGCAACCACAACATGGCTGCAAAAGTCCCATGATGATGATCATATCGATGAGAATTATCTTTATTTACTTGTTTGCTCTCGGATTTTTTTTTTTTTTTTTGAGTCTAGCACACAGTAAAGGTGTTTTCAAGGAAGGACAGAATTCTCTTTGTAAACAGTTTTCACATTCATCTAATTGCTGAGATTGCTGAGAGCTGAAGACTCTTTAAAACAGTCTAACACCAGCATTAAAAAATCATAGGAGTTGGCAAGCAAATGCTTTTAAATGAAGGCTTCACCAAAGCCTCTTTTAGTACTAAAACAACTTTGTCTTAAGGACTTAAGAATATCATTATGGCTTAAACAGCAAGGGATTTGTCCAAACATATACATCTGAAAGCTAAATTGTATTTTTCAAACCGATGAAATTAAAATAAATTTTTTGCTGTTTTTTTTCCCTTCTCCAAAAGGTTATGAGTACCCATGTGGCTGTGAGAGTTGCAGATGTGGGAGTAAGGTGATGTGCTATAAATGAATGCCCTGGTATTCAGCTTTAGCTCCTTACTACAGCATTGATTCCAGGGCTCGTGTCTACATCTTAGAAGGGATGTTGGAAAATTGGAAAGTGTTCAGCAAAGAGCTACAAGAATGATTTCAGGTCTGGAAAACACGCTTTGTAGTGAATGACTAATGAAACTCCATCTACTTACTTTTTCCAAGGGAAGTTTTTCCACAACCTTGTCACAGCCTACAAGTTGCTACATGGGGAAGAGCCTTCTCCTAGATTAAATCTTGCAGGAAAGGGCATTAAAAGGCAGAAAGCTAAAGCTAAGCAAAAGCAAAATGAGAAACAAGGCAGGGGCTGGTAACCCTGATGGCCATGGGATGCTGGAATAATTCTCAGATGAGGAGACACCACCTTGGGGTCTTTTTTCAGCACGTGAGTATCTGTCAGGGATGCTCTGGTACTGTCCAAAGGCAAACATTGCTTAGTGAGGTTCACTGCCTGAGCCACCTGTGGCAGGCAGGGCTACAGAAATAGAACAACAACAAAACTGAGATACAGAAATTGACCTGATTGGTCTTGTCCTTCTAATTCCCCTTTCAGGGATCCCTGTGAAAAAGGTGACAGCAGCCAAGCCTCTGGAGCGCTGTCCCCAGCTCTGGTGCATCATTTCCATGGTGCTCTGTCTCCAGCTGTTCCCCTGCATTTCAGACACAGGCTGCAAGCCTTCCTGGCCTATAAAACAGCTTTCCCTCCTGCCTCTGGGCCCCAGGCACTGGGCTTGGGGAGCACTCTTGCTGCCTATACAGATAAATAACTTTTTGAATGGTGACTTCAAATAATTGGTGTGAATTCAAATATTATGGCATTTCAAACATTATGGGATGATCACATTGAGTTTTGAAGATCAACACAATTCAGGGGAAAAAAACCCAAAACCACAAATGGAATTTTTAATTAATTTTTAATTTTTTTTTTTTTTTTTTTTTTTTTTTTTTTTTTTTTCTGGGCATTGAGTTTTATATGAATGCACTTGGAGGTGGAAGAGGTACTCAGATTTCTGGCACCCTATCTCCAGTGCAAGAGCATGATTAATTCATTAATAAAGCACAGCTTGCCAATGGGTAGCACTGGAAATATTGCATATTAAGAGCACCAAGTGTTCAACACACTGAATGGAGAAGTCTCTGCCAGTGTGCTGGAGCTTGCACCTAAAGAGAGATGGCTGCAACCAAAATAAAGAGTAACAATAAATTTAAACTAAATTAAAAAGCCCATTCCTTTCCCCAGAGCTCTCGGGCTCTGTGCTACAGGCAGGGGCAGAGGGTAGAGTGCCTGTGTAATAAAAACAGCTTTGGCTAACAAAAAAGCAACTCCAGCAAAAATTGCTGAGAAGAGCCTAAATCCATCCTGCTGAGCAGAAGGAAAACAGTGGGAGTTGGGGAGGGCCAGGGCAGTTTGCAGAGGCACTACAGCTCCCATCAGGCACACAAATCAGGAATAAGGTCACTCCCTACCAGCACCTAGGGCTGAGCAGCTGCCCCGGGCGGCCGCGGCCAGGTGGGTCACTCAGCACCCTGCCTCCCCTCCTCCCCTCCACAGCTCCACCAAGGAGCACAGATCCCAAACTGTGGAGCAATTTTTTCCAAAGGGAGCATCTGGGCCGTTGGCACGCTGCAGTGCAGCTCAGGAATGGTGTCCAGGGCTGCCACATGGCTGGGTTTGTGACAGACAGCCCTGCCCCAGCACCCTGCCCTTCCGCTGGCCACCCAGCACCTGCCTGCTCAGGGTCCTCCTCTGTGCCAGGGGATGCCCTGGGGAAAGGCCAGGGCATGTCTGCTTTCCTCCACAGCTCACCTGTTTTGCATGCATTTGCATGCTGGCCTTGGAGCCCTTCTTGTTCCAGGCCCCAGTTGTGAGCTGCAGATCGTTTGGCAGTCATACTGTGTCTGTGTGTGGGGAGGGAACTCCAAGATTCTGGATTATGCAATGTAAATGAGAGAGAGAAAGGAGAGAGAGAAAGAGAGAGAGAAAGAGAGAAAGAAAGAAAAGAAAGAAAGAAAAGAGAGAAAGAGAGAGAAAGAGAAAGAAAAGAGAGAAAGAGAAAGAAAAGAGAGAAAGAGAAAGAGAAGAGAGAAAGAAAAAAGAGAAAGAGAGAGAAAGAGAAAGAGAGAGAAAGAAAAGAGAGAAAGAGAAAGAGAGAGAGAGAGAGAGAGAGAAAGAAAAGAGAGAAAGAGAAAGAAAAGAGAGAGAGAAAGAAAAGAGAAAGAAGGGAAAGAGAAAGGAAGGAAGGAAAGGAAGAAAGGAAGGACGGAAAGAAAGGAAGGACGGAAAGAAAGGAAGAAAGGAAGAAAGGAAGAAAGGAAGAAAAAGAAAAAGAAAGAAAGAAAGAAAGAAAGAAAGAAAGAAAGAAAGAAAGAAGGAAAGAAAGAAAGAAAGAAAGAAAGAAAGAAAGAAAGAAAGAAAGAAAGAAAGAAAGAAAGAAAGAAAGAAAGAAAGAAAGAAAGAAAGAAAGAAAGAAAGAAAGAAAGAAAGAAAGAAAGAAAGAAAGAAAGAAAGAAAGGAAGGCAGTAGCCACAATTGTGTGTGTGTGGATGAAGGGCACAAAGAATCTCTGCACCTTTTAAGAGGCTGGAGGCACATGGGGATAAATTCAGGAGGGGGTGGGAGGAGACCACAGGCACAAGCCATTTCTGAGCACTGATTACATGGGTAAATTGTTTGTTCCAGTGTATCACAAAGAGAAGGAGCATTATTTTTCATGCCACAGCTGTTTTGAATAAGAATAGGAATAAACTTAACTATCCTCCTCATGTTACTTACCACTAATTATGGCATATATTTACATCTATAAAACAGTGAAATTTTGGGAGACATAATTTAATGCCCCTTTATTGTGTAGATTCCTTTATTTCCATCCCACATTTGAATTTCAAAAATGTTTAGGACTTCAAAGCATCTTTAAAAGCTTGCCCTAATTATAATATGCATTACTTTTGAAAACTCCTAGTTTGCATTGCAGATTCCTGCAAATAGAGGCATTCATTTTAAACATCAATTAATATCATCCACACATCTTCAGATGAGTTTGGGTCTTGGTTTCAGAGTTGCAGTGAGCTCTGGCTAAGCTTTCCTCAGTTAGAAGAGTAGTTCAAGCTACTGCAAACACAAAATTAGGTCAGTGGATCAGAGCCATAGAAGGCCAACATTAATTTATATCAGCTGTTTTCTCCCTGTGTCACCAGTGGGAGAACATCCTTTCAGACATATTTGGTTCCCCCACTGGTCCCTGTAGCTGCAGAAATCAGAGTTCAGGCTGGCACAGAGCACTTGGCAGTGTGAGAGACACAAAATCCCAGCATGTGATTGCAAGGTGTGCTTACACCAGCATCGAGGAGCCCAGTGGAGGCAGGAGCCACTGCACAGTGCTGCAGGTTACATGGAAAAGTCATGCAAAATTTGCCTCAAAATTTGCACTTGGGGTTGAGGCAAAACCTGAGAGAGGAAATAACAAAGTTACAGCAGCAGAACTTAGTCTAGGAGGCCTAAGTGTATTGCTTAGAATTAGAGAATTTAGGAATAGGAGTGAGCAATCAGTGGGGCCAGCACTAGCTATGAACATGGATAGAAGCAATAAAAGAAACCAGCACAGGCACCCTGTGTTGACTTAGCTTTGAGACAGGCTAACTGCAGCTTCAAAGAGCAGAAAGCTTTGGGCTATTCCCGAGTCACAAAAGCAGTTTAAATACAAACTAACCACCAGGAACATTGACCATGCCCAGATTAAGGTTAGATGGCACAAATCATTCCTGCTTGTTTTGCACAGGTTGGGCTTAGTCCCAGAAGTTGAGAGAAGCAGGACTGTGCAATTAACCTGCACCTAGGGAAAGATTTCATCCACAGATATTCTTCAGCCTTCTCTGAATTCTGCATCAGTGTTCTAGGACAGCTTTTACACTTGTTTAGCAACCTTTATTTTGTTTTCCATAGCCCAGTAATCTCCAGTCTCACACCCCTGTCACACAAACTCCCCGTGCCACACTGTCAGGACGCTGGTCCTTATCTACAGCAAGCCAAGTGAAGCTCCCTCTGTTAGTCCAAAAGTCTGTCTCTGTGGCAATTCCCCTGAGCCCTGTGGCTCCCAGTGGCTCTCTGGGATAAAGCAGAGGAGCAGAGTCATTGCATTCCAGGTGCAAGACAAGGACCAGGAATTGCATTGCTGGGCGTGGGGCTGCTGGTTTGAGGGGGTGTGGGAGGAGGGGTCTCTTCCTCTTGTACCTCCTGCACTTCTAGGTAGGAAGAGGCCCAAAAGTGTGACATCCAGATGTGTCACCAGGACCAGGGCCAGCAGCTCATCCATTCCCAGCATGAGGCTGTGTTTCCCATGAGATACAATCTGCATAAACCAATAAAGCTCTCAAAGCAAAGCAAACTTTGCTTTGTACTCCATCCCGGTGCTGCCTTGCTAAGTCAACTCCACAACTGGCAGATGTCTTCTTGCAAAATCTCAGACCTTTCCCTCCCACTTTTTTTGTAGTCAAACCTTATTGCTGAAATCAGGACGACAAGGAAAGCTGTGCTGGTGAGCAGCCTGAAGCAGAACTGCAGGGGAAAGAGCCAGAGGAGTATTCTTTCCAGCTACCAGAGCTCAGCTGCCTTCTGCCTCAGTCATCCTCAGCACAAGTACTCATCTGTGGTCTTCCTGTTTCCCATTTTCCCATTCCACAGCACGATTAATGTCCAAACAAAACACCCTTTGTGCTGCCTCCAGTGGCATGCTGACTTCCCCTAAATCCATTTGCAGGGTCACCATTCCTCCTGGCACCAAATCCTCACCTCCACTTTCAACCTTCTCACATCATGAGACTCTCCAGCTTCCCTTCTCTGGTTTGCCTTGACTTCTTTCACTCAGACCTTGCCTTTTCTTCACTGATTCTCCCCAGAGTGCTTTCACACCTGTAATTATTTGCCCAACCAAAATTCACTTTCCTCTTTTGCCCACCAGAACAAGGGCTGCCACGATCACCTGGGATGCAGCAGCAGCTTACAGCAAATGATTGATGGCTACATGTAATGAAGGAGGAAGACAACACAAAGGATGGGAGATGGGAAATAAATGGGGAGGCAGAATATTGGGACTAAGCAATAAGAACACATCAGGAACAGAAGCAGGGAGGAGGTGAACTTACAGAGTAGGAGGAGGTAGCAGATGATGAGAGAGCAGATACTTATTCAGAACCAGATACTTAATTCAGCCAAAATGAATCTCTTTCCGTATGGATAAATTTGAGGTTACTTATAGGGTCAAAAACACTGACAGCAACCTGTGCCAGCTTTTTCCTGGTGATATTAAGACTGTTTAGAACAGTTTTTAAACACTCCCCGTAAAAAAGGGAACGGCATCCTTTTTTTTTTTCTGAAGAAATGCCCTATTGGGGTGAAAGTAATAAAGGACAGTGAGCTGACAGTTCAGGATCTAATTCTCATGACTAGCTACCTTCTGGTTTTCCTGTACATATTCCTGCATATGTTTAGGACTGGTGTGAAGTTTTTCCTAGCAGAGCATTCTTTGTGACTCTTGCAACACTCAAACGCTACCCCAGGCACCTCCTCTCTGCCTCACTCACTTGATGAGAGAGAAAATCCACTGGTTTATTTTAAGATCATGGCTCAAGAAAGTGCTCTCACCACATTTTTAACGTATAACTCAGAAGGATGTTAGCACTGTATGTTTTTTAATCTCCAGGTTAATACAGCACAAAATTGTGTTAAAAGGCCATTGTGTTGGAAGGCACGGTGAGGTTGGGAAATGTTGGATTGAGGCTGCCTGCACACCCTGACTGCTGAGCTGTATCATGTCTCAGGCTTTAGCTACACAACTGCACACTCTGAACATCTGCACAAGGTTTCTTTGTCTCTGCTGTTCACTGAGCTGTTCCTGAACTAGCCAGGACCTGTGCTGAACACAGAATCATGCATTTCACAGAGGTGTCTTCATGGCATCACCCTGAGACCCGACAGCAGCCATGAGGCTGATTTGTCAGTGAGCACCTGAGGTGAAGGGGTGGTGTCAGCCCCACAGATGTGCCACAGATGTGGGACTGGGACAGGAGTGTTAAGGGTGAGCACAGCTGGTAGGAGACAAAGCAGAGAAGGCTGGCTCTTGCATTTTCAAAGCCAGGAGAACGCCACAGACCTCAGTGATCCAAAGAAGGTCTCTAATGGCTTTAGGTATATCTTTGAGCATTCAGTAAGCCTCAAAATCAATTTCCACATGGAGAAAAAGCAGAACATACAATACCTCAATTACCATATCATAAATCTCTGCTGCATCCACGTCTAGTACAAAGTCTGAGGCTTATCATCCTCTGTGGGAAATGAGAACAGGCATGTGAAGGGACACTCATTTTTGCCAGTGTGCTCTGCAAATATTTATTACTCAGAGTGGATTGGTGAGATGATGGCCTCAGCTCAAGCCAAATTTCACAAGGAAATGTATTTAGTGGTCACAGACCCTTAACTCCAAGCTCTGCTGCACTGCAGCCAGATTCCTCGTGCTGTTATGTTTGTCCTTCTCTCACCTCCCAGAAACCTTCTTTGCTGTACTTCATCCCTGTGTTTCCCTATCCCAAATGCTCCCTCTCCCCACTGCCTCCCTCTTGCTGACCCTGCATTCTCACCTGCCTGCTCCAGGCCACTGGTACCCACTGTGTTTCAGCTCCCACTGCTCTGCTGCCTGCTCTTTCTGGCCTCTCTGCTCAGCCAGCCCTCAAACACTTGGTCTACAGCTCACAGGCCCAGTTTTAAACCCTGTGAATTTCTCAGTGGGTTTCTTCTGCAGTCCAACACAGCTTCTGCTTAGCAGATTAGTCCTTCTGCATTCAGATCTGGGAAAAAAAAGAGTTTCCCTCATTCCAGTCTCCACTCCTAAATCTGGTGCCTCAGAAGCTCTTGGAAAGATATGAAGTCTGAGGGATTTTATAAGGTGTAGAGTATTTCAAATCCCATAGATAAACTCAAGGAAATCTGATTATAAGCAGTGATTCCAGATCAACCTCTTCTGGTTTCAGCCTCAACCTGTCCACCCTGTAATTAAACCCTGAACATGCCCCTTCTAGTGAAGTTTTAAGAGAAAAAAATTAAATGCTTAGATGCTAACTGCTGCTATGAAAAGGAGTATACCACAAAAAAGTACCCCAACAAATTAGTGGGTATAAAAAGCTTTAGTATAAGCATGAGGCTCAGCCTGCAGATTTGCTGATCCTTTTGGATGAACCTTTTAGTAGTTTAGTGGTGGACTTGGCTGATGGTTGAACTCAATGATCTTAGAGACCTTTTCCAACTGAAATGATTTTATTATTTTATGATTATGTCGCCAACACGATATTTTGCAAATACAATAAGAAAAACCTGGCTTATCAATGAAATTCATCACGACTAGATCAATATGCAGCCTCCCAGCCCTCCACTCCAGTTATTTTTTCACCCTTGCTCTGAATATGATAAGTCATGGAGTGGAATCCTAACAAGAAGGCAAGGAGAAAGCAGATGTGCCCCGTGAGCTGTCCCAGCTCCCCTCCTGCCTGGTCCTCCCTGCAGGAGCACGGGCTGAGGGCAGGACTGATCCTCACACCCCTTGCTCTCGGCAGCAGCTGCCCCTCGACACAGCCAGAAGCAGGCTCCATCCCTGCCTTCCCTGCTCCTCCCTGCACCACTAGATGGCAGTTCCCCATCTCCAAACGGGGCTCTGGGTACCTGCTGGCAGCTGCCCAGCAGGGCAGAGCCAGGCACAGCTGGGGCACATCTGCCCCGGTGCCAGCTCTGTGCCAGCTGCAGGGCAAACAGCTCTGCACCCCTGCACGGTAACAGAGGCAACTTCCACAGGGGGAAACAGCTCCCCAGCCCTGCTGGGCAGCACAGTCCTCCCCAGCACGCCTTACTCACCCAGAACTTGACGAGGAAGAAAGCGTTCTGAGGCCCCTTCCCAAAGAGCTCCTTCAGGCCGCCCTTCTTCTCGGGGAATTTGTCATAAATCTGGCGAATGTCCACCGACTCCAGCAAGGGGTCGCTGTAGGAGTGGTTGGCGTGTCCGATGTGCACGAAGAGGTGTTTATTGTACTGCAAGGGAGAGACAGGGACATCAGGGGGAGCAGCAGAGGGTTGTGCTCTGATGGACAGAATGCCTCGCACGTCGCTCCTGGGACTGGGATTTCCTGCACTGTGCTTCCCAGGAACAGCTTCACTGGTTGTGGCACAGACCCTTGTGGACAAGGGCCAACATCAGAATAAAAACCTGTGTCCTCACTGCAGACCCCAAAGCACGGGCCTCTGCAAGGGGGTAATTGACACTGCAGGCCCAGCGGCAGCACGGTGATAAAGAACCCTTCAGTGAGCATAAAAAGATGGATGTGCTCAGGAGCAAAGCCCATTTCTGCTCCTTTGAACAGTGAGTCTTAATGTCCTGTGTCCTCAGAGCCTGAATTTCTGCTCGTGCCACAGAGCCCACTCCTGCACATCTCTATCTGCAGCACATCTCAACTAGAAGAGATGGAGGGCATTCCCCTTTGACTGCAGGATGACAAGAAGGCCAGTTCCTCTGCACTGCTGCTCCTACAGACATTGTCCTCCTGTATTTCAACCCATGCAATATTAAAGAGCCCACCTTTCCCCCCTTCCCTCGGGAGCCAGCTCTGTAGATGACCATCCCTGCCAAAACACATGCAGCCTCAATTTCCTATTTCTTAGCTTCATCCCATCACACCTCATTATAATCACAGCAATCACCTTGGCAGTGCCTCTCCTGCCTGGGAGAAATCCTTGGCCCAGTAAAGTCCACCCCAAAGGAGTCCAGCATGATCTTTTAGGGGCTGCCATTCCTCCAAGAGAACCTTTCAGCACCCAAAACGAAACTGGGAGGATGAACAGCAGGAAAGAAACTGGAAAGAGCCTCCAGCAGTCAGTCAGCACCTCCCAGGGTCACGAGAGCAGAGTGAAGGAGCTCCAGAGTGGCAGCATTAAACACTGGGCGTTTTCCCCACGCAGATCACAAAACATTTGGCTAACTCAGTTAAGGGAAAGCTGATATGCAGTCAATGAACACTAGAGAGCCCTGTCACATTGAACAGATGCTGTACATAAGGGGCAATTCCCAAAAGCTAGGCACAAATAAAATATTTAAAACCCCAAAGCAAACCTCATTTAAGCTATTTTGTTTACAATGTACCTGCTGAATGAACAAATTGAAGTGACAAATCTAAATGAATTGGGCAACCACTCAAAGCCTTCCTTCGGTGTGAGCAAAGTCTTCCCTAGCAGATGTCCAAAACTCTAGGGAAAAGGAAATGGACTGGCTGGATTTCTGCACTTAGGAAATGAAATTGAAATCTATTAAAAAATCATCTAGCACGGTGAAATCTGAATTTAGAACCAGAGAACACTCATCTGGGTATGGGGCCAAAAACGAGATACAGCCTGTGGGTTTTTTTGCAGGGTTGTATTTCTTTCTAAATTTTGTGGAAGGAAAAAGGAAAACATAACATCTCATTAAGGCATTTCCACAAGTAAAAAAAATTCGGGGATTGTTTCCTCTCAGTCTTCTCTGCTGGAGTTGTTCCAGGTTGTATAAAGAACCACATTTTTATGGAAACAGAATCGAGGGCTCAGATTCTCCTGTAAATTGTCCTCCTCCTCAAAAGGGTGTCTCTCTCCCAGCCCGAAGATGGCTGGGGAGGGAGGGGGGAAGGGAGAGCTGCATTTTACAGTTTGGCCACTGCAAACTCCCAAGACAGTTCACACGCTGTGCCTTATTCTGCAAGCCAGGCAAATATAGAAATTGCTCAGGATCCAAACTTCAGTAAAAGCAAACACGTTTATAGGGGCATGGAGCATGAAGTCTTTATGCTCTTTAAATATAAAAGCAGAGTTGGAGGCAGCTGCAAAGCTGCCACAGTTGTCTGCAGAGCTCGCCAAAGCACCAGATGCTGCTGCAGCAAAATTTCTGAGCGGGTACAGTAGGACAGATGGTATGACATCACCTGACAACATTCTTAGGACAGAAATGTTTATTTTGATATTGCAATGTGTGATTATTTTCTCCTTATGTTGCTGCAATTCCTATGCTAAGTACAATCATTACTAAGCTAATTAGACATGGCATATTTCTGCAAACTAACAAATGATAATGCAGTGCTGGAGCAGGGTAAATGGGTACTGAAATGATCCCTATCGCTTCTAGACAAACACGCCCCACGACAGCAACTGATGCATGGATAAAGGCAAAGGAGCAAAGTTTTCTGCCTATATTTTTTGAGCTCATTAGTGTCTGAAAAGCTTAAAAACATCCTCGTTATACTGAGAATTCACTGTTGATTTAGACTGAGTAGTCCAGAGTCATTGAAGTACATTAGTTGCTGAGGAATTCACTGTCGTTGAAGCATTTAAAGGATTTGCATCTGGCATAGGGGCAATAATGTGCTTTAGATGCCATAAACCATCACAAGTCAAATCCTGTGTTCTCTAAGTACACAAGAATAGGAAGAACATTTCCAGCTCTGTCTCCTGTGTCTGCATTACACGACATGCCCTGGAGATGGCCGCCTCTTAAAGCTGAGCTCCTTCCCTTAGAAAAATTCTAACTATCCAAAGAATGCAGTAAAGCCATGAAATATGACTGTTGTCAAATAATACCACGAGAAAAATTATAATCCACTTAGGAATTTAAAAGAACGAAGACAAATTGCCAGTGGCAGGGGATGCAAGCACTGAAGCTGGTGCAGAACAAAGACAAACCACCTACATCTGCTTTATCAGCCAGCATGTGCATTTGCAAAGGCTCCTCACCAGTTCTGCCCTTATATTCTGGCACAAGCATCCAGAGCAGCACATGGGGGGTGAATGGCTCCCCACCCACAGGGTGATGGAGATGCTAAGCAAGGTGGAAGGCAGGTGGCAGCTGTTTCTGTGGGAATGGCCTTGCTCCTGGGCACAGCACCGCGAGTGCAGGGGTGCTGGACCCTCCTGCTGCACCCAGGGGCACAGCTGTGATTTCACCCTCCCAGATCCCACTGGCACAGCTGCCCTAGCAGGGACTGTGCTTCTGGGGGGAACGGGAGCCAGGAGGGGTGGGCTGCCTGGAAGCCAGGCACTGGTGTATCAGCAGTCTGAGTGCAGCTCTAGCCCAAGCCCTGCCCAGCCTCAGCTCTGCTGCCTCGCCGTATCTCATAAATCTGAAACTCTTTAATTTCCTGCTGATGTAAGAAAATCACTCTGTCTGCCAACAAGTTTTCTTATTTCTACCAAAACACTAGTAACTGAATATTTAATTCCTGCTGCTGTTGTCCTCCACTGAAGCAGATGGGGAGTTATAAACATGACATTTTAATGCTATAACTGGAGTCTGTACCAAGTCCTGTTGTTAAGGTTTTTAACACATTCCTGTGAAATGTTAGCTGAACTTTCTGTGATGTATGCTACCATACAGCTACCATGGGCAACCTGGTTTTTCATGGACCTCCCTGCATTCAGACCCCTGCCTGGATCTGCTCAGGGATTGAATCAGAAAGGTGAAGTAAAAGGGGGTTTTGGGTGACTTTTTGGTTGCAGAAGTGGAGAGGTAGGTGACGAGGGAAGGCAGTTCCCTGACACCTCAATGCTGCCCAGCACTTCCCAGCTACTGCCACAGCAGTCCAGTGTGAAACTGGGACTGGCTGGTTGGGCAAGGTGCTCACACAATGTTCCCATCAGCTTTTCTGCAACAGTGAAGATGCATCTTTCAGTTCTGGCCTGCCTGGTTTAAGACCCTGCAGTCCCAGTTCCAGAAATGCTGCGTGAGTGCTCAGATGGGAAAATTATGCCTGACTATAGGAAGCTCTCAATAATGTTAATATTCTGCAAAATCAAGCTCATGACAAATCAAAGGGGACCCTCAAAATCAGTGGCCCATTCATTCTTTTGCACCTGAACTTCTTGGTTTGTCAATTGTGAGTAATAATGCCCCTTCATCCAAAAAGACTGCACTAGCACATCTGTGAAATGCAAATGCAGGGAATTATTAATTCCATTTGGAGGGGAGGTTAGACAGTGCACAGCGAGCAGGGCACGGGGCCACGCATTTCAGCAGCAGAAGAAAACAAACTACTGAATAGTTGCTTGTCAAAGAAGGGCCATCTACATCTCCCCTGAATGCAGCTGAGGAACAAATGGACACGTGAGCCTGTCATTATCTGCTCTCTGCAGAGCAGAGCAGGGGATGTTTCCCAACTTCTGAGAGCCTGGCTCTGCAGCAGTTTTGGGCTGGGTGCAGGGGTGGGGGAAGCTGTAGGACGAGTTGGGGAGATGCAGGCCAGAGGCACAGCCCTTGGGGTGAGCCAGGACAGCTGCTGGGGGCAGGCAGAGCAGGGAATTCTCAGCCTCAGCCCACCCCACTCCAGTGCCAACCCAACCCACGTGTCCCCTGCACCTCCAGTTTTGCTGGGAGGTTTCCCTGGCAGCAGACTTGAGGAAAGGAAGAGAGGCCCATGAAGGCAGCAGTGAGAGCACAGCCAGGTCCCAGCAGGCTCTCCAGCTGTGGGCTGACTTTGGGGGATAAATGGTGCTGGGCCCCCAACACACCTGACTGTTCTGGCCCCAGGAGCCTCCCTGGGAAGTCCATGCCCTGCCACAGCTGGGCTGGGGGAGCTGGCCTGGCATTCCATCAGGCATCCACGGGCTGCCCCAGGAACCCTGCAGGAGGGGAAGGCTGCTGCCATGCCACAGCTTCACAACTGGAGCATGTGTCAGCACTGGACCTCTTTAAAGTGCTTTCTTGGGACTTCTAACCATGGAGACTCAAAAATGAACATTTCACAGAGAGGAACATGTGCATCCCATGGCCAAGGAGCAGCTCTCCAGCACGGCAAATAAATGAGCCTTGTGTGTAGCAAAACTTTTTCTGATTCCAGATTAAAATGCCCTCAAATCCTGATCTGCAGCCCTGAGACATTCATCCTAATGTGAGTTTGCTTTCTTGTCCTTTCACATCACAAAGACACTAAAGCAAGGACTTCCTTGCGAGTGAAATGCTGGACTGCTTTTTATACTGTTTACAGGGAGTACAGAAAGGATAAACAGTCCTTGCAACAATGGATATTGTTCAAGGATGGAGGGCTTCTTTTGAAAAGATCTCATTAATTTTTCATCACTTAGGTGGTTTGATTAACTTTGGTGAATTTTACTGCATTTGGCTAATGATGGCAGGCTGTTTTTATGGCCCTTGAGCAATTGCTTTCCCTTTCTGGTTCTCAGGCACAATTCTCCCCGGGCTCACAAAGTCTTTTTACAACAACAATAAAACCTGAATTAAAACATAAAGAATGTTTTATTTCTTCACCACTTTTTAAAATGCATTTTGAAATTTGGACCTAACACAATCTGACAGTTTGGATGGGTGGACTAATACTGAAAATGTCCATCAGCCATGTTCTTTATAGCCCTATACAGGTATTTTTAATGTAAAGCTGTATAAAGTGCTCACAATTTAAATAAATGTGACAGCAAGAGCAAGAAGCCTCAAAAAAGAAGAAAGGGCTTTTTTTGTTGGGTGGTGATAGGGTTTTTTTCTCTGATTGAAAAACAAGCTTGAGTATGTGTGTATATGTGTGTATACATATATAAAGATTTTGAATTATTTTCATTTCAGTTATAATCTATGAATTTTATATCTACTTGTGTAGCAGTCAATTGCTCGGATCCTTTCTAATCTGCTTGCATGCTCAGTTGATATTTGTTGGGGAACATGGGATTGCTTGGTTTAAGCATTTGTCCTGAACTTTCACAGAACCACTACAATAAGAATGGCAAGCTCCCATTAAGGAAAACCTGTCTTGGAAGCAACAGATGGGCACAAAAACTGCTCCATCTGCTGAGAACAGAGTTATACAGGGCAGGGAATAATCAAAGGTAACTGGAATGCTGCTGCTTGGACCTGCAAGGGAAACTTCTCTGCACCATTTAGGAATTGTACTTAAGCACAAAATGCCACAAAGAGAAAATACAGCTTGACATTTGTAAACTGGATTGATTTTCATGTAAAAGGTGGAGCAATTTTACCCATCCACAGCTGCAGTCAGTGTGCCAGTATTTTGCAACTGGGCCATCTTGTGTTCCCCAGACTGTCTTCTGCCATGCAGAGTTACAGTGAGGATTGCTTCTTGTTTCCTTTCTATATTTTTCTCTTTTGTAAACTGAACAAGTTTGTGTCTAAACAAGGAAAAAGATCGACAGCTGTTCACAAGTGAGAGGACTCTATGCAGCTGATTTCCAGCCCTCCAGACTGCCCAATCCAAACTAACCTCTTAAACTGCCTGGCACTGAGCTTTTCAAAAAGCTTTTAAACACCCTTTGCCATTGGAAGGGCCACAGAGAGGCTGCAGGCCCCACTCCTACCAGGAATCATTCCTTGTGGTTGGACCTTTGTGCCCATGCACAGCCCCCCTGCAGGCTGTGGGAGTCACCAGAGCTGACAAACCCAAATTTCTCATTTCTGGATGGGAATAGGGACTGCAAGGGGTCTGCCAGGATCAAGTCCTGTCCCCAAATACAGAGTTTTCAATAAACTTCCAGGCTGCAGATTGAGGTGGAATTGGTCTCCTTGCCTCTGGTGCTGTGAGGCTTCCTGGCCTGATTTTGTGTTGGGAGACAGAGGGAGAGGGAGAGGAAGGGTCACCTTTTTTTAATGAAATGTTGGAAGCACATTTGATGAAGATACTAATTTATGTAATTCTCTGTGAAAAGTCAGCAATGTAATGAATCTCTAAGTGTCCTTTTCCAGAGGGTAGACGAGAACCCCTGCACGTCTCCTGTAGCAGCACACAGATACATTCATTTCTGAGGTCAGCAGAGGCACAAAGGAGATGCTGCAATCACAGCACGTGCCCCCAGGACTTCATGACACATTGTGGGAACACACTCAGGTCAGCTGCCTCGCTGATTCCATGTGAAAAGTAACAAACCCCATTTTTCCTCTGCTGTGCAAACTGTACCTGCAATAAAACAGCCCCACAAAGAGAGGTGTGCAAAGCTGCAGGTAGAATTCACATTTCTGCAGTGGCACTACAGGAGGCTGGGGCTTTGCCCTCCCCTCCAGGGAGAGCTCTTGGTGCTTGTTGGAGAGGTCTGAGCACTGGAGACAGGGCAGGCTGGCAGGAGCACAGAGCTGCCCCTGCACACCAGTGCCTCTGCCAGAGCCTCTCCAGCAAACACCCTTCTCCCTTTGCCCTGGGAGCTGGCCACACTGCCCTGGGGGCTTTTCCCAACACCCTCTCAATGCCAAATACCCAAATTCACTTAATTCAATGTAAGCAACCCTTCTCCTGCTCCTGACTGCCCTTTCCCAGGCAGTGGTGCTCACTCAGTGCCACGGGCTCATCCTTTGGGTGCCCATGGCACCTGCCTGGATGCTGCAGGCTGTCCCTGTGCAGAGCACTGCCCCACCTGGATGCAGGAATGAACTAAAGTGGGAATTGACTTTTCCTGGAGTCTCATTTTTGCAGTGTTACAGTGCACAAGTAACTGCTTTTTTTTAAAACAAGTCTGGGTAGTTTGATGCTCTTGCTTGTCCTGTAAACCCTCCTGCATAAATGCATTTGAAAGGTGGGTTTCTCAGCAGGCTTCTTGCAAGCTGGGACAAGACACAGTGGGCCTCTGCAGCCTCAGGAATTTCAAATAATATTAGTTTGCTCCAAAGAAGGCTTTACAGTACTTGTGGGGCCATCCTGGGTAACCATGCTTCTATTCACACCTCCACTCTCTCCCTGCAATGCCACTCTCAGCTGCCCAGCCCCTGCTTGCTCCCTTTTACATAAAAACCCAGATACAGAGGCACCCCACCACATCAGCCCAGGGGTTTTGTATATAGATTTATGTTATAAAAACCTCTGGGAAAGGGATAATTAGGTGGCAAAGCAGCCAATGAGACTGCACAGAAGTAAGATTTCATTCACACACAGACAGCAAGGCTGAGCATCACACGGCCACATCCTGTTCTCCCAGTAACCCAGAGCACACACACACATCCTGATATGGGGCAGAGCCCATAAATCAGCAGGACACATTCCATGGGGTCAGCAGGGCCTGGGGAATCCGTGCATGGATAAGGGTGGGCAAACCTGGATGCTGTACCCAGGCAGCAGAAATCCAAAGTGCTGCCCAGAGGGACTCAGGGCTGGGGCTGGAGGAGGTGCTCCAGAGTGCCCTGGGGGACTCTGAGGTGAAGCCCACCAGAGGCAGGACTGCCATGAGACCATGGGAAGGCAAAGGGATTCCAGGGAAACCAGGACTGCCTGACAGTCAGGTAAGCACTGAGAGAACTGTACCTGCTGATTCGGGCTGGCAAAGCTGCATTCAGCAGAGCAGCACCCTGCCACGTGGTGGGTGCATGAACAGCTGAGAGATGGTGTATTCTCACAGGGATCTGTCCCTGCCAGCAGCATTCCTCTGTTGTAAGGCTTCTGGGCTATGTCTCCAATCCCCACAGTGCAGGGTAAACACTCCTTGGATAACACCCCTGGCCAGAGCCCATTAATGCTATGGTTTCCAGTGCTGCATTATAAAGAGAAAATGATAGCTTCTCTCTTCTCCAGGCTACTGTATTTTTGCCAGGAATCTGAACAAGAATGGCCTGTCCATATCACCCATTCAGGACAGTATTTGCTTTTCAGAAATTATCTCGAAAAAAATTCTCAGGTTCGAGCTGAAAGAAGTTCTTTCAATTTATTTGCAATGCAGTAGAATCAGTGCTAGGCTACCTAGCTCTTGGTAAATATATGGTGATTAATGTCAAGGTTCAAGGCTTACTGCAGTAATGAAACATTACAGCCAACTGCAGAAACTACTCCTGCAGGTATCGTATACAAGACTAAAAATTAAAAGAAAATTTAAAACTTCATTAAAAAAAAATCCAAGGCACAATATGCACACTTTCTGGGCAAGTCCTTAATTCTGTTTTGGTTAGGAAACAGATTAGGCTTTAACTCCGAGTTCAAGCACTGAATTCTTGCCAAGAACACAATGCAATTTGGTACACCTGCTAAACTAGGTCAGCAGTGAGACAGGCGCCAGAGCAAACCCTGCCTGCTTTCACAGAGGCCTCTGGCTGCTGCAAACGGGGAAAAAGAGGGCAAGAAAGGAAAACACAGTCCTAGGGTGAAAGGAACAGTGCACAGAGCAGCAGTGAACTCAGAGACACCGGGTGTATTCCATCATACATGGAATGCCCAAAGGCAAGCCCAGAGGGTGGGGGGCAAAGGAGAAAAGCTGAAGCTCAGGAGTAAAGGAGCAAAGCTGAGGATCAGTGGGCACAAGGGCAATAAATACTTACTGATTCAGGATCCCTCTGCTGCTCAAGGAAAGCGGAGAACTCCACCAGCCTGAGCTTGGTCGTACCGATGGATCGGCCCTGCCACGCAGGCACGGAGGGAGCTGGAGCTGATGTGGGCTCAAAGCCTGAAACAGAGCAAACATCTGCATGAGGAAGCTGACACTTCCTCAGTTTATATTTTCTCAGTTAAAAATAATTGGGAATTATGCATGGAGCCCTTGGATATTTATATTAATTTTAGCAAGTAATTAATTCAGGGTGAGTTAAAATTGGAGAAACTCAGGCTAACATGTAGAAAAAGAGGTGGCAGCCCAGCAATCTAATAATGGCAGAAAGAAAACTACTACTGCTTTGTTTCCTTGGGGCTGTAGAATTTTTGTTGAAATTATATATTAGACTACAGAGATTTACAGAGACTTCACCTGGACCTACAGCTGCACCCTTCCTTGGAAACTGGCATCAAGGCTCACAGGAGACATTACTGACATTACAGCCAAGAGAACTGACTCCATTTCTGGCTCCTAATGTGCCACATGTCACAGGTAAATCACCCCTCTTTTTGCCTGTTTCTGCTGCCACTCTCAATTCCCCTCTCCTATTTAGAGTACAAGCTTTCCAAGGCAGGGACTGTCTCTTACTACGTATTTGCACATTGGGTCTTGACTTCTTTTGGAGCTTTTAGGCATCATTATGATACAGCTAATAATAAATAATTACTGTAGAGAGCTGAATCATACCCTAAAAAGAAAAAAGAAATGTTTCAAATTGATAATAAAGAGAGAATGACATGATCTAGATAGAGAAGGGATGTTAACCACCCTCTCTAATTCACCTCAAGAGAAGGAATAAATGCTCTCTCTTGGTCCTCATTGTAGAAAATTGGACAAGAAGGAAAGAAAACTGGAAAGGAAGAGGAAAAGGCAGCAGCTCACAGGCAAAACTCATCTTGGGAGAGACACAGGCACAAGAAAGGCAGGGGAGAGGCACCAAAAGTACGAGAATAAAGATTATCCTGGACTAGGCTGAGGAGCAGGGAGAGGTCAGAGGCAGCGTGTGAACATATCCCATAAAGGGAATGTGGTACCTGACCCCAACCCCCAAATTCAGGCAATGGAGGTGTGAGGCTTGTGAAAAAGAGGGAATCACAAAAGTCACTGGCTAGACATGAACAGGAATTCTAATGAAGCAAAAACTCATGCATGAGTTTTGTCTGATGTAGAAATAGCGATGTTCCTATTCTGAGAGAAAACATGGATGGATAAAAGACTATAGAAAATAATGTTAAAAATTAGGGATGTCAAGAAAGAGGCATTCTCATGAATGCAGAAAAGTAGCTTTAGTTCAAAGCATTAAATAGCAGCAAGTTAGAAGATCATAAAGAATGGGGTAAGAGTCAAAAACTTGGGGCACAGAGTCAGAAGCATTGGGGTCATTTGGCAAGGGAGCCATACCATGAGAAATCATCTGCAAAGAAATAATGAGCTTTCATGAAATCAGGCATGGAAGGAACCTGGGAAAAGTAGCAGGGAAGTAGCCATGGGAAGGGCTTGATCAATTTGAGCAATGAAATTCAGAATAAAATGAGGTACTTATCAAAGTGGTACCAGGCAAAGCAGGACCTCCAGGAGGGGATGAGTTATAAACAACCTGATATACATAGAGAAGTTTTGTACTTAAGGCTAAACATATATGATATTGGAAGGTGTTTTAGGCTCAGTTTAAAATAAATGAGGGTTCTTGTTACATAGCTATTCTAAAGGAAACATTCATCCTATTACTCATTTTTTACAGTAATTCCTACAATAGAGTGCTGACTGGAAATCACACATCACAACTCCTTGCATATGCATTAGTGCTTCCCACCTAAAAAACCTCCAAACACAATGATTTCCCCTAAGATATAATATAGGACACTATATATATATATATATATATATATATAATAATAGGACACTGGGATTGATGTTTCCTTTGGCTGGAGGACACATGAGATCCTGAGTAGTGGCTCTGCCCAGGGCAGAAGTTAATAAATCACATTCAGCACAAAATTCAATTATTTTTAAGGCAGAGGATAAATGGGAGGATTACCTGAAATGGGAGCTGTGACTGATGGCTGGATAGGATAGGCCTGCTGAACGAATGGCTTGACACTGCAATAAAGAGGGGCACAAAAATCACACGCTGTGCCATCCACAGGGAATTCCATCAGAGTCACACGGTACAGGAGAACAGGTGGCTGAGGACCTTTACCCACAAACACATCTCTTCCTTGCAGAGCATATTTAACAGACAGACAGCACTGAGGGAATAGAGGGGGTGAGAATTACACCCAGGGGTGGGCACTGCTGGGACTCCCAGAGGACACTGAACTATGGGGTCACAAAGGAGGGTGCCCATCTGGTATTCAGCCTCAGTTTTGAGGCTTGGGATCCCTTATAACTCTTTGAAAGTGAGTTCACATCACTATAAAGGCTCTTTCTTTCCATAAAACTGTCTTTAGCTCCTTTTTGGAAAAATTTGTAAGTTCTTGCTTCGCTGATCTCCCAGAGTGCACAAGCCACCCTTGACACTGCACAGAGAAACACATTTGAATTTTCAGACTTACTCTTGTGAGGATCCAGGCTGCCCCGTTTGGATCATGCCCGGCCAAAACTGAAAGAGGAAAAACAAACAAACAGGCCCACAGTTGTTCTCTTGGTTGGAAAAACTTGGGTATTTTTGAACAAGCACAGTTCCTTTTGCAAACTCAAGTGAAAGCATCGATCCACTCATTCCATCTTAGTTTTCTACTGAACGTTGTTAGGGAATACAGGGATTTTTTTGGGACTTACCCCAGGTGCCCCAGGAAATGTAGGACGGGGAATTCCTGGCAGGCCCAGCTTGTTGTGAATAGCAGTAGCTGAGACTATCTGAGCTGATGACATTGCTGCCATGTGCTGGAGTGCTTTGTCCTTTGCTGTCTGATCCTTTAACATGACAATTACACGGAGTCTTAAAACATTTGGCACAACAAGTGACATTAAATAACTGCAGCTACAAGCACGTAACTAAAAACTTAAAAAGCCACACAGAAAATGCAAAAATAGCAAACCATGCAGGGAAAAAAAAAAAAATACAGCACGGAGGCTAACACTCCAACTACCTCAAGGCAAAACCTCCTCTCAGACATGCATGGTAGACCTGAATTCTCACAGTCTGCTCTGCCAACACACAGGAAGCTCTGGGAGAGCAAAGTACTGCCCAGTTGTTTATCTGGGCAAATTGTGATTTTAAATCAGGCTGGGCTAAACAGGGCGTGCTCCTGAGGCTCAGCTCTGCCTGGAGGACAGGGAGCACTGAGATTTGAGCTCTCTCATTTCCATCTAAGAGAAGTCTGCCTTTTGTATTGCCCTGCAAAATGAGAACACAGAACTCACAAACAGGGACAGTTTTCTTCATGCTTAGAGACATTTTGGATTCAGCTTTATGACAAGCATTTCCAAAGTTAGGTCACAAACATGTAAATGACATTTCAAATTTTCAGTTGTGGCCTTTTACTGATTTACAGTGTTCCCACAGAAAGCTACCAGCCGTAAAATTCCTGTTTTTTTCCAGCACACAGGAAGGAGTTTAGGAAAAGGTGGGCTGTTATCAGTTACTTGTGTTAGAGCAGCACTTGGAGTCCCAGCCACTGCCAGTCAGGGGTGGGCACAGGACAGAAAGGGAAGGCCTCCTAATGCAACAGGGTTAACCAGAGGGGTGTCTTAGGTCAGGGAAGATGAGTAAACAACAGACTGTTACACGCTGCTACAGCAGGGTTCCTCATCCAGAAGTACTGGATTAATAACTCCCAATATTTAGCTGTGTCACTTAGAATGAAGGAACACAAGCAGTATTAGGCAAGGATGTTTTGGGTTTGGTTGGGGTTTTTTTCTGCTTTTATTTTACAAGCAAAGTAGCAAGCATGCTGGCAAGAGGTGCATGCTCTTATGTATGATATATGACTTTGCACATATATATGCTCCCTCCAAAGCTTGTATGTAGTAGTACTATAGGTGAGCAGTTTCTTCCTTTGAATAGCTCCTTTAGAAACAGCACAGGCTGAAAGTACAGGAAAAGCTAGCCAAAAAAATCTGCCAAGCACAGCTAAGGTACATAATACTTGGTTTAGTCAAAATACTTACCATGCTTGTTACCTGGATACAACAACAAACAGTTTATTAAAATGCTTGTGTAGAATAGCAGACTCTTAGCAAAATATGAACAAAATAGTAAGAGACAAAGGAAGAGCAGTTTGCTCAACATTAAATATCAGCTTTAAACAAATGCATTATTTTCACCCAGGGTCTGATTCATTAAAAGGGGAGAAAAAAAGGTTAAAAAAAAAAATACAAAAAAACCCCAACAAAGCCCTGGGGAGAAACAACCCCCAGCTCCCTGTGTGAAAGCTGTGGATACTGAAGGAGAGAGATTGTTGCTGAGTGTGTTTCCCTGAGCTGTGCAAGGAGCCCTGCGGGACACAGCCTGGAGAGCAGCAGGTGGAGCAGGGCAGGAGCTGCTCCAGCACCATTCCCTGTGCAGCCTGCAGGGTGTGAGCCTGCAGGACAGCCCTGTGCTCAGCCCCATCCCTGTGCAGCCTGCAGGACAGCCCTGTGCTCAGCCCTATTCCCTGTGCTCAGCCCCATCCCTGTGCTCAGCACCATTCCCTGTGCAGCCTGCAGGACAGCCCTGTGCTCAGCCCTATTCCCTGTGCTCAGCCCCATTCCCTGTGCAGCCTGCAGGGTGTGAGCCTGCAGGACAGCCCTGTGCTCAGCCCCATCCCTGTGCTCAGCCCCATCCCTGTGCTCAGCCCCATCCCTGTGCTCAGCCCCATTCCCTGTGCTCAGCACCATCCCTGTGCAGCCTGCAGGACAGCCCTGTGCTCAGCCCCATCCCTGTGCTCAGCCCCAGCCCTGTGCTCAGCCCCATTCCCTGTGCTCAGCACCATTCCCTGTGCTCAGCCCCATCCCTGTGCTCAGCCCCATTCCCTGTGCTCAGCCCCATTCCTGTGCTCAGCCCCATTCCCTGTGCTCAGCACCATTCCCTGTGCTCAGCCCCATCCCTGTGCTCAGCCCCATCCCTGTGCTCAGCACCATCCCTGTGCTCAGCCCCATCCCTGTGCTCAGCACCATCCCTGTGCTCAGCCCCATTCCCTGTGCTCAGCCCCATCCCTGTGCTCAGCCCCATTCCCTGTGCTCAGCCCCATTCCTGTGCTCAGCTCCATTCCCTGTGCTCAGCACCATTCCCTGTGCTCAGCCCCATTCCCTGTGCTCAGCACCATTCCCTGTGCAGCCTGCAGGACAGCCCTGTGCTCAGCCCCATCCCTGTGCAGCCTGCAGCACAGCCCTGTGCTCAGCCCTATTCCCTGTGCTCAGCCCCATCCCTGTGCTCAGCCCCATCCCTGTGCTCAGCCCCATTCCCTGTGCTCAGCCCCATCCCTGTGCTCAGCCCCATTCCCTGTGCTCAGCCCCATTCCTGTGCTCAGCTCCATTCCCTGTGCTCAGCCCCATTCCCTGTGCTCAGCACCATTCCCTGTGCTCAGCCCCATCCCTGTGCTCAGCCCCATCCCTGTGCTCAGCCCCATCCCTGTGCTCAGCACCATTCCCTGTGCAGCCTGCAGGACAGCCCTGTGCTCAGCCCCATCCCTGTGTAGCCTGCAGGACAGCCCTGTGCTCAGCACCATTCCCTGTGCTCAGCCCCATCCCTGTGCTCAGCACCATTCCCTGTGCAGCCTGCAGGACAGCCCTGTGCTCAGCCCCATCCCTGTGTAGCCTGCAGGACAGCCCTGTGCTCAGCACCATTCCCTGTGCTCAGCCCCATCCCTGTGCTCAGCCCCATCCCTGTGCTCAGCACCATTCCCTGTGCAGCCTGCAGGACAGCCCTGTGCTCAGCCCCATCCCTGTGCAGCCTGCAGGACAGCCCTGTGCTCAGCACCATTCCCTGTGCAGCCTGCAGCACAGCCCTGTGCTCAGCACCATCCCTGTGCTCAGCCCCATTCCCTGTGCTCAGCCCCATCCCTGTGCTCAGCCCCATTCCCTGTGCTCAGCCCCATCCCTGTGCTCAGCCCCATTCCCTGTGCTCAGCACCATTCCCTGTGCAGCCTGCAGCACAGCCCTGTGCTCAGCTGCCTGAGCAGCTCTAACACCCTGGGCTCACCTGTGCTCAGGGGACACATCCCTCAGTGCAGGGACCAGCTCAGTCCTTTCACAAAACTTGCAGCTTTCCAGCAGAAGCACAAGCAGCTCTGGTTAAGAGCTGGAGGTCAGCCCTGGCTCTCAGCCCTGCCTGCCCCAGGGTGGGAGGGTGTGCACAGGAGGGTTGTGCATGGCACGTTGTCCTGGCTGCCTTTGGGTGTCTGCAGGCTAAAAAGAAGTTTAGCTGGGTGCTAAGAAGTGGCAGAATCCTGAGGTTCATGCAGCTCCCCAGAGCCCTCTACACTCTTGCAGAGCTTCTATAATGAAGAGATGAAAGTGAGTTGTCCTGAAGCAATATGGAGATCTAGCCCTACCAGATTTCTCTGTTCCACCCTTTTTCTGTAAGCAGAGCTGGCTTGGAAATGCCAGACCATGAGAGTCTCACACAGCCTGCTGGATCCTACCAAAACCCAGCATTCAGGGGATCTGTGTCCTGTGTGTAAAATAATTGACACAGCAGATGTGTGCCTCTGGCTCTTAGCAATCTCCAAAACCGTGTGTGCTGCTTTTGTCACTACCTTGTTATTTTCCAGACCTGCTGGGCACTACAGGCTCCTCTCTGCACTGCCTCCTGCCTGCCCCCAGCCATGCCTGTGCCACCACATCAAGGTGTGCCTGTCCCTCTGCCAAGGGGCCAGGCTCTTCTGGATCCACTATCAGATGGAGCTAAGCTAAAGCAGAATTTAAAAGGAAAAGCTTAGTCAGGGCTATTAAAGTCCATTCCTGGGAGCTGAGGCAGGTTATGTCTGTGAAATTGTTCACCTTGCCTTTATCCCTCCAAAGTCTCTGGCTCGTTCTCTGCTGGTGTCAGTGCAGCTCCAGGAGAAGCTGTGTTTATTTCTGCCTTCTGGGGCACTGACACCAACTGAAGTGCATTACTTTCTGCAATGTCATTGCCATCCAAGGACCAGAACAGGAGCCTGGACACCCAGCAACAGTTACAGCAGGCAAATCCCACCCTAACAGATGAACCAAGAAAAATTTTTGAAGATTTACACTTCAAAATCTTCTGGGGAGCTCTTAGTCACCATTGCAGTGAACCTGATGATCCTGAATTTTAGGGACAGTGACAGGGATTTTTGGAGGGAGAAAACATTTTTTTCTTTTGTGACACAAAATGGTACGTGCCTTCCTTCTCAACAACTGCTGCTTTTCACCCTAGAATGATCTGTGTTTTGTGGGGCCATTCCTCTCCTCCTCTTTGACTGATTACATTCTCAGGAGGGTGGAGAGAAAGGGAAAACCTTTAGAATGACAGCTCAGAAAGGCAATCCTTGCAACAGGGCAAGTTTTGAGGTGTTTCAACAACCCCCCCAGAGTTTCCCCCGGTGACAAATCTGATCTGGTACATCAGGCCAGTACACTCCAAAGGGAAGTTTCACATTTTGTAGGCTTAGGAATCTTTGCACAGTGGAAAGATCAGCTTTTCCTGAAGAAACTTTACATTCAAACATGACAGAAATCAAATTCAAAGTCAAATACAGACACTTTTGGGGTCCTGAGCTGCACTGCCAAAAAAGCACCTTCAGCTCCAGGTTCTCTAGGAGAGCTGCAAGCTGCCTGTGCTTGTAAAATCAAGCAGACTTCATGGTCTTCAAAAATAAATGGGACAGCCACATTTTAAAGCTGATTATTTAGATTGCAATATCAGCTTGTCTGCCACTTAAAAACAAGTGTATGTTGGGGTTTTTCATGCTGTAATAGAGAGCACTCGTAACCAGGAGGGAATGAGGCTCTCTACCCATCACTTCTGGGATGAAACCTGGTAACTGATTAATAACACACAATGGTATTACATCACACTTTAGGCAGCAAGAGAAGGAATATATCCAATTAAAACGGCAGGGGTAATTTACACGGGCAGATTACAGTAATTACCCAGGTTGGAATTTGGCCAGGACAAATGGGTTAACACCCCTACTCTACAACAGGAACGTTGTGGGATTTTTAATGACTGCAAATAGTCAAGATTTTGATTTCCTATCTTGTCCAAGACAGAAAGGGTTTGGTTTTGCTCTCACTTGTGCTGGTTTGTAAAGCTGGAATAATTTCTTTCAGTGGTTTACACTGATGTAGTTTGGCCCAGCAAGCTGCAGTCCTGTGCTGAGATTCAGCAGAGGCTTGGGGGGACAGCATCTCCTACTGGATCACTAAATCCTGCTGGAGCTTAAGGTATTCCTTGGATAGGTCCCATCTGGCCCTGACCTGGTTTGACCCCACTTAACTGACGAGCTCAGATGGGATTGCTGCTGCCCAGGAACGACACTGGAGAGAGCAACAGGCTGCACTCACACCCCTGCCTTGCCCTCCTCTTGGAAAATCTTCTGCACTGTGGTGCCTAATTAGTAATGAATGTTACCAGGGTGGGTTTAGAGTCCAGTCAGTGGAAAACTGGTCTAGTTCCACTAAATCCCTAAAATATCATCTCTGCAGGGGAGAGCAAGATCTGTCTTGTGTTTTAGCTGACTGCTTCTGGCTGCAGTTGCACACACTTTGTTTTTGGAAGATGCGAGCTCTAAGCATCTAATGCAAGATGACAACTTTTAATGAATCAGGCCCTTGAGGTTTGCTTTTCACAATTCATTTTGGAATGCAAAATACATATTTAAATTATATAATAATAATTCCCCAGTTTCATTCAATTATAAATCTTAATATCTATAAAAGCCCTGCATGAAACAAGAGTTTTACATGACAAGCACAAAAGGATTTGTGCTTGACTTTCTTTTAATCCAACATAAACAGAAGAATAATTCAATCAATCAGTTCAAACAAGTTCTTAAGCAAAAAAACAAAACCTGTTATCCTAGAATGATAAATGGGGCTTTGAATACCATGTTATCTATGAGTTTGGGAGTAAAAAAAAAATCTAAGACAGTATGAGGAAAAGTAAGCACAACAGAGCAGTATTAATTCAAGAAGCCCTAAAACCTGTACCAGTATTTAAAATGCAAAACTTTTCATGTAAGGAAAAAAAAAAAAGACATAAGAAACAACAATTTGTTCACAAAAATGTATGTTACAGTACCACTAGCATAAAATAGCTTCCTAATAAGCAATTTTGCAGATGTTATTTCTGCTCAGATCTTGTATTGATTCAAATAACCTTTACAATAATTAGCTGTAGCTCAAAAAAGATAAACAAATCATGACAATATACAATTGTTCTGGACAAAAGATAGAGAGCACTTCAGTGTTTCTAGCCCTGATCTCCAATTTGCTTATTATTAGAGAAGACAGGAGTAAATACAAAAGCTGGCTATTTCAGCCAGGCAATAGCTAATGCCAAGAAGAGAATGCGCATTCAAAGCTGTCCCAACTTGCTGCCTAATGAGTAGCAATTAATCCATCTTATTGTATTTCAAAATGCTGAAGACTCCATTCACATCAAAGGGAATTTTTCAAGGCTTTTATCATTGTTCATTTAAAAAAGTATAGAGCTATCTTTAGCATTTTATAATTGACAACAATATTTTCTTTTTATCCCTAAATGCGGAATGCAGAATAATAGATTTAAAAACATGTAATAGATGTGAACTGTAGGCATTTTAATGTGTCATTTTAATTTTTTGTCTCTAATTAATCTTGCACTGTGAAGAAAATCTGATATGAAAGCCTAAGATAGGTGTACATCCTGCTGTACACCTTTACTCTCTGTTTATGTACAACTTCCAATCCGTCTTTTGTCCTGAATGGACAGAGGGGACTTTGGCTCCCTGTCAGTGCAAAGGTGGGAATGCTGTGACCTGACACTGGGGACTGGTGTATTTGACACAGAAGCACAGCTCTGGAGTGTAGAACCTCTGCCTTGCCTCCTCCAGCCTCTGCCTGAGAGGAAATGCCATGAAGAGGAGCCGCCTTTCAGATCTGTCTCCAAGGACAATTTTATCTCAGCCTCTCTTCCCCTTTTCATGAGATTAAATTTCTCTAACTTCAGGAAGATTCTAATGACCTGAGTATACTAAGATTAAAATCTCTAAAATAGGTGTATTTTCCTGCTGCAAAGAGAATTAAAATGTGTGACATCCCTGGAAGGGCTGGGGGGACATTCTTTACTGGTGGTCTTGAAAGGCAGCAATAGCATTTATGGGTGAAACTTCACTTCCTTGCAGGCTGAGGATCCATCCTTCCATCCTTCCATCCATCCTCAGTGACTGCAGGCACTCATTGAAGAAAAGGGGCTTTGCTGGACCAAGGAGAGTTTATGTTTATGGCATGCAGGTGAGATTGCTGCCTCTTAGGACAGCTTCCAATGCCATGTGTGCAGATAGCTCTGGGATCCTGCCATCCTTGTGGATTTTTGCAGAAGATTAACACAAGAAGATTTGCTTGAGTCCTCTCCAAGAGCAGGTTTCAGACCAAGGCAGGACAGTAAGATCTCTTGGTACAAAACAAACTCAGCAGCTACTTGGGGGGAAAAGGGTTATTTGTATAAACTCTGTCAAACTAAGAGCACAGGAGTAGGGGCCAATGGGACAGACTGGATTTGGACACATTTCAAAAGAAAGTTGACATCAGATCCATAGGGGATTTTTTTTTAAGTAGTAACTGCTTCCCTGAATGCCACCAATCATAGGTTTTACAAGTGGCAGCTCACTGTTAAAAGGGTGAGCTGGCCTGGGTGGGAAGCATAGAATCATAGAATGGTTTGGGTTGGAAGGGACCTGAAAAATCATCTAGTTCCAAACCCACTGCTAGTGGGAGTTTTTTAAAAGGTCACCTCCCACTGGACCAGGTGGCTTCAAGCACCATCCAGCCTGGCCTTGAAGACTGCCAGGGCTGAGGCACTCACAGCTTCTCTGGGCAACCTCTTCCAGAGTCTCACCACCCTCACAGTAATTTTTTTCTCCTAATATCTAAACCTATTCTCTTTCAGTTTGAAGCCATTCCTTCTTGTCCTGTCAATACATGCTTGCATAAAAAAATCACAGGTGTAAAAAACTGTGCATTTAATCTTCTCCTTGGTCACCCTTTCACCAGGGAGTGCAGACAGCAGCCACTCCAGGACAGCAAGAGCCTGTCATCTTTCCAAGGACATTGATGGGGCTCTTCAGGCTGCTACCAAAATTGGTCCCCGTTGAAACAATGAGCACTCAGAGGTGCTGGAGTGTATCCACCTTGTCTTCCTTTTGCACCAGTGATGTCCTTCTCAGGCAGCTTTTGAAGTCCTCTGCAAACTGCTTTGGCAGGGGGGAAGTTGGTCTAAATGATCTCCAGAGGTCTCTTTCAATCCTACACAGTCCATGATTCCAGGTGATTCTGAGTGACAGTGGGCCACACAGATGGTTCAACACAGAAATAATAAGAAAAAGGGGCAGTAGCACAAACAAAATGTCTGAAGAAGCAAAGTTCCACCTCAGGTTCAAAACCAGCAGTTTCTTCCACCTCCAGGGAGCAATTGCAGCAGGCAAGAGGAACGAGAGCTCTCTTCTTCCTGAGGCAGCCCCCTGTGGCACCTTCCTACATCAAAGCTTCACCTCTTCCCTGTGGGGAGGACAAGGCCTGTGGGAGGCTGTCCCCTCTCCAGGAGGGACCAGTGCAAGGGGGCAGGTGTCATGCCATGGCTCCCGTTCACTGGGACCAACGCTGGCAAGGCTGAGAAGAGGGAGGTGGGGAGGGCCTGGCTCCTTCCCCCTTCCTGGGCACTCCTCGGGCTGGGGCTGGGCAGGAGTAGCTGGGGAGGGGTCAGGGCTCCGAGGGAGCTCATCCCACGGGCAGCATGGACACTCAGCAGCAGGGCTAGGACGAGCAGCTCGGCACCCATGGGCCAGCCAGCCCTGCTGGGGGAGGGCTGGGGTGGCTTTTGTCAGCAAGGACAGGGGCCAGCCAAGCTCTGCCACCTGTGTGCATGCTGTCCCCACCGTGGTGTGGCAGAGAGGTGAAGCAAATGCCCCTGGGGCATCTTCCTGAGGCCATCAGCTCCTAGCAGTGACACGGCAGCTGCTCCACTTTCCACCCAGCACTGGGGGAGCTGCAGCCCACGGGCAGGTGGGAAAAGGGCAACAAGGCATGAAGCTCTTACAAAATATCTCGTAGTCCAAACAGATCTTCCCTTCTTCAGGCGACTCCTTAAAATGAAACTTCCTCCCAGATCTCTATTTACTGAAAATGCCATCTAGACTAGATGAAATATTCTTAAGAGTTGGCTACCTCTCTGTTCTTTGGAAAGCTTCAATAAAAGTACAGCAGGTGCAGTACTTTAAAATGTTTTTTTAATGCTTTGTAAGTGTCTTCACATTTTAAGGTATTTTGGGCACTCAGAAAGGGAAACATTTTAGAGCAGTAAATCCAATAATTGTGTTTGACTCCTAGGCCTGTATTTGGTACCTACGTGGGCTTCCTGATTTTTGCAGCCCTGAGCTTTTACCAGTCCTCTAAAACTCCAGGAGCTGCTGGTGCTGAGCACCTCTGAAAGTAAGGCCACCTACTTACAAACTTAATTTTAGGCATCAAGGCTTGACAATTTGAGCTTAAAATGCTACATATCTCTGTATTATTGCACCCTGGGTTAAGAAGCAGTACGTTTAAGTTGTCTTAGTCGTTCTTTACGAACCCCAACTGCTCAGCCAGTGCAGCTAAAAAGCCAGCCACCAACAGCCAGACAAGCTTGCCAGCATGCTGCCCATGAAAAACCCAGTGCTGCTGTCAGGGAGGCCTGTTACAAAGGCAGGCTGTTATTCCTACTCTGCAGTCCAGGATGGGGGTGAGCATCCGCAGTGCTCACCGCTCAGGGCCGGCAAAGCACTGCCCGAAACGTTTTGCTTTCCAGCTAGGACAAAAACGGGATTTGTTCTCTTAACTGGGTGAAGGAAAAGGAAAAAAAAAAAAATCCACTCACATTAAAAGGAGAGGAAAAAAAAAAAAAGAGGGAAGTAAAAGATTTACAAGTTCCTTCACTTTTTATTTAAAAAAATTGACAGGAAAAAAACTGCAAAACTCCCTCTTCCACTTTTAAAATGGTGTGGGAAGAAAGCCCCAAAAAATCTCAAAATCTCTGCTGAAAAACTTGGAAAAACAAGCAGTCCAAGGAACCCCTATTAAGCATTTCCAAGAGGTTCTTTTCAGCCTTAGAATATATTTTATGGAAGGCAGAGAAAACGGGGACATGTACAATTCATCATGTCAGATTAAGCAAACATACTTAATATTCCCTGAACAGGACTCTGACTGAGGGTTTCCAAAAATTAAATGTCAATAATTTACTTTAAAAAAAAAATTATATTTCAGGGAATCTTGTAAACAGTGTGTGACTTGAGGTGATATTAGTTTGTAGTCTAGAAACACCACAGAGCAATCTGGATAAGCTGTGCTCTCTGGCACTTGGAATAAATGACCTGGTTTAAGTATTCTTGATATCAGTTCAGAAGCACGGACAAAAAACATTTGGGAATGGAAAACAATTACCCCAATTACTCCTCTGGAAAAAGCAAAAAAAAAAATATATATATAAAAAGCATCTACACAACTATGCAAAACCCCTGTGCACTTAAATACGCTGCTAGGACTTGACTGTTAAAAAGCAAAACAAAAAAATGGACTAAGGGGTTAAAAACGAGGTTTAGGTGCTGAGCTGTTACAAAGAGGAGTTCACTTGGCATTTGGACAGTGTTAAGACAACGTTTTTAATGTGGAGGCTAGTGCAGAACCCGGGGATTAAACACAAAGAGACTGAGAGAGCTCCCACATGCAGGAGAAGGAGGTTACAGGCACAGCAGCCCCAGCGCTCGCCCATCACCGCGGGGAGGAGGAAGGGACAGGCATAGCAACCACAAGCCCAAAAGCAGAAAAGCGCATACCTTCAGCTTGGAATGAAAATCACGAGATTTCCTTCTGGCAAGAACCTGAATGTGACTAGACACCTGCAGGGTAGGGGAAGGGAGGAAACAAAGGAAAAGCCTGTAACCATGGAGATGAAAAGCCCCCTACAACTGGGCAAGCCAAACGTACCTTAATGGCGGCTTGAATTTCTCGAACTTTCTTTCTTGCTAAGACCTGTATGTGACTAGACACCTACATTGTTCAGGTTTATAGGGAAAAAAAAAAACAACAAACAAAAGAAAAACAAAAAGCAAATCAAATTTTAAATGTCTATTTTTTCCTTAAAAAAAAAAAAAGAAAAAAAAAAAACTTTTCTGAGGGGAGGAAGTTATTTGCACCTTCAGTAAGCTCTGCTGTTAAAGATACCACATTCCCAGCCAGATACCAAGCTCTCAGCACCAAGGCTTAACAATACAGGTCAAGTCACTGCAGTGACTTGATTAAGGAAACAAAAAAAAAAGAGAAAAGAAAAAAAGAAGTGTAACCCACCAGGTTGTGCGTTCAGCTACAAGACAGAAGACACAGTTCACAGCTGGACGCAGCAGCCCACGTGCTTTGGTACCACCCATGCCCAGGCCCTGAGCTCTCATGTGGGAGCCCAAAGGATTTCCACCCCATCTGCTGGGGATGATGCAGATGCCTACTCTGACCATTTGCCACTAGGCTGGAGATGTAGCTTGGCACCAAGAAATTTTATCCATTATTTATTGTGCTCTGCGGCTCCAGCGAGGAGATTCGGGCTGCATTTTGAGTCCACTGAAATGCTTTAAATTCTGGCACAAATGATAAAATACTGGCACAACACAGGTCCCTGAACCCCCGCTGGTTTCCTTGGTAATCTCAGCATCAAGTATGCCCACAAAACATTTGTGTAACTGGGGACCAGCAACTTGACATCAGCTTGAGTGATGCCCAGGTCTGGCCCAGGGCTGTGTTGCTCAGAAATTTGTGCAGACCCAGTCCTACACTACAGCAGTTACTGGTCAGATATTGCTGCCTGTGCTGTGACAGGTCTGGGCCCAAATTCACATTCCTGTTTACCCAGGGACATACTCAAATCCATGCTGTTGCTGATGAGGGTTTAATGATGCTGCCCAGCAACACTTGGTAGCACTCAGCATCCTTCATCCTTCTGTGAAGGTTTAAAACCTGAAGTGATGGCAAAAACCACTAAAGGGAAATCTCTGATTCTCGTCTGACCCCGGACATACCAGATCAGGTGGTGCACATTTTTCCTACATTAGTTACAATTCCTGTCTGGGAAAGAACAAAGCAAAAGAAAAGGAGAAACAATGATTTCCTCCTCTGTAAGACTGTTCTGTGACAATAGTGCCAAAAAGCCTGTATTTTAGTAGGGAAGCAAACCATGATGCATCAATGAGCGCAGTCCCTGAAGGCCACCTTCGAGAAGCAGCTCAGGAACCAGTTTGCAGTAATTCAAAGTTATACTGCTGCTTACTGAGCAATTTTGCAGTCAAACACCTAGACTGAGTTTTCACACAGGTTCATTTGTTTTGCTTTCAGTGGAATATTAGTGGTGTTAAAGGTTATACAAGAAGAACAACTGTAACATTTAACCACTTGGTTAAAACTCCAGAGTAGCCACAAACCAACTCCTGTAAGCAGTCAGTTTAAAGTGATTTATGCCTCACTACAGAGCGATGTACAAGCATGGAGGCAGACATTGCCACACATCACAGCCCTCCTGCTTTCTTGGAACATGCTGGCCAAGGATCTAACCCCAAGCTCTGCATTTTGACTCCTGACTTTATGATCCCAGAAGAAGTTCCAGCTCCTGGAGCTCACACGGGCAAGGCAGGGCAGAACTGGGGACTCTGCCTTCAGTTTGTGATTTCTGTGCCAGTCTTGGTTTGGTCCTTTCCCACGTGCTGCAGTTCTCCTCCTTTCCCATGCTTTTTTCATCCTTTGCGCACATGCTTTCTTCCTGACTGACAAGGGACACCACCCAGGGTGAAACAGCCCCCAAAGTGCTTCAAACCCGAGTGCTGGCAGCTCTGTGTGACCCAGTGCCACCTTTCTGTGCCCTGCAGGACATGCCCAGCGTGCCCATGGGCCAGCCTCTGCCTGCCCTTTGTCACACACCTGCAGGGCCACAAGGGGAGTCCCACACCTGACCCTAAAGCAAGGCACCTCTGCCTTTGTGGGGTGTTTTTAAACAGTGCAGTAACCACAACACAAACTGTGCTTTCTGCAAGGCTGCTGATTGCTGTGAATATTATGAATTAAAGGATTTAGTAATATGAGATAAATCAATGGTTATGTGGTAATCATCTAAAACAAACTTAAGGTAGTTCTGAGGTTTATTCAGACTCTTACATGAATGAAATTTTATCATGGTCAAAGACCAGGAGCCTGAAGGCTCATAGGTAAAATTTAAAATTATTTTTATGTCCTCTAGCAACTACAGGCCATAACCTGAGAGCATGATTATGATTAGTTCATTTTTATATATTTAGCTCTCATATCCAAGAATCATAATCTCTATTATACAGCTGAATTCTCTTAACTTTTAAGAAGTTCCATTATTTACCATCTCAAAATAATAATTACACTATAATATTATATAGAGAAATAAACCATGCTTTATGGTTTTGCTTCAACTTTTGATTTTTTTTTATGAAATATGGGGGGATAATAGCTTCATTTACAGACAGATTAATAAAAAATGAATCCTCACACCCGCACAACATAAACCCCAGAGTTTTAAATATTCTCTAAACAGCATGTATTTCATCTGAACAGTGAAGTCAATACATCATCCCATCAGAGCTGAAGCACAGACAGCCACTGCAGCCAAAAATGCCAGGTTTTGTCATCCATTGACATGCATACTTCCCCACTGGGTTATTTTACCTGCTTCCTGGTCCGTGTCTTCCCTGTCCTAAGTTTGATGTATCTGGCTATCAATTCATTCCTACCTGAAACAAAGAGAAATTCATGGTAAGGCACAAGCAGCATGACAGCCAGAAACCCCATCAAAAACCACATTTGAACACATGAGCTCCATGCATATCAGGTTTGTTATCTTACACGTACTCTATTTTTCTTTGCAAACAATCTCCTAGTATTTCTCATTGCTCGCCAGTACTTCTCCCCCATCTCCTTCTCCTTCCATCTCCTTCCTCTTCCTTACATTTGCCAGTATTTCTCATTGCTCACCAGTACTTCTCCCCCATCTCCTTCTCCTTCTCCTTCCATCTCCTTCCTCTTCCTTACATTTGCCAGTATTTCTCATTGCTCACCAGTACTTCTCTCCCATCTCCTTCTCCTTCCATCTCCTTTCTCTTCCTTACATTTGCCAGTATTTCTCATTGCTCACCAGTACTTCTCCCCCATCTCCTTCTCCTTCCATCTCCTTTCTCTTCCTTACATTTGCCAGTATTTCTCATTGCTCACCAGTACTTCTCCCCCATCTCCTTCTCCTTCCGTCTCCTTTCTCTTCCTTACATTTGTCAGCACTTCTCATTGCTCACCAGTACTTCTCTCCCATCTCCTTCTCCTTCCATCTCCTTTCTCTTCCTTACATTTGCCAGTATTTCTCATTGCTCACCAGTACTTCTCTCCCATCTTTCCTCGTGCCACAGGAGCTGTGCAGGGCACCACGAGTTCAGTGTCTGCCCATCCAAGTCCTGCAGCCCTTTACAGGCAGAGAGGAACCTCCTTGGCCAGCAGCAGTGCCCAGTATGATCTCTCACTGGAGAACCTCCCATCCTGGGGCTGACACAAGGTCTGGGCTCCTCTGGCTTTGCTTCCAGCTGCTTCAGGTGTTTTTTGTCCCCCTGGAGCCCTGTGGGAGGAGTGGCTGCTCTTGAGAAGGTCGTGTGCTACCTGAGCCTAAGTGCCAATCACCCAGCTGTGCCAGCTCCTCTCCAAGTTTTCATTCTGCAAGGAAGACAGCAAAACCTGTCCTTCCTGCCAGAAAGCCTCCTCCAGAGATGGAAATCACTGTCCCAGTCCAGCAGGTTATCAATCAATGACTCGCAAGAGTGGCTGCCCTGCAGTGCTGATGCTCCTGTGGGAGCAGGGCCCATGAACATGGTGATTTGTTATTCAGAGCTCTGTTTCTCTTGGAAATGTGAAATACTTCCAAGTCTCTAAAATGGCTATTTGACTCTTCTTCAGTCACACATTATGCTACCTAATGCAAACTAACATTTTCTGTCCAAATAATTTCCTTCCCAAGTATTGCTGACATGGAAGATAACATGAGTTTTATGTGGTGTCCTGTTTATTTTCACTGCATATTATGTTTCTTCTCTATGGGCTGTAATAACTTAAATATACTTGTTCAACAAGTTCTAAGTTACAGAGCTATTTGCATTCAGCACAGGGGAAAAGCAGCCCGTGTGTAGAAAATGAGAAAACTGATTTAGCAGTGAGCTGAAAATGGGGAGGTTAAGAAAATAACTTGTCACCCACCAAGCTATTTTGAAGTGGATGAGTACCTCGCTGGGGAATGCAGAAAATTATTTTATCAGCCAGGGCTTCAAACCCTTACAGCTTTGATATTGTGGGGGAGAGACGGGGAAGTTTTGAAGTAGCCTGCATATGTTTGAAGTGTATTTTGTGACTGAAAGATTGAACACATTTAGTCAAACTAGACTTTTTCTTCTGTCTCCCCCCGTGAGCCTTATTGTATCAAATGCCTCACGGCTCCTGTCTCTTTTATGTTTGCTAAATGGGTACCAGAACATGAAATATCAACTCAGAGCAGAGCTGCGTTTTTGTTTTGGTCTGGACTGTGTGCCACGTTTCCCACAACATGCCACTGGTTTGTAGCTCTCCAGCAGGTCTCTTCAGGACAAACTTCAGGAGGTAAATTTTGCGTGAGCAAACAGTTACACAAACCAGCCACATTTCTGCACACAAATGAGGGATTTCCGTATGCAAACAGAGGAGCAGGTAGTTACCTAATTTCATGCAAAGGCCTTGTCTTTAGGCTGAACAGGAGCTCTGCAGCCTGTTGTGCTCACAAAACACTTGCCATTTGAAGAGAGCATGTGCCTTTGTGTTCATGGGGTGAAAGCAGGGCATGCTCCACCTCTGTGCCTCCCTGGTCTCGTGCTCTTTCTCATAACCCAAACAGAAGCCTGCAAGGGCAGCCCTCTGTGGCCTGGCGAGATGAGAGATCACCACATTCCTGCCATCACCAGTGTGATAGGTAATATGGGCATTTTCCTTTTTCTAAATGCACATTTTGATTTAATTGGGGAATGTCCCCCCTCCAGAAAGTACCTGCTGTGCACATGTTTAAGTTTGTGCACACTTTAATACCCAGAATGGGCTTTTTTTGCTGCAACAATATTGTCAGGTTGTTGTGATCAGCAGCAGGTGACTGTGCCAGGTCAGTGATACTATAAGGCGCTGCAAAGGATGCAATGCCATCTCTTGTCCCTCTGCCTGTGCTGCAGATGTTTCAAATACCTGGGCACAGCACAGGTCACTCCAGCAATGGCCACTCCTGCCCCTTAAGGCAGCCCTATGCAGTCCCTGGCCACAGCTGAGGTTTCACAGCTCTCCTCCCAGACAAGAGAGCTAAAAAGCTACTTTTAAAGGAGAGCCCAGGTTCCCAGCCAGCCAATTGACAGGAAAAAGCATCTTTATTAAAAACACCAAGCACTGAAAGTCTAGACTGTATTATTTGAGTGCTGTCTCTGGTTGAGCCCCAGTCCACCCATGAAATACTCACAGGGGGTTTTTGTAGCCATTATCTGGCTGGCCAGGGCTATGACTAACAGGACTGCAGTTTTGGCAAGTGACTGCTTCCCTTAAGCTGAAGGCTACCCAGAGCCTAACTCAGGAGACTCAGCAGGGTGGAATAATGTGCCTTAACTTGCAGGGAGGAGGAACTCCACAAGAAGCCATAAAAAGTGGCAGAGGTAAAAGCCCAAGACATGTTTTCCTTACCATCATGTTTTCAACACAGCAAAGACACATGCATCAGGTTTAGCCAGAGCAGGAGATACTGAAGGCTCACTAAATACCTTCTCCCTGGCCACAGCAATCTGAAAAGACATAAATTCCTTCTTGGGCTACCAAAAGCCATGAACACAAACAGAAGCACTGCCTGATATAAACAAGATAGATGCCCCCAGCTAAAAGTTTACAGCCATAATGTTATCTGCCAAACACTGGTGCTCTTCTTTACCAGCTCTGACAGATAGGGACAGAAATGATCTTATCTCCAGATCAACTGAAGTCCAAAGAGGATTTTAAAGAAAGGAAAGCTTAATAATCCTAAATACACCCTTTCCCGTTCTTGGGAATAAGAAGAGTCTGAAACAAAAGAAGGCTCATGGAACTTCTTTAACTGGCCATTAGAAACCTTAGGGTGAAAAATGCTCATTAATAAATAGATCTGTTTTCTCTAGAAGAGCTCAGCTATGGAAATACTTTCCATACACACCCTCCCTCTGTCTCCTTGTCATATAGATCTGGGAAATTGCCTGGCAGAAGAGAAGAGGTCAGATTTATGAACTGTAAATTTTCAGCTCTTTTTTCCTGTCATTTGCTGTGACAGTCTCCTGCTTTGAATGTTTTGGTTCAGGTATCAAAGAGAGGCATGGGGAGGTGCCTGGTTAGATAAAACATCTTCACAGCACAGGAATCTTTTCCAAGGATCTTGAAAAGATCAAGAGAGGACCAGAACAAATATTTTACATAGGCTGCTTCTTAGAGTTTGCTTTTTCCCTGTTAATTCAGGCTTTATCTGTCATGTCCTTCTGTGGCACCAGTGCAATTGCAAACTATAATTCTCCCTGCACTGATGCTGAGGAAGAGGCATTTTGTGCAAAGGAACATATTTTTTTAATCATGGCACGGAGTAAAAAGCGAGTTCAGCTAGAAAACAGCGCAGATGCTGAAAACCTGTGAGGCCCTGTGGACAGCCAAAGCTCTCAAAGCTCCACTGTGGCCCCTCCAAGGGCACAGCCGAGTCCCCAGGGCAGCCCTGCTCCAGCCAAGCCTTGGCACACAGGCTCTCTCCACCTTCCCAATCCACTGCCCCATCCCTGAGCACCTCAGCAGGGAGTGCCTGCTGATCCTGGACCCCTCTCAGGCAGCAGAGAGCTGGCGCTTTGCTCCTCTTGCTGCAAACAAGCAGCAGCAGCTGCAGAGTGGGGCAGCGCCGCCGCCCCTGCCCGGGGGAGGCAGTTGTTGCTCTAACAGAGGGCCCTTGTGCAGGGAGCCTCCCCCACCAACGCTGTCTCCAAGAACAGCCCAAGGCAGCCGAGCATCAGCCCCCACAAAGGTCTGTGTGAGGCTCCTGCCTTCGCCCTTGACGGCAATGGTGTGTTTGTCTCCCCTCACCCAGCACCAGCAAGGCCCTGAAGGTGGAAATCCAGCCCTGCCTGAGGCAGGCGTCACTGGCATCCCCTTCATGGGCCAGAAAGAGCACCAGCACCACTGCAGGGAGCCTCCACAGCACCACAGGCAGCTCCACCAGCACCTGCACCAGCTGTGGACGTGCTCTTGGCCACACCGTGTCCCTTTCCTGTCTCCTGGCCAGGGGCATCGGTGCTCAAAGGCAACAGGGCAGGGAGCGGGTGCACCACGTCCCGGAGCAGCCGTGAGGCCGGCGGGCGTCTTTATTTAGAACATTAATGACACAAATTAAACCTCTGCCCTCCCAGCTCCCAGTAATAGGCACTATCCAAATGGGATAAAAATAGGCAAGTGTGGGAAATAAAGCCAGCTAGCAACTTGAAAATGAACAGCTAATTTTAAAAAGTTTTCATGCTCAGCCACATAATTCAAGTTGTGACCGAGGAGAAAAGCCTGTTTTTTTCAGATAATGAAACAGGATGAATCTCTTCAAATTCGACAAGACTGTGGCTCAGAACAGGTATTTCCCATCCTGACCGAGAAGTCTGGGGACAGACCCGCACAATTTCATCTCCCAAATCATTCTCACAGCCATGCTTACACCATAACAAAGGCTTGTTCAGCCAGCTTTGCTCAACTCCACTTCTGCCTGGCCTGCCGAGCGCTCCCCCAGCACAGTGCTGCCCATGTGCCTGGGGGCCAAATCTGGAGAGCTGCTGGGGCTTTTTCTCCGTGAGGGAGCAGCTGTGAGCGCTCCGCTGGGAGCAGCGCCCAGCTCTTTGTCTGGCTACGGAGCAGGAGCTGGATGCGGGTCCCAGCCCAGGCACGGACACGGTCAGCGGCGATGTGCCGCTTTGAACCCTTTCCCCAGCAGAAAGGAGGCACGGGGCCCTTGGGCAGCAGAGCTCACAGCCGGTGGGGGCAAAGCTGCTCCTCACGGCGCTCGGCCCCAGCAGCTTCCCGCTCTGTTTTGCCGGCGGAACATCCGGCTCTGGGAGACCTCGCCTCAAATTCGGCAGCGCCGCTTCCCGAAGGCGCCTCACGGCTCCGCGGCCTAACAAAAAGCCTCTTGTAGATAAAAGAGCTCTGCGAGTCAACAACTGGCTAAGCAGTTTAAACCTCTAAGTAAGGCATCCTCTATTTAAACGTTATAGGCAAATCTAATTTAAGCTTTTAAAAATATTATGGGCAGGTGTTTAAGTGGCGGGCACACTGGGCCGGGCCGAGGGGGCTGGGCCCCGCTTGCCAGGCCAGCAGCATTTTGTTCAGCCAGGCCTTCTGCAGAAGGGCCACGTGACGGAGGCCAAATAAACAGCATCTGGGGATTTTCAATTACAGACCTTCACCCAGCATGCCTGCACTGTAATCTCTACCAGATGAGGCTCAGGCCTCACTATTTTCAATAATTCACACACTGTGTACACATAACATGACAATAAGGGCATTCATGCAACCGCCTGATTCGCACATCAAAGCTCCCAAATGGCCAGCTGTAAGCATGCTTACTGCTGAATAATTCATTCTTTTCACAGGCTTGAAAAAACGCTCAGCGGGAGTTGGCAAGCTTGTGTTCTTTCCTGTGTGGTATGCTAAACTCGAATTTTGAAAGAGGTACAGCCCCACTAAAAAGAGTCAGAGATACAACTATTTAAATGTGCATATGCGGGCTTTCGGATGGCTGCTCACAGAAAAAAAAAAAAAAGAGGAGGAAAAAGCAGCTCTACATTTCCAAGGGGATAGTGGAGATAAGAGGAAATAACCTACTCTGAAGGCAGGTGGTTAATAGAAATAATATGATAAAGCTGTTTTCTGGCTGGTAAAATATTTTTACACATATTATTCCTGGCTAAAAATCTTGGATATACCAGGCACATAATAGTCAACAAGTTCAGCAGACATGAAATTTCCTCATACTTAGCATAAATTTTCTAGTAGATGGCAAAGAGCAGTTCTGTTAAGACTAACACATGTGAAAAAGGCAAACACAGAAACACCAGAGCTAATTCTGTAACTTCTATTTACTGTTCTCACTGATATGGGTTGAATACTAATTCCTACATGATATTTTAACAACTTCAAACTTGCAGCTATGTCTCTGAACATTTAGCTTGCAACAAGTGAGAGTGTTCCAGATTTTGTAATACCTTGACTTAACACAACAGAACCATCGTTTCTTTAGGAGATTAAAAAAAAAAAAAGGGAGAAAACAGAAGGGTCTGCTTCATAATATCAAGTTTTCTTGACTGTCAATCAGTGCCTGAACCAGCAGGATCAACTAGTCATGACCTCTCCTTATAGCAAACACATGCTGCTTACCAGCTGTGGGCTGTGTTTTTTACATCCTTTTCTCTATCATTCAGAATGGCTTCCTCCTAATCACAATAATCCCAAAAGTGCTAAAACATATCAATCGTCCTCTAAGCCCTGCCTACAAAAGGCCAGCCGTCCGACCTTTATGGGCTTGTCCAACAGCAGCTGATACTTCATTCAACTACAAATCCAATTTAGCAGTTACAAGAGGTTTAGCATCACTGGAAAAATATTGGTGTTGATCCTGCACTCTTAAGTCAGCAAATATTCCTTTGCCATATTGTTTAGCTTTTTCTGCCATATTTACACTTCTGCTGGATTTCCCTGAGTGACTTTAACAACAGCATTTAACCTCTGAACTGGGAATATTTATAGTTGATCAAACAGCGATTTTTAAAATATGTTTACCACAATTACAGAAACATAAGCCTATTTGAATTCCAACTGTTATAATTCTGAAAAAATCCCCAGCCAACAACCCTAAAAACAAACACAGTCATTTCACTCAAAACCATTGAGCACCCTGTATGTACCAGTTATGCAGGATGTTATTTATTATAGCCCTTCGGGCAAGTTCATGGCAATTCTCTCACTTATGTATTTTTAATTGCCAAGTGAGCCCAGGCAAACTCTCCCTTGATCCCCCCCTTACACATTTGCTTTTTCTCCTATTTTTTCTCCCTATTTTTCTGTGGTTTTTTTTTTTTTTTTTTTTTTTTTTTTTTTTTTTTTTTTTGTTGCTGTTGTTGTTTTCCTCTTTCTTTTTCCCCTCTTTTAGCAGCAGTAAGTGTCAGAGGGCTGCGGCCCAGCACACGGGCAGGTCTCACAGTGCCCAGGGAATGGGATGGGAGCAAAAAAAATTAACTGTGTGTCTTTGACTTGTTGGAGCTTGTTGGTGCTCTGAATCCTCTGGGAGCCAAGAGGGTCTGGCTCAGAATTTGGGTAAGGACCACGTAGAAGTGGCTGCACAAGGACAGGACCAGGAGGGGACAAAGACCTCAGGGTTCCTAAAACCAGTTTTAAGGGCTGCCCCAGTGGGATGTGTGTATGCACACACACAAAAAACTACAATAACCCACTTAAATATTATTGTACACAAATTAACTGCTTGCAAGGCACACCCTAACTGGGCTGCCCAGGAGGAGAGGGGAAAGAAAAGATCCCAGAAACAAAATAACCAAAATAATCCCTTCAGATGCTAATGAGCGAACAATTACAATGACTCATTTAAGTTATATCATAATCATGCTTCCAAAGAAAAGAACTTTTTGTGTATTGTATTAAAACCAACAACAATAAAACGATCCCAGATTGAATCAAGACCACAATTTAATTTACACAGCAAAAGGGAAATGACCTAATAGTAGCACAGAAAGATATTCTCCTCATGTTAAGTCTTAATCTTTGGGTTTTATCCCAGCTTCAGTTTTAGAGACAACAATGAAAAAGACTCAGACACATCTGGTTCAAAAGTGTTCATTGACATTAATGCAATGCATTAGATTCTGTTTGGCAGGTCTTCATACTGGGAAATATTCCACATAAGCAATGTTTATTAATTTTTCTTCTGATTTTTTAAAAACAGAGGCTGAACATATTTCAAAAAGAGAGGAGTGATCCAGAGAGCTCTCTGAATATTCATTAATTAATATTTTGTCAGTGTCAGTTGTCTCAACAAAAGAAGGTTTTACAATTTACTCTAAGACCCGTTTAATTAAAATTTAAATGCTACAAAAATACAGCTTTTTTTTTTTTTTTTTTTGCCCCTAGTAATAATTTTCTGCTTACAATAAACTGTATTTTACTGCAATCAAAAATGCATTTCCAAACAAATAGCAATTTTTAGGCTTCAGAATATACAAAGAAATCCCCACAGGAGAAAAAAAAAATCCCCAAACTTTGACCTTTGCCATATCTCTGGATCAGCTACAGATGTTTAGCAGATTATACAAAAACCTAGATGTCCTTAATCTGACATTGTGGGGTTTTTTCCCCTGCTCTGGTAGGAATTGTCAGTAAGCTCTCTGCAAAAACCCCGTGCGAATTCCACGCGCAGTTCCCGGGCTGTTCTCCGAGGTGGCTGCAGGGACATTCAAATTTCTCAGGGACAGGAGCAGCCCAAGAGGGGAGCAGACTCTTGCCCAGCAGAAAGTCTGATTTGGACAGGAATCCTTCAAACACACAGACAATGGGCTGGCTGACCTGTCATGCATGATGGATGAGTTAAGGGGATTAAAACCACTATTTGCATTCGAATAGATAAAAATTAGCAAAATAGAATTTCTCAGTAGGTGGCTTCAGTTCTGTTTGTTCTCATAGGCAAAATGAAGTTCATTTTTAAAGGAATTACGACTGTTTAAGTAATGCTTGTTTGCAGAGAAGAAATTTTGGGTGCTGGTTTGCTTCCTATTGTTTATTCTTTAAGAAAGACACTTTAACTATCACAAAAGTATCCTTTTCTCCCCGTGCTTATTATTAGAGCATTACACAACCACAGTGTTCTAACCACTTTAAATTCTATGTATTCCTTAATCCTTACGTGTTTCTAACGCATGTACCCCCCAAAAAAGTGGTTTGAGTTTAGGGAGAGATAATCAAAAAGACCAAAAAATTACATTAAATTGTGTATTGATGCTTCAGTGAGGTCCTAAGTAGGACGCTGGGACAAAGGAACTGTAAAAGGCAGATGCTTGATTCACTGCATCACAAAAAATTCCTTTTGACCAGATTCATATTGCACACAGTGATGGTACTTAAAAGACTCAGAGATGGCTGCACAAAGTGGCCTAATGAAAGGCTGGCCTGACAGAAGAGCATTATATTGTTTATACAACAGATCCACCAGAGAAATCCGTACGGACAAACGCGCGCACGCAGGCAGGCAAGCGGATGTAGGAACTGCAGAAACACCCATGGACCATCTGAGAGCAACCAAGTCCTGTCTGTCTGTCAGACCAGAGCTGCAGAAGTCCTGCTCCTTGCAAGGCTCTCAGAGCCAGGAGCCCCCGGAAATCCAGCACTTTCTAAAACACACATCTGTTTCTGTAGTGCCGAATACGTGGCTGGGCTCTGCCTGTTGTACCAGCGAGCTGCAGCCAAACCAGTGAGATATTGCACCGTGCCCTACAGCAGCACCAACAGACAGCAAAGCTGAGCACCAAGGAGGCACAGCTATTTCACAAAGCAATGAATTATGCAGCACATTTCTTCCAGAGATGGCAGCAACCAACAGGAAAAGCTGTGACACGATTTCTCAGCTCAGCATTGGCTGTAAGGAGATTTTAAGAGAGCAGGTCACTACTCGCTCCGTGATGGGGTTCTGGCCACATCCAGAGGTTGTCTAAAACAGGGCAGTGCCAGAGCCTGCAGCCTCATAGCTCCATGCATCCACAGGCAAGAGAACACCTGGTGAGCTGCCTTCATTTTCAGCCCTGCACTGGATTTCGTGCAACTCTTTGCAAAAACTGTTTGTTTAGCTTATGACTTACGTGGTGTCTTCCTCCCATGCAGTTAAGATGCTTTATTTTCACAGCAGGTGCAAAGAGGTATTTAAATTTTCATTATGTCCAGGGTATTTGGCCTTGGTTTCTGTTAGATGACAGCTTCTGACACCAGATGGGCCAAGTGGAGAAACGGCATATGAAAGAGCTTGGGATACATCCAACACCAACCTTGGTTTCCAAGTTATTCCACAGGCACAAAGTAGCATTTTGTGGAGATTTTATAGCTAACAGTGTCATTCTAGCTACAGTACAATAAACATTCTGCACCAATTACGAACCCACAAGAGAGACCTACAACATACTTGAGTTACAGGGTAAGTCATTTCTTGCAAACTCAGTCTCAAAACATGTTTAAAATTGAGACTCCTTCAGCTCTTTCTTTTCAGCCTATAGAAGGACCTGTCCATAGTTCCTTTCCATTGGATCAGCTGCCCATTCCTGCCTTCCTGCAGAACCCAGCTGGGTCACTGATGTTCGAGCTAAAGTGGAGGAGAACAACATTGCTGCACTTCTGAAGGATTCCCAAGACATCAGTGCAAGGGCAGAAAAAGAAACCCAAATGTCATCATAAGCTCGGGTATCAGAACACCACAAGCTGTTAAAGAACAGAAGACATCACTGCTTATTTTGAAGTTCAGCTAAGAGATACAATAATGAAAAGCTGAGTAATCAAATAATACTGCACCATAATGCATTTTGTTTGGAAGTGTTCCTCATAACCTACCCATTTGTCAGAGATAAAAATGCCTGCCTGGCTCTCCCTGCCCCTCTGCCCCAGGCTCCAGCATCCCACTGTACATCCCAAGCAGAGTAAATACCATGCTGCTGATTTCATTATCACTGAAAAACCCATTCATGCCTTTCAAAATCTGCAGGGTTATCCTGGAGAATCATAAGAAAATTTTGCTTTGTGAGGCCACCAAATGTTTTAAAACCCTAATATCTGTAATCTGTTACACTTTTTTTTTAGTTAAAGTGGTTGCTTTGGTTGATGGGAGGGCTCTTGAAAGAAAAATAATTTAAGGGGTAGGACGTGCCAGAGAACAGAAAGAAAATCACAGTTATTTATTATCTTTTTACCATTTATTTGTTTCTATGGTAAATCACTGCTTTCTTTTGCTTCTCAGCTCATGGCTTTACTTTACATAACATTTACTCAAAACATGTACATTTGGAAACCTTTTCTTTGTTTGTTTTGGATAAATGAGTAATGAAGCGCAAACACGGTTCCACACATAATCCTTAATCCCACTTTCTTTAGGCCTGATGCAGTGGGAGAGAAACTTTACAGGTTGTTTTGTGCCATGGACATGGGGCTGGAAAAGGGGACTGGGCTTCCAGCTGCAGCTCTGCCCAGTGCCTGTGCTCCCCTCAGAGTTTTGCCTGTTACAGATGTTAGTTTTCCACATATGGTGGTGAAAAAGGTCCATGAAAGCTGCCTGCCCTCCATCCACACCCATGGCTGTCCTATGGAGCAGCCCCAGACAGCACTGGTTTCTAATCCTGACAGCAACAGTGGACACTTCACAAGGAGCAGAAGGACTTTGCTTCTCAGTTCCATCACAGACTCACAGATTTATCAAGGCTGGAGAAGACCTCTGAGAGCCCTGAGTCCATTAACCCAGCGCTGCCATGCTCACCACCATACCTTGTCCCCAAGTGCCACATCCACATGCCTTTAGAACACTTCCAGGAGTTCAGGGCTGGCATTAGGACCAGGATGGGGGCACATGTCCCAGCACAGCCCCACTGCTGGCATCTCCAGACACACTGGCAGGAGCCATGAGCAGGGGCAGCTTCACACAGCAGAGGAGCAATGTTTAAATACACACACACACACACACACACACACACACACACACACACATCTGGAACTGAAGTCAACATTTATTAATGCAGCTTAGAGATCTCTGCCCCTACCAAGCTCCCAGTTTGCTCATAAGACTTTATCATCTGTTTAGTCTAACTTGCTGGTATGGTAATCAGTAATCTCTGCTGCATAAAATGATTTCATTTTTCTTCTAATTGTTGGCACTTGATGCATTCTTCCCTCCCCTCTTCCAATGTGCTGTCTCTCCTACTGTCTCCCTCCCTCCTTCTCCTCCCCCAACCCTTCTTCAACAGTAAGGACAAGTAACACCAGTCCTCCCCCTTTCCTGGCTCTTTCCAGGATAACCCTCCATTCCATATGGGTTCATCTTGGAAGAACACCTCCCTTCTGCCTGGCCCAGAGTGTGCAGTCGCCACACCACAGCAAGTTTTAGGGGTGTTACTGTCTGCTGGGCAAAGTCCTGACCCAGACTCCTGCATCTGACTTCTGCCTTGGCCAGAGGCTGGCTGCATGCATCCTGACACATGGAGAAGAGTTTCAAGGGAGGAAAAGGGCCTGAGCTTCATCACAGCTGAGACCAACAAATGAAAAAGGGTTTTAAAGTGTTAAATTCTCTATATTTGGATTCAGCCAAATATTAACAAAACACAGGAAGTGTACAGACTACTACACTGTACCTAAACTACTGCCGAGTCCACAGGGCACCAAATTTCTTAGTTTTACAAACTTTGAAGCACTGCACTGTATTTTAAACTTTATATGTTTTGGTTGTAAAGGCATTTTCCGTGAGGCAGCTGGCAAATCCATCCCAAACCTGGCTATGACACCAGTATCAACATTTTAGCACACACGAGGTTCTTGCTACTAAAAGACAAAGAAATGGGCATTGGGTCAGCCAGAGGAACTCCATCTGAGCCCAGGCTTAGCTCTCACATGTGCCCAGAGAGAATAAATTAGTGCTGCAGAGACTTACCAAGAGTGCCTGCAAGAGTGACACCCCTTCCATCTTTGTGAGATGCATATGAATATGTGAGGACTCACAGACACTAAATTGAGCTAGAGACTGATTTTCCATAAGGGCTGGTGGACGTGGTAGTGTTAGGTTAACAGCTGGACTCCATGACCTTAGGGATCTTTTCTAACCTAACTGATTCGGTGAGTCTATGACACACAAGAAGCAAAAATATACTTACTTACCTCAGAGGCTCACAAATGTTTATATGAAGCTATTAAAAAGCTGAGATTTAAAACAACACATCCATTTAAAAGAAAATGAAAGGTTGTTTCTGGTACAGCTGATGCAGTTATATGTTTTCTGCTGGGGGAAATTTACAGCCACATTATTGCTGTCAAGGAGGGTAGTGAGCCACAAGGATTTCCAGATGCCATGTGTGAAGTTTCTCATTTCCCCTGCCATACTAAAGTACATTATCACCCAAATGCAAACAAGCTTTAAAAAGTGTCTGTCACTAAAACATGTGTGGCCCCCTTCCCTGGACTTCTGAGATTTGGGGCTTTTTCTTCTCCTTTGCTTTCTTTTCAAGCCAGATGGGAGAGGGCAGTGCAGCAGTGCCTGGGGCCAGTGCTGATCACAGTGATGCTGTGCCATGGTTTGACTCCCAAAAAACTCACTCCCTTTTCAAAGCAGGACATGCTGACAGCAATACTTTGGGCTGCACCCACAGTGAGAGGCACTCTGTCAGAGAGAAACCTGGCTCTGCCAAACAACAACATTTCACTTGCTGAAAATCAGGCAAAGGAGGGGCAGAGCTGCTGCCACAACATTGCTCAGAGCAGCCATGAACATGGAAACATTTAGGAGAAACCCAGAAGTGCACTGGGCACGCGTGGCCAGGCTTTGGCAGCATGGGGGCTACAGGGGTGGCTGCTGGGAGGAGCTGCCAGCAGGTTCCTTCTGTCCAGCAGTGCCAGTGCTAGCCAGCTATGAGATGGACACTCCTCTGGCCAAGGCTGGGCCAAGCAGAAATGGTGGCAACACCTCTGTGATAACAGATTTAAGAAGAAAAAAGAAAAGAAAGTTATTGCACTGATGTAAGTGCAGTCAGACAGGAGCAGAGTGAGGAGTGTGAGAGGAGCAGCCCTGCAGATGGCCAGGTCAGGGCAGGAGGGGCAGGAGGTGCTCCAGGGGCTGGGGCTGAGACTGCCCTGCAGCCCTGGGGAGGCGGCTGAGCCCCTGCAGCCCACCTTGGATCATTCTGGGGAGAACTGTTGGCTGTGAGATGCACTTACCCTGGAGAAGTTCCTGGAGAACTGTCTCCTGGGGGAAGGAGCCCATGCTGGAGCAGGGGAAGAACTCTTCTCCCTGAGCAGCTGCAGAAACACCGTGTGATGAAAAGACCACAGCTCCCATTCCCTGCCTCCCTGCCCCTCTGGGGGAGGAGGTAGAGCTGGGAAGGGAGGAGGGAGGGGTGTGGGAAAAGTGTTTTTAAGATCTTATTTTACTTCTCAGTATTCTGCTCTGGTTTTGTTAGCAATAAATTCAAGTAATATCTCTAATTAGAGCCTGTTTTGCCCGTGACAGAAATTGAGGGTGAGCAATCCCTCCCAGTCCTTATGCCTACTCATTAACCCTTTGTTGTATTTTCTCTCCCCTGTCCAGCTGTAGAGGTGGGTGATAGACTTGGGTAGGTGCCTGGAATCCAGCCAGGTTCAACCCAGCACAAGAAGATAAAAGGAAAAACATGTTCAGGTTTCTCCTGTACCTAACCAAGTTTCTCCTGTACCTATAAACCAAACTTGCCACACCAGCAGGCAGCTGAGGGACCTGTCCCATGGTATGGATGCCAGTGGGCAGCTGGGACAGCTGCCTGCAAGGGAGACCAGCCTCACACCTACAGAGAAGGGAATCCTGTGCCAAAAGGACTTCCAAAGGCTTCTGCAAGCCTGGACAGAAGGACCTCTCTCAGGGCTGTCTGGGACTGCTGCACACACGTGTGAGGCTTTCAAGGGGGAACAGGTGCAAACAAATGCCTTGCAATCAATCACCTTTCCAGCTCTTACTACAGAATTAAAGGTAGAAAATCTTGTCAGTGGTGTTTTGCTGCCAACTGGAATTGTTTTTAAAAAAGGAACCACAGAACTCCTGCAAAAGTCCAGCACAAGGGTGCTGAAAAGAGGATAGAGGGGGAAATATCAGAAGGCTGATGCCATATAGTCCCCACTGATTTCTTCCTCAAAGTAGGTGATTTGTTACATGATCTTAACTTGAGTCTTTTGCTGAAAATGAAAACTAAACAGGAGATATTGAATTCAAAGCAGGGCTGACCCTCCTGTCACATCTGGGAACACACCAGCAACAAGAGGGGATCACAGTTTGGAACAGTTTTGCTCAAAACAATGAATGAAAAAAGTTAGAAAGAAATGTGTGTGCTAGAGAATGAACCAAAGTTAAGGAAAGAGGGCATGCTGGAATCCCTCACTGCAGCTGCAGAACTTCCCCTCTCCCACAGGCCATGGGCACCAAGTGGCACCTGTTTCTGACATGGGCTCAGCAGAGCAGCCCCGTGCCAGTGCCAACCAGGCTGACTGGAAGCCTCTTTAATGACACCTTTTGTCATTAAAGAGGTTTTTTAACCTTTTGTCCATCACTGCCAGAACCATCTCCCATGCCTTCACAGTCCTTTCTTATGGTCCTCCCAAAGAAGGTATTTACAGGATAAGCCTCAGCTATCAAAAGGGCACTCCTAGAAACAGTACACAAGTCCCTGAAGCCACACTGATCACATCAGATGCTTGGCTTGAAGTTGTAACATAGCATTTTCTGAGAGAAATATAGATCTGAGTAACAAAAAGAGAGTTCCCTCAGGAACTCTCACACTCCCCATTAATACTGCAGAAAAACTGAATTTCTGCTACAGCAACTGCTGCAAATAGCTGAAGGGTCCAGTGCAGGGTGTGCATGTTTGATGGGACAGAAACAGCCAATGCAATTATTGCTGGAAACTTAGGACAATCCAATATGGACAAATCCCTTTTCAAACCTACACAGGGTGAATCATTGCCTTGCTGACATGCCTGAGACTTCATGGCACTCACTCACAGAGAAAGAAACCCATCCAGAGCGTCTTCTGCACCTGTCAGTGCTGGATACTCTGACCTTGTTAAAAAAACAAGTTCATAGATTGAAAACAAAAGTGCATTACAGTGCTTTTGAAACAATCACCCTGGCTTCTCCTTCATCTTTTCATTTCCACTAGATTAATGAAAGACTTCAATTCAAATGTAAGCCAATTTATAAAAGATTTTAAAATTCAGTAACTCAGATCTAGCATTTATTTTCTATTGTAACATCTGCCATTCCAGCAGGCTTTTGTTTGCATCTTGTCCCATTCTTACCTGGACAAAAGGCTCTTTTTATTCTCCAGAATAAAAAAAAAACAAAAAGTGAAGATGACAGACATTTCTGTGAGCATAAGTAAGCTCATTCAAGAGTGAATATGAGCTAAATACTCTTAGCAACTATAAAATTAGACCACAAACTTTTATGCCTGAATTATTTGCTGATTCTTCGAGCACTGGAAATACTTTGCCTTGTGCACCTGAGAAAGTGAATCTCCACAGAAATTAGATCTCAGTCAGGTTTTCTTCTGTCTATTCTTAAGCAAGACCCCCGAAAGAAGACCTCTGGGTCTACTCCGTGTTGGGTTTCTCCCCCATCTGCCTGCCTGTTTTCAAGAAGTCTCTAAAGGTGTTTCCTGAAGAACATCACCTCTCCAGTTAATGTTTGTAAGGGATTTGCAGAAGTGACTGGGGGGAACAGGCAGGCAGACACTTGTGGACCACTCTGGAGCTGCAGGCAAAAGAAAAACCCAAGCAAGGGACTCTTGTTTCACTGCTGCATTCAGATTTGAATCTGAAGCCCAGCTGCTCGTGGCATTTGAACGTGAATGCAAACAGCAGGCTCAGAAAATTAATCTCAGCCCTCTAGATCCTCTATCCCTGTGGTAAGCAGTAAAGATCACAGGGAAAGAACAACGGGGACCAAAGTGGATCAAGAAGTTTTCCTCTTCTAAGCTTGTAGTTTCATGGTTGTGCTTGAACAGAGGAGGTAACAGAAACCTGCACTAAAGCTCTTTAAGCTGGAGACATCAGTGGGCAAAAATAAAAAATTCTGTCCTACTTCCTACCTCTGTTCTTTTATATAGCTGATGGTTCATTCTCAATCCATACATTTTACTAAACTTGGGTTTAAAATAGTTTGGGATTAAGTAGAAATTATTAATATTTTACCATGTCAAAATCTTTATGGGTTAAAAGATTTGAGTTGGTAAAACTGTTGACTTTTGAGGTTAAACAAATATTTACCTGGCTTTAGGTATTAGTAAATTGCATTAAGCTAAATTAGTAAATTGCATTAACTATTATAACTTATTCTAATTTGAGAAGCTTTAAACCAGTGCAAATTATATAAATTAGGCAAACTTAATCCCTGTTCTTAAGCCTCCTTAAAGTCAATTGCATTCCTTAGTATTTGAAAAGCTAAATTGAAGTTGTCATCAGTGACATCTTAAGGTGTATGTCAAATGAAAACCTTGATTTTAGATGTAGGTTGATTTTCACTGCTGTCATAAAATAAAGTACAGTTTTGAAAAAGTTCTGTTTTCTTTCACATAAATGTCTTTTTCCTAAAATGTGGGAAATAAAACCAGCTAGCATTCAATACTGGGCTCAGTAGAAATCATTGGCTTGAAAGTTCAGCATTGCTTTCTTCAACATAAAATCCAATACCTCCAATAGCAGATCACATTAAATTTGACCTGACCTGTGGCCAGGGTTCTTTACCCAGAAATAACATCCCTTTGCACAAAATCAGTGTTTTGAAGGATCATAATCGTAATGTGACCTGTGGGAAATACAACACCTCCTGTCTGCCCCAGAAGATTTCACTTCCAAAGGATGCTCACGCCCAACAAGGCAGACACTCCCACTGAGCCATGCAGGACTGCTCTCATCTATAAACACCCAAGGGTTTTTTCAGGAACAAAGAAACTACACCACTTCATCTAGGAACAGCCTCATCTGAAAGTAGCTTAGTCTGTAAAAACGGAGAAATGGACCCACTTCACAAGAAAAAGGATCCATTCCCACAAGACTTCCTTCAGTCAAGATTTTCCCTTTTTCCTGTATCAACCTGCTCAACCTGCAACACAAATGCAGGTGTCAATTCCAAAAATAAAAAAACCATGCCAGCATGCTGAAGGCATCTGGGAGAGCAGTAAATTACTAGCAGATTGGAAAGATTGATTTGTGAAGAAGTTACAAGGAAGTGGAGACATTGCAATCAGCATGGACATGGTGTAAAGGCCGAGTTTCCCAGCAATCCCTGAATGCCCTCAATTCCCAGTAGAAGGCTGAAATCAGTGGGAGCTCAGGACATTCAACAATTCATAAAAATTAAAGCAGGGCAACGACTGGTTTTATTGTTTGTTCCTGGCAGTCCCCACCAAGAGCGCGACGCCGGAGGAATGCATGATGGATGTTGTGACAACTTTGCAATTTGGAAAGATTGAAGCCAAAGGGATAGGGCAGTGAAAAGGGGTGTAGCAGTGAATGAAGTGATCAAAGCTGATGGTGGCTGGCTTTCTTTACCAACACAGCAATCTCTGCATCGTGGGTAGAGACTGTTCCCAGAGCAGCTCAGCCTACCTGTTACTGGCATCCTCATTCCCTACCAATCCCCAGGGAAGTGCCTCTCCCGTGCTCAGAGAGCTGCAGCCCAGAGGGGGATGTGGGCAGGTTTGTGGGGCAGCTCTGGCAGGGCCCTGCACTCACGTACCGGCTGCAGATGGAATGAAAGGGGCTGATAAACGGGCTGGGGGAGCAGCACAGGGGGCCAGGGGCTGCCTCGTGGGCACAGGGAAAAGTGCTGCAGTCTGCAGGGGCAGGACAGACATCTGAGCTGCATAAAGACAGGAAGGAGAGGAACTGATTTTTTTTTTTTTTTGGTGAGAATATACACAGAGGAATGATCTTAACAAAACAAAGTTTAAACTTTAAGCAAGGAAATACCTTCCAGATTTAAAACAAGCTCCAAAGAACGTCCCATGCTAAGGCACTAAAGACTAAATGGGCAATATACTGATAGAAATAGAAAATATACTGATAGGAGGAGCCTCTGACCAATTCTTTTTTCCCCCCACTGGATGTATGCTTGATATTTTCTTTCTGTATGACCCAAAAACCTGCAAGCACAGGCCCAGGTGATAGGTACACCATGAACTGTGTGATAGGCCTGCAAGACAAATATCCCTGAACCAGTGCAAACAGAGCCCCCCAGGACACCAGAACTGTTCTTTGCTTCAGCTCACGTGGTTCAGATTTGGGTCATCCTGTGATGAGCAGGGAGTTCAGCCCCACCATCCTTATGGGTCCCTTTCAATCCAAAGCATTCCCTGACTCTGTCTCTCTTTTCAGTCACATTCCTCTAAACCTGAGCCACGCCCAGCAGACCCTCCTTGCTTATCTTTATGGTTTTCTCACACAAAACAGAGAGCTAGAAAAGCAGGAGATAAATCCCTGAATGATTTCTCCCCAAGAAGAGCTGTGGCTAGCTAGTATTGTTCTGAGGTCACTTTTCTTGTTTATCTCACCTTTTCTAACAAATTACACTTTTTATTTGAGCACAGGCTTTGCATTTCTTGGACACCTGGAATATGTAAAAATGATCCCACAAGTTATCTCCTTTTCAGGGAGGGGAAAAATAAAATAAAGTAAGAGCTTTCTGTAAATGCAACCTTTAACTTCATTCAACACTTAATACCAGGCTTAAAATTGTACCACATCAGCACAGAGAAGCTGAAATACCACGAGCAGCCCTTCCACCTACTTTGCTTTACACATTAAACCACGATTCAAGCAGAGCCCATTAAGGCATCTAAATGTGACTTAGCACATGTGTTAATTGGGTGGGGAGGAAAAAAAAGAAAACAGAGCCCTCGAATGTGGACATTTATGTACTCTCATTATTCAGACCCTCCTGATGCCACAATCTCCCACTTCTATAGTTTATAAATGTTTGATTTAAAATATAGCCATTTTATCATTTGTACCACATTTACCTCATCTTACCACAGTTCTGACTGGATGAGAAGCTAATGTAGCCTACACTGTCTGGTCAATTATTGCATGGACACCAGGGACCAATTAATGCCATCCATAAAAGCCTGAATCATTCTGTCAATTAACTAGAACTAACTATGTCATCAGATATATTACTGGTGAGCAAGTCTATTTGGTTGCAATATGTCTTGAAGGAGAGCAGTATCAAATGAATCACAATTGACTTGGACAACTGCTAGCATAATTTCAGAAGATGAAAAGACAAATGTGGTAGTTATTAGTGGTCCCCTGAGGAATTACGGCCAAGCAATTGTAATGTGCTAAGACTGTACTAGCAGGTGCCCACAGCACAAACCAGGCAGAGGGTTAAATCAATATTTTCAATTTCTTGGGATCAATTCAGTGTTTGAACAAGATGGAAACTTGTTAGCAATTGGCAGAATGTGTAAATGAAAAGCCAAACTTCTTATTATTTGTTAAAAAGGAATCAGTGCTCTGCATCATGCCCTTGGCACAAGGTAATGCTTTCATGATCCAGTTGCTTGGGCATTCACTAAAAATCTAGCAGTTCTTAAATTTTAATAGAGTGCAAAAGGTTACTTTAATACATGCTGAACATTCAGGATCTTTAAAAATGATTGAAGTGTCAATAGGAAAGTTTTTGAGCTGTGACAACAGCATAGCTATTAACGATTAGTGCAAGAAGCAGAAGAAACCTTGATTGCTTTAGAAAAGTCTCACCAGGAATGCAGCTTGACACCCTTGGTACAACTTCACATTTATTCTGTTTCATGCAGGAGAACATTTGGATCATCAAGTGATCCTTTACCAATTAAAGAGAAAGAAAAAGCCACCTTACACAAATTGATTTCATTTGTCACTGCTGGGTTTAAGGATGCCTGTAGCAGGACCTAAAGCACCGGCATCATATTCTTTACTTTTAACACAAAGGTGAAAAAATCAACTGCTACATCTTAGTAGTGCTTTACAAAAAGGCACCTCCAGCCACCCTGACAATCAGGGTTTGAAAAATACACCTTATTTTGAGGGAGGGAGGCAGGCACACCCTTAAAACGTCACCTTAGGCAGAGTAAAATTTCTGGGATCTGGAAGCAGAAAACTGGCAAGTAATGCTATTGTACCTGGGGAAAACACATGTGATCTCAGGGAAAGCTATTTCCACGGTTCTCACCCAGTGCTTTAAATCAATTATTTCAAACAGATCAAAAACATGAACCATTCTTCATACTACAAAACTACAGCAATATTTATTGGGAAAACAAAAAGAAAGACTTGATGGTTAATTAGAAAGGGGAAACTTAACACTTCTGAAAAATGCCAGAAGAAGGCACCTATGCTTCAAACATGAATCCATTTCTCTCTGTGTTGGGCTGGCCCAGGAGTTCTTTGAATGGTCTCCAGTGTTTGGACTTCCCCCCAGGGGCACAGCCAAGTGAAGAGGTAGGTGAAGCTCCTCTTCCACAATTGCTTGGCATCGAGACATTCCTTTAAATATACTTTGTTCTTTAATTGTGGAGATAGCAATATTTACAACACTGGAAAAATGCTTCATCTGTCTGAAGCATCCAAAGGAGCTCAAAGCACTCTAAACACAGAGCAGGGGAATGACCCCTTGCCCAGCATATGGCCAGCCTGGGAATTCACTGTGACAGAAAGTTATTACCAGCAGCTCTTGCTGCTGTTCGTAAGTAACAGTAGCAGCCTTCACTGATACTAGCCAAAACAAAGAGCACTTGAACTTCAGGAAACTGCAAACGCTCTTAAATCTTTACATTAGGTGCTGCAGATGAAGCAGGAGATATTTCTCATTTCTCAGCCTGTTCACAGGAAAAGAATGGTGCCAAGTCAAATGAAATAATGAAAAAAAATAAAATAAAATCAAAATGGATTTCCCTGTTTCAGGGTTGGCCCAGATAATCCATTGTCAGTGTCTAACTCACTGCAGCTTTGTCTGATTTGTGCAATACATTTGCCAAGAAGACCTTTCTCTTGCAATGCATTTAGCACAACATGGGGGATATGCTCCACACCACAGGAGAGCAGGTCCAGAGCAGGCAGACACACCATCAGTGTCAGACCAGAGAACAGAGGGAACACAAAACATCCTACTGATATGGCCCACATTAATTGCAAAAATAAATACGAGAAAGAACTCATGAAAGATACAGTGAATTTTCTGAAAAATAACCCAGGGAAAAATAAACCTTTTCATCCAAGACACGCAGCCAATAGATTTTCCCTTGCCCAGCCCCTCTACCTGGCACTGTGTGTCAGTAACAAGATGGCTTTGGCTCCTTTGGGTGAAACCACTCCCAGGCTCTGAGGAGGACACAGGGAACGTGGAGCTCCTGGGGCAGGCTGGGGAGCAGAACCTGTGCCTTTAAGAGCACAGAGAACCAGCACAATCATCTGAAACCCAGCTTCAGCAAATAGGAGACAATGAAATATGGAGTAACTTGAAACCAGCCCACGAGCTGCCCCAGAGAAACCTGCGGCTTGTCTGGCTCTCAGACACACCCTTGCAGCTCTCCTGCAGAGCTGGGCCCTGTCTGGAGCACAAGGAGCCAACTGATGGCATCATCTGTGTGTGCAAGGACAAACTGCCGTGCAGGGAGGACAGAGGGACACACAGCCCACTGACCATGCTGACACTCTGCTGTGTGACAGCAAGGACAAACTGCCGTGCAGGGAGGACAGAGGGACACACAGCCCACTGACCATGCTGACACTGCACTGTGTGACAGCAAGGACAAACTGCCTGCAGGGAGGACAGAGGGACACACAGCCCACTGACCATGCTGACACTGTGCTGTGTGACAGCAAGGACAAACTGCCTGCAGGGAGGACAGAGGGACACACAGCCCACTGACCATGCTGCACTCTGCTGTGTGACAGCAAGGACAAACTGCCGTGCAGGGGACAGAGGGACACAGCCCACTGACCGTGCTGACACTCTGCTGTGTGACAGCAAGGACAAACTGCCGTGCAGGGAGGACAGAGGGACACACAGCCCCTCGGACAGTGCTGACACTCTGCTGTGTGACAGCAAGGACAAACTGCCATGCAGAGGACAGAGGGACACACAGCCCACTGACCATGCTGACACTGTGCTGTGTGACAGCAAGGACAAACTGCCGTGCAGGGGACAGAGGGACACACAGCCCACTGACCATGCTGACACTCTGCTGTGTGACAGCAAGGACAAACTGCCATGCAGGGAGGACAGAGGGACACACAGCCCACTGACCATGCTGACACTGCACTGTGTGACAGCAAGGACAAACTGCCGTGCAGGGAGGACAGAGGGACACACAGCCCACTGACCATGCTGACACTCTGCTGTCTCACAGCGTGCTGGGCACAGAACAAGCGCCGCGATTGTTCCCGCCAGACGCCACGGGACCCACGATGCATAATTCCAGTGGCTGCATGTCCAAGTGCAGGATGTGCTGGCAGCAGGACAGCAAACTGGATTTCAGGATTTCAGTACTGGTAACATTTTTCTCTGCCATCTGTGGAGCTGCAGAAGCGGGGCCGGTTCATCCTCTGCCCCAGCTCGCACACCTGCCAGAACGTCTCCCCTCCCCGCAAGCTGACACAGATTTTTTCCTCTTCACAAAGTGGCTTTTTTTTTTTAAATTCCCCATCTAGGAATTATCTTCATCAACTTCCTCTGTAACAGCCCCTGAGTTGTGGTTTCCACAGAACCAGAGTAAACAAAGTCAGTCTTTGCAGACTGAACCCGATCCGCCGCCCAGTGCGTCCCTTTGATTTCTTTTACAGCGTGATTTGTCTCAGAGCCCTTCTGGTTCTGACTCAGTGAATCTCACCAGGCCGGAGGAAAGCTGAAAGCTCCTGGCGAGTCATGTGCCCGAGGAACACAAGGAGAACACCTCTGCAGGGCTCAGCCCGAGGGGATGGATGCAGGGGCTTTCCCATTTCATCTCTTCTGAACCATGTGCTTAAAGGCAAAATGACATGACATGCACTTCAGGCAGAGCAAGAAACGTGCTGCCTTTGTAGCCACGTGGCAATCTTTCTGCTAAGCAAAGACATCCATCAATTCCACTAGTGATAAAAGGGAGAAATTTTATGTCAGAGCAAATCTGCAAACATGGAATTCAAACACTGCTCTTGGATCTCAAACACAACAGAACTCACTGTTAATTAAGAATAAACTATAGAAAGCTATGTACTTAATAAGCCTAAAAATACAAGGCTCATGATATCTTTGAAATATTGTTTTTTCTCCAGAAATAATAATACAAAAAAAAAAAAGTAGCCTGTATTTATTTTGTGTACAAAAAACCATATTTAAAATTCTGAAAATCGAATGAAAAAAAATACAGCAGGAAAATAATTCCAAGCCACTTCACACACAGTCATTGAGCTTCTCATATGATTTTTTTCTGATTTAAATATGGAGCAATTTCACCAAACACTGTAACAAAGTCATATTGATGTAAAACTGCAGTCTGTCTGTATTTATCTATCAGTATTTACCAAATCTCACAGTATTTACAGATTTCACAGATCTTGGACACATAATTTATAAACCCCATGAATACAATTTAGTGGGGAATCAGCAGTTCTCTAGCAGATTAATAGGAGCTATGCTTTTGGTCTAGCTGGAATTGAATTTTCAGCTCTTGTTTGGATAAACTGAGCAAATCCCAAAGACAAGAGTAGCCTATGAATGTCACAGCCAACAAGAAGCAACATCTGGCCAGAAATCCCCACGGACTTCACGAGAGGATTTTACCTCTGGCTCTCAGTTATCCCTGCCCCAGACACGAGTGAATTCTCCTCGGGTCACCAGCAATGTAACAATCTGATTCACTGAGTTCTTGCAGACAGTTAAATCAGACAAATTCTGCAATAAAGGCGGGGCTTGAGGATCACATCACGGGCAGAAATATTTACGTGCTGCACCTGATCACTGAAATGTTTACAAAAATCACCAGAAATATTTACATGCTGATCTCACAGTGGTTTGAGCTCGCTGAATTCCAAGGACTTAGTGACAGTTTGATCACCAAATAGGGAACCTGTGGTTTTCCTTCCCTTGCCTCTTTGCTCCAGCCCCAGCCCCTACAGCAACAAAAGGCTCCCCTCATAACAACAGCCAGCAAATAATTCTCCACATCCACACCCAAAAGAACATCTGCAAAGAAAATAAAGGCAAGATTCTCAAGCTTGCTGCTACACATAACCTATTATTTCTCATACTTACTGTTGTTATTGCTATAGTTTTCGTTGTGTTCCCAATATATCTCTGCCATGTAAAGAAAAACACTCAAGTAAAAGGATTTAAATATTTTGTTTCTAACGTTACTTGTTTGAAAAGCAGAATGCCAACTCTGTACACTTGTCTTCAACTAGAATTTCCCTCCCATAGTGCTGTAAAGCTGAAACTGGCATTTTACCATGATCTCTTAATGCTGCTTGGATGTGGTGCTGCTGTTAGCTAAAATGAAGCACCTCAGTTGTCCTGATCATCCCTCAGAAAAGACCCCAGAACCAGGAAAACCACTGCAGCTGTATAACAATAAAAAAACTAAACACAACCATCTTGTGATCAATTTCAGCTCTAACATTTAATTAGAATAGTCACAAAAATGGATCTGATTATTTCCAATTAAAACCTAGCATGCAAGGTAAAAGTGGAACCTACTGTGTCCACAATGCTGTAGCTTTGAAATCAGCTGGGAAGTTGCTCCTGCTCCTCCATGACTGATCCTGAACCCTCCACACTTTAGATCACTCACTCAGGCTACAAATGCTGGTTAATGCTTATTTTATTCACAAGGCAGTGCCAGATTTAAACAAGTGAGTCTCAAATGATTTTGGTGAGGATGTTGGATTGCTGCATGGTGTTTGTGATGTGCTGTGAGACAGTTGTGTACAGCCCGAGCGATTTAGGCTTAGCAGAATAAATAAGATATTCTGATGTTAGATAGCAGTCCCTCAGTGAAACCCATGCTAATGCTATCTAAGGCAATGAAATCATCTGCCTGGGTTATTCACGGAAATATGAGTCCAGCCACTTTTGGACTCATGCAGATTTTATGCTTATGCAGAAGAGGTGACTTCCATAATCCATAATTATAGGTGCAATACCATTCACTGAGCAACACAGCTTTTCAAATTTAATTATAAACCCCAAACGCACTTAGCTAATCGGATCAATTGCAAGTCACAGCAAAGCACATTCTAATTTTCAAGACAGATGACATTTTGCCACCTCTCAGCTGCTGTGAGAGCCAATGTCAGGTGAAAAGTAAGAGAAAACAGACAAGCATGTTTTCCAAGAACCATTACAGCAAATTTTATGACTGTGTTTGCAGACATGTTCCCTGCAGATCTTTGATTTGCTAAAGCTGCTTTTATCTTGCTGAGCCTCTGCTGAGCAGCAACCACCATTTCGAGGAGGCAACAATGCCTTTTTTGACAGGTCCCATTATCCTTTCTTGCCACACAAATGCAACAGGCCAGCCCTCAAAAGCTTCTTTATGAATTTATGGGGATGAAACGGAACTTCTGCAAGAGAAACACAGGTTCAATCCCCAAATGGCCCCTGAAAGGCCCTGCTCCAGCCACAACTGCTGCTCTTGCTCTGACAGACCTGCAGCAGAGACTGAAGTCAGGGACTTGCTCCAGCACCCTGACTGTGCCCCTGCTCTCCAGCCCAGCTCTGTGGGATCTCTGCTGGCTGCAGGTGTTGTGACTCCAGACCATCAAACCCTGCTGCTTCCCTTATGTTTTCTGTCAAACCCACCCTCTCTCTTTTCTGCAGCAGTGAGTTCTTCCCACGAGCACCATCTCCTCCCTGTGAGGTGCAGTGATCAGCACAAGGAAAACCAGGGCTTAGACCACAGCCAGCCAGTCCCATTTCCAGTGCTTCAGGTACCTAAGGAGCCACCAGAACGTGGGACACACAGCACCTCTCTTCAGAGGCCTGAGGTGATTCTGCTTTGGTTGTACCTGCTGTCGTTCATGTGAATGGTCCTGAGGGTATTCTGAGCAAAAAAGGCAAACCTCAGCCCAAAACAACAGGTTTGGGAAGGCTCAGATCAATGCTGCAGTCGGTACACTGGAAATGGAAGGCATAAAGTGGTATATACAATAATCACCAGCTTGCTCTAGGGCTGTGTTTCCTTTTGCTGCAAACACAATCACAAAAGCTCCTGATGACACAGCAGCTGCAAGAGGAACTGCTCGGGTCACAGCCACGGCACGTCCTCAGGCTGACCCTAATAAGGAATTAAGTATCATATTATAATTGCAGAGCCATAATATTATCTATGATTTGCCACATTTGCAGTCACTTTGAAGTGTCAGTTCCACGGTACAGGCTGTTTAAAAGCACAGTTTCTCAAAGAGCTGGCTTAGCAGAGAAAATCAGAGACTGCAGGTAGGTGTAATGGGCTGGTGAAAGGCACAGCAGAGAGGTAAGAGCAGCCCAGCAGCTGTGCCACATCAAGTAACTAGTATTTCCCTCTCTTCAAATAAATTTTGGCACACGTAGGGGCAGGCAAATCAAAGCAATTCAAACACTGCCAGAGCCCTATTGACATCTATACAGTGTGCTGCTTCTCTGTGAAAAACCTGAATTTCCTCTAAAACACGGCACGGCCTCCAAGGACAGGGAACGTGCCCTGCCACCTCCCTCCCTCATCTCTGCCAGACAGAGGCTGTAGGGTGGCAGGAAGGAGCTGAGAAAGGAGAGCATCCTGAGGGAAGGCAAACAGTGGATGTCAGGGGCAGAACAGCAAGGAGAGCCCTGATGTACAGGGGCACTGAGGAGCAAAATGGTCCCAGAGAGAGAGGAGGTGCCCGGCCTGACAGAGCCCAGCGAGGGCAGCAGCTCACCCCGCACCAAAGGAGGGCAAATGCAGGGACAGCTCCAGAAAGGTCTCCTCAGTTCAAACTCAGTTCTGCAGCTCAACTGTGTCCTGAGGCAGAAGCCTCTGGATATAACAGGGAATTTTTGCTTTCTGACCCTACATAAATACAGAGCTTCCACTGTGTCTTTCAAAGGGATTCACAGCTGCACCAGAGCTTGTCCCCAGAGCTTTGAGCCTCTCACCTGAACCGACACTTGCTGCAGAAGAAGCAGTGAGCAGCTGCTCCTGTGCAGCTCAGCTCTGCAGATTTCAGCCCTGTCTGCCCTGAGTCACCACTCCTGCACAGAGCTGCAGTCCACTGAGTCACTGCTTGTGCTGAAGCTGTTCCCAGGAAAATTCTTTGATCCTCCTTGTTACAGTACTCTTTGAATGTCATCCAGGTCTGCTGCTGTCCTTTCTGAGCGCACAGAGCACGCAGGGCTGCCCTGGCTCCCTCAGCACCCAGCCTCACTCCTGCACCCCAAGGAAAAGCCAGGCTTCTCAAAAACAACTTCTGCACTCCTGCCATGGAGATTCTCATTTCTATCACCTCATAAAACTTAAGGCTAAAAATCAAATAATCACTTGCCACTTTTATTTCTTCGCTTTTTTTTTTTTTTTTGGTTTATTTACTTGCAAGTATGGGAACATTAGCATGGACTGGAGTGTTTCAGGTTTTGAAATGAGAACATCTCTCACAACATCTTTTGAAGTTTTATGGACTGCCAGACATGCACAGACCGCATGCTGAGCGACACTGCTGTTCAGTGCTTCAGCAAGCAGCCAAACAGGAGCTGAGGGGACAAAACAAGTTTGACTCCAAGTGCCCTGCTCAGAGCGAGCAGCTGCTCAGGAATTCCCTGTGCACATCCAAAAGCACTTGCACCCAAGCTGACGCTCCTTTCCCATGCTGCAGCTCACACCTGGCTGCCCAAGAGGGGTTCAGACCTTGCAGAGGATGGGAGGCAAAGCCAAGAGCCACAGGGCTGGTGGCTGAACTGGCTCTGACCCCCCAGGCACAGCATGGAGGACATGGCCAAGCCCCTGAGACCTCGTGCCTGGGCTTTTAGGGCAAATACCAACAAACAGCAGCTATTTTCTCACAGGAGCTGACCTATGTGCAATATTTTATGACTCATGGAAAACTTGGAACAGCTGTAAGGAACAGTCAGTAAATTTAAGCAAGACCAGAGTGGGTCAGCAATTGTGCTGAGACAAAAAGCTACAAACCTGGGTGATAAATTGCATGACATGCCCATGAAGGGAGGCTTGAGGCTGCTGCTGCAAAGGATCACCCATGAAGACAGACCCACTGGACAAGAGACAAAGCCAATATATTCCTATGGATTTAACCATTCTACTGCTTCCAACTAGTCCTAACTTTCTGTATCACAAACTGCAACCATTTCAGCTGCATCTTCTTTATGGTGAAAGAATGAAAATGGAACATTTGCTTGAATTTATTACCAACTGACATCACAATCTCAACAATTCATAAATTTCCACACTGGTCAGCAAACTGTGACCCTCAGAGAAAATGTTATGCTGACCTCACTGCAACAGCAGTGCTAAAACTAAAAAGACACAGAGTTATCAGTATTTTAGCAAAGGCTTTTAGATAGATTCTACTAGTTGAAAAGTATGATACTCATAAGTCAATGCTGAGGGTATGGAAAATATAAAAAATATTGAGTCTCTATATTGTGGACAAATACAAAGGATACCAGCTCCTTGGGAGAAAGGCTGCAGAGAATAAATAAGACACAATCTATGTATCTAGAGTTTATAAACATTCATTTTACATTATTTAGACTGTTTGTAGATCTAAGGAAGCTGCAGAAAATAACTTTATACTGAGAGAAAGTTGGGTGAAAGAAAACGATCCAGACAAAATCCCCAAACTGTACAATGGAGGAACATGGTAAGACTTCTAGCATTTGATTTCATGTCGTACCTTGAAAGCCTAAGAACTCCTGTTCTGCCTCAGCTGGCAGCTCCCCACCTTTAATGCCCTGTTCCTGTTAGTTCTGAGTCAGTTTTGCTGCAGGGAGGGGGAAGGAGATCTCAAGGCTTCCCAGCCCAGGAAGGCACTGCAGGCACTCTGAGTGCACAGCAGCAGCACCCAGCCCTGCCTAGGGGTGACACCTCCAGCCAGCGAGAACACAGACACAGCCACTGACAAAGCAGCCACCCCAAGAGATGACAATTCAGCAGAGCTGTCCCTGGGGACTGGGGCACAGGGCCAGGGAGCACCCAGCTGCACCCCAGCAGGGCTGGGATGTCCAGAGGCACCCCTGTCCCCAGGGCTGAGCAGCCCACTGCCCTTTGAGGAGGGCTTGTAGCCATTAATCACAGGCACGTGCCAGGGGAGAGCTCAGCACTGAGCTTCCCCTTCCTTGCCTTGTTTTATTTTGCAGTACTTAATGCTCTGTAATTGATTAGATGCAATTTGTCCCAGCTGTAGCTGGAAGGTTCTGCAGGTCCACTTTGGGTGAAGAGGCAGTGAAATCAGAGATGCTCAGACCACCAGAGCAATCCAGTGAGCACGTCTGCCAAGAAGGAGCCAAAGAATGAATGCACTGGAGACTAACCTCTCAGGAACAGGGCAGGTTTACTCTGAGCATTAATTCTGAAAGTAATGAGGTTGTGGTTTTTGGTTCAGTCTTTAATAGTCTTCATCATAAAAGCACTACAGTTAATATCCCATAATCAGTGCTTTCTGATCAGGAGAGTCCAATAAGCAATTTTCCATCACATACTGGAACTCAGCTACTGCTGCAATCTGAACAAAACAAACAAAACAATGCTCCAGTCTGCATCGAGCAACAGGAAACACAGACAGAGCAATTTAAATATTTCGGCTGTGGAGCCATTTGAGGGTCTGGCCACATCTTCCATTCAATGTAGCAGCCAAAAACTCCAGTTCTGCTCGGGAGTCCTCCTCATTCAGAGTTTTCTTGGTGTGTACAAACATTATCTTTTATTGTTGCTTAGCAGTGGTGGCTCCCTCCCTACCACTCTTGGTTCAGAAAAGTAAGAGTATTCCAATTTAACACAAATTAGTTTTTTATCTGTTTTCCTGGAAAAACCGTTGGAAAAAACCCAGTTTGAATTAAAATCAGTTCAGCAGGAAAGTTCCATTTTATATCCCCTGCTTAAAATTAGTGTATATGGTTATTATTAATTTCTGAATCACACCATGTGCTCCTTCCTACAGTAATTGCTAACTGAAGTCAACAGCAGTACTGCCATCCATTTTAATGGGCTGGGATCACGCCACAAGACACAAAATAAAGACACTTCTTGCTTCAAAATGCTCAGGATCAAAACAAGAAAAACACAAGAGACACGCTGGGAAACCCAAAGGGATGAATTACTAGGAATTTAATTTCTCATTTATTGCTAATATTATTGTTGACTCGCTTGTTAATGTAATGTAGCACTTACATTAAGGGATCTGTGTCAGAGTGACCCACTAATGATGATTTGTGTCTGCTGCCAGGGCAGGCAGACATAGAATTCGGTGCTGTTCAGGGCCTGTTTCCCTGTCATTTAGGGGATTTAAGGCTCTTAAGCAGTTACAGGCTTGTTTATTTTTTAATAATTAGAGCTGGTTGAATTGTAAGTCAAAGAAGACAGGCAGGGGAAGGGGCCTCTGCTCTCTGCAGTGCAATTGCTGCACAGAAGAGGAGGCAGGAGGGACAGGGCTGGTTTTCCTCCCCTCCTCACCAGGCTGCAAGAGCCCCCCAAGTCCTTTGCACAGTGCCCCAGCCAGCACAGCTCCGTCCCTCTGCAGGGACAGCAGCCCCTCAGCACCAGAGCAGCACAGTGAAAGCCAGGATTGCCTGAGCCTCAGCCCTCTCAGCCCTGTGGGACTGGCATCTCCTCCTCTCACAGAGCTCCCTGCTGCACGATTCCTGCGCTGCTGCGTCAGCTCTGCCACCAGCAACCTCTCTTGTCCTCGTGCTGCTGGCACTGGGCTGCCACAGGAGCACATCCCAGAGCAGGGAGCTCCCTGCTTGCAGATTTCATACTCTTGGTGCCATGCTGACACATCCTCCCAGCTTCCAGGCGAGCTTGGGCAGCCACTGGGAAGGGCTGGCAGGGGATCAAGGGCGACTGGGGAAGGGACCACGGGGGGAGAGGGAGAAACCTCAACTTTGCATAACTGAGCTAGACTCAAAACTAATGAAGCCACAAATACTGGCAAAAGGGGAATTTCAGAAAAAAGCCCCACAGCAGATCTGTCTTTGCTGAAGTACAAGCATCAGGTGCAAGCAAATGCCCTCTCCTGCCAGAGCAAGCTGCATTCCCTGAGCAGGGCTCACCAGCACAGCTGTCCCAGCAGACCTCTCCTGGGGGCACGGGCTGAGAGCCACGGGGATGCACCTCCAGCCTGGCTGCTCCACACCTCTTCCACCACACTGATTCTGTGCTAGGGGTCAGTGATCCTGACTGCACAACAAATGTACAAACACCAGCTTGTGAGATGAGGCAAAAACAGCTGCTTGTAATGGCAGGCATGGCTGGATGCACAGGGAAGACGGTCCTCATTCCAGTTTGGATTGGTTTTTCTGGCTGTTTTTCCAAACAGTTTCCACCTAGGAATCTGGCATCTCTTCCTGATGGCATCTGTGACCCTTTCCTGCACCCAGCCTCCCAGCAGAGCAGGCTGATCAAAATAGGCACAACTGAAATATCTGAGTGGCAAACAAACAACTGCTGCTTTTAATCATGGCTGATGTTTCTATCTGTGCAAGTGGGAGTGAAATCCTTCTGTTATTAAGGCAAAGCAGTGAGGAACCAAGCCTGTGGCTCACTCACGTTACCCTGCCTCCCATCCCTGGCCTCTGCTAGGCCTGTGAGAGCCAGGAGCAGGAACACATCAGTAACTCCCTGCCCCTCACATCTGGCTGTTTGTTTGTCTGTTTGTTTCCCAGTCAGGATCAGACAGAAGCCCTCACATACCTCTAGCAAGCACTGGAAGGAGAACTGGGCGAGAGACACTGTCCAGGTCCTTGCAGGGCAGATGCAAAGCCACAGCTTTTCTTGCTGCTCCCTCCTCAGCTGGGCTGGGGCTTTATCCTCTCCCTCTCCCACTATTTAGACTGCAGGGCCAGGGACCACCTACTGTGTGCGTGTTGCTGCAGCCTCAGGAACAAGACTTCCATTTCTGCTGGTTCTCCCTGGGCTAGACCATAATAAATATGATTGCTTTAACAATAACACACATTAATAACCGTTAATGCTCCGCTTGAATTTTCCTTTGAAATGCAATCTGGGCTCTCTCCTCCCTCTCAGCAGTCTAATCGCTGGCTGAACTTCCTGAGCTAACTCAAAGTGCCATAGGTAAGATATTTTTCCCACTATCAGCACTTTCAATCTTTGTGCAATTTAAAGCAAATACATCTTTCTTTGTGAATGCAAATGAGCCCAACTGTTGGGGGTTTTCTTTGTGGCTTTTGTTTTTGTTTTGGGGTTTGGTTTTTTGTTTTTTTTTTTTTCTTTCCTGAACTTTTGAGCTATTTTCTAACAGCAACCTGGCCTGGCAGCAGTAAGGCAGACATGACATAATGCTGGCTGTTAATGGCCTCCTAACCCTGGCTGTCAGCTCTCCCAGTCAGCGAGGGCTCTCAGAGCCCCTCCTGCCTCCCAGACTCACTGTGCTCCTGTGCTCTAAGTGCAGCTCTGCTGGGATCAGAGAGTACTTTAGGCTGGAGAGGACCTTCCAAGGCCATCCAGTCAAACCCCTCTGCAATAAGGGATGTCTTAAACTAGATTAGATTGCTCTGTCCAACCTGGCCTGCAGTGTTTGCAGGTATGGAGCACCTGCAGCCTCTCCAGGCAGTCTGTTCCAGAGTTCTGCCACCTGTCCTGGTTTGATAGGAAGTGAGTTTTTCGGGAAGTTGTGGTCAAACCAATCAGTGCTGAGATCTGAATATTGGCTCTGGTGTGGATATTGGCACTGGAGACATGGATACTCTGAGAGCACAGAGGGTTAAAAGCAGAGAACTCCCAGGGGAGCTCTCTCTTGGCTCTGCTGGGTGAAAGAGGTCAGACCTCCAGGGAGCTCTCACCTCATTTTAGTAACTTTACAGTGATGACCTACATCAACCCTTCTTCAGTCTAAACCCATCACTGCTCTTCCAGCCAGCTCCCTTTAAAGCCTGTGTGCTGCTGGGCTCAGCAATGGGCTCTGCCTTGTTCCAGGGCTCCAGGCTGGCTGCTGCTCCCTAGGCATCCTCCAGTTAGCTCCTGGGGCTCTGGGAGGCCACAGCACCCTCAGCCTCCAGCACCTGGCTGCAGCTCCATGCCGGGCACGGGTGAGCAGCTCCTGCCCAGAGTGATCACAGCACTCTGCCTTGTTCCCAGCCTGGCTGCTGTGCTGGGGAGAGCAGGAGAGTCACCCAAACCCCCCTGGCCCTGGACCAGCCCCGCTCCTGGCTCTGCTGGCCGTGCCCCCCGTGCCCGCTGGACGGTGTCGCCACATTTCTCTTCACAGAGGAAAGCAAGGCACGGTTCTTCCCAGGAATATTTCTGGGTTTCACATTCTCTGAACCTCAGAGAAAGGAAAAACAGCTCTTATCTCATTGATTTCTCCTGTGTTTGTGCCCCAGCAGAATGCAATGTGGAGATTGTTCCCCCACAGGGATGGGGTTTGGCTCCCTTACCCTGTGTGTGTGTGTCAGGACTGTGGGGACAGCCACGAGATCCTGGGCAGTGTGAGCAGGCTGAGTGCTGGGCAGATTCAGTTTAGATGCAATGCAACACAGTGTAATACAAAATAGAATAATAAAGTATAATAAAGTAATTAATTAGCCTTCCAACAAGATGGAGCCCTCCTCATCATTCCTCCCTGCCACGGGGGTCATCCTGTTTTGACAGGACACAGCAGGGAAAATGGCCAGTCCCCTCCAGGAGGAAAAACCCAGCCTCTGAGCTGCCTGTCTGGCCCTAGAGAATGGTCTGCCTCGCACAAAGCACTGCCCTCACCTTGCTCCACATCACCACCATTACTTCTCAGATGGGATGGAGAGCAGGGAGCAGAGCCCCACTGTGCCAGCACAAAGCACAGAGATGATCCTCTCCCCAAAGAGCTTACAACTAAGCATAACACCGAAAAAAATCTCATTATTGACAGATTAATGGCAATCTGTCAGGGCATCCGCTCCTATTAGGAGCTCCTTGAGCAGAAAAGAATTACAGGGCCCTTATAATTAGCTAAGGATACCTAGGCTGCTCCAAAAATTGAACTGTTAAAATAAAGGACTCACCTCCACAGAAATATTGCATTAAAATGGTGAGTGTGGGATGAGCACCCATTTTAAACAGCCCATACAGATGGGTAACCCCCAGGGAAGAGGTCAATGCATGGATTTCTTTTGTGGACTTCATAAAAAATGCAGCATCTACGATCTTAGAATGGGTGTTTTTAAATAACATCTGGGGATTTTCCTCTTTCAACCCAGTCCACAGAGTTAGTTTTAATACTAATGCTAGAAAAACAATTAAATCACTGACAGGCTGTGAGTTGGGTTTGGGTTTATTTTTTCATATTAGTACCACCTCACACACATTTGTGAAAAGCAGTTTTCCCCCAATTAATTCCGCTTTTGCTTGACCATCTATAATTCATTCATAATTATTAAATACTGGCCATCCACGCTGCTTAGCTCCCTGAGTCAGAGAGCTTTCCTAATTGCAAGAAGCCAGCTCAGGAAAGGTCACAAGTATTTGTACTGCACGTCCAAATCACATGCACACATGGGTCTCACCACAGCCCAGCCACCCTGGCTCACTCTCCCAGCTGCCATCAGGGATGGAGGAGCCTTTGGACATGCAACACAACATCTGACAGGGCCAGAAACTTAGATAGTGTGGCAAGAAACAACCAGGGGGAGCTTCAGAAAAAGCAACCCAACAGCTTCCATCCTCCTGTGGTGTAAAAGGGCATGCACTCACAAATCAGTGAGAGTCACACTGACTCACATGATGGGAGCATCTGGCTCTTCTCCAGGGCTGAGGACTCAGTGCCCAGGGCAAGAAGCAGCCCTTGGTGTTATTTCACAAGGGCAGATGATTCCCCTGCATTATTCCTGTGTGGCTCCCACCTGCAGGAAGGAATGGTTCTGACCTCGGCTTCAGATGGAATTATCCAGATCAAACTGAGCTTTGTCCATGAAATGTTCAGGCCCCCAGTCAGGGCCCAGAGACCTGCAGTTGTACCACCAGTGCCTGCCCTTGGGCACTGAGAGCTCTGAATTCTCACCCATTCATTGTGAGCAGATTTGCTCCTTGTGCTGTTACACAAACACCAGCACACACAGGGTGTTTGGGTCTAATGCTGCAGCCCTGACACAAAAAACCTGCCCCCAGCACTCGGAATTCTATTTCAGTGCTGCATTATCCCTCCACTGCAGACTTGGAAAAAGTGGCCAAGACCAAACACAGAATCCAGAAAACTCTTTTGTACAGAAATGCAAAATAAATGCATTTTCAGTAGTTTAATAAAACCAAGACAATCATTACAAACTACTTCCTGACCAGCAGGGTGAAATCAGTTTTTTAGTATGAGAAGAAGCTTGGAATTAACTGGAAGCATACGACGGAACACAACTGGAGTAAATTCTACTTCTGAAAAAGGTAAGGTCTGTAAATTCTGGGAATGACAGCCATTGGTACTTACAGAAATCTACCCATGGCTTAAGAAACTTCCAAAGCTGGATAAACTGTTCCAGATTTCATGGAGTTAATGTATTCCACCAGAAAATGTCCCTTTCTGATGTTTTTCATTGACACACACTGATATACATTATGCCATTGGGAAAATGGCAGCTTTGTCTGTACTTAATAACTACAGGGCGTGGGTACAAAACAGCTAAAGCACAAAACCCCAAGGACAAGGCTTCATTGTAGGCATTAAATAATTATTACAATGCAAAATTAGTCAGAGTAATATCTCTGCTTTACTTCAAGCCGTGCGAGGTCCAATCCAGAGCTGAATTTACTGTCAACTCCTGTCACAATGGCATTTCACACTGTACTTTTTGCTTATCATTTAAGGGACAAAATGCATTTCAATTTTTAACCATCCCTTTTCGTTTTCTAAATCTGCTTTCTGATGGATTTTTAGACTTCAGACTTACCATGGCTTTATTTGTAAGTGTACTCAAATTTTTCTTCTCATGTGAAAAGCTCTTTACCTTAAGAAATTGATTGCACAGGGGAGAAACTGTGGGGTTTCTGTCTGACTTCCCCCAAAAGTGACAAATAAATACTATTAGGAGTTTTAAAATTAATAATTTTGAGATGAAAATAATGTTCTCTTAACTACCCATTATAATTCTTACACAATAGGGTCTTGCAGCTGGCACTATACTTTCAAATAATGCCTACATTTAAATTCAGTCAGCCTCTGTATTTGCCAAAAGAAACCTGCTACATAAATTCCTCCTTGGCAGAGGAGCTGCGGAAATGATTCATGAAAAACGCTGCACTGAGCTGAGTGCTAGCACTGAGAAACCTGTTACACACCTCCTCACAGGTTCCCTAACCTATCTGGTTATTATTTATATTAAACAGCACCCCCATTTCCAACCCAGGAGCAGAACCTCGCTGTGCTAGACTAAAAAGATGAATAAATAAATGAATAAACACACCAATTGTCAGGGCCTCCTGCTCCTGCCACAGTGAAAACAAGGCAGAAAAATCCTGCCAGGATCTGCCACGTGTGGCCCAGCAGCCAAACCCTGCAGTGGAGGGTCTTGCCATCCTGGAGGAGAGGAAAAGCTCCTTTTTCTGGAGTGCACAGATCCAGAGGGGTGACAGCTGAGATGGGTGCCACTCCTATGAGCTCTGTCACAGCTGGGCAAAACCCAGCACTGTTGGAAAGCATTTACCAGAGACATGACAGGGCTCCCCAGTGATGCTGCCTTTCAACCCACTGCTGAAGGAAAACGTGCAGAGTGATAGACACTGCCTCAGCAACATCCCTGGCAGCCACTGACTTCCCTCAGGGAAAGTTCAGCTCTTCAGAAGGAGCTCGAGTGAACTTCAGAGCCACAGTCAGAGAAAGTGCAGGGAACACAGAAAAACCCACTGTGCAACAGAACCCTTCTGGGCACTGACCTGTCCCTGAAGTGAGCAGGGCAGCTCTAGGGAAGCTGCTGGCTTTCCTGTCCCCAGATGGGCAGGCTTGCTCTGTGCCAGCCCTTCTGCAGCTCCCAGGCAGGAAGGGCAGCCTGGCCTGACAGGGGCTGGAGCAGGGCAGTTCAGCTGCAAGCCCCACCCTGACCTGCATGGCAAGCTCTGCCCAGCTTCCAGCTCCACTCAGGGCTTCTCACACGAGGCCTCAGCACAAACAAGAGAGAGAGAAGAGGTTTCTGTGAGTTCTCAGAGGCTTGCTGTGCAGAGCTCCCTCAGAGTTCTGCACTGATCTGAGCAGGGGCAGGAGCAGCTGCAGAGACTCACGTGCCACCAAAGACACTGCCAAGCTTCCAGCACACTCAGCTACAGAACAGCCCCCATCTCCAGCCACCCTCCAAGACACAGCCAGCATCACTCAGCTTTCCCAGCAGAAATCTCCCCCAACGCCTGCAGATTCCAGTGGAACCAGGAGCTCATTGCAGTGCTTTCTTTGCACAGACTGCAGGTCAGCAAAGTATGCAAGAACACGTCCAGCATTAGTTGCTTGGGGGTTTTCTGGCTGGAAAACCTTTTGGGAGGTGGAATGACCTCAGCTCCAACCTCCTAGGCAGCAGCTGTGTGCAAAGCTCAGGGTACTGAGGTGGCACAGCAACGTTGTCAGGCAGGTCCTTTTCACTCCTTGCCTGTCAATGGATTTAGAGGTCTGGATTTAAGCAATTCTGTATATATATTTGGCCTTTTGGGTCTGGATCTAGCTGTTACTGCAAACACTCACTGTGATTTAAAGTGTTAAGGAATACAGCTCATGAAAAACCTGATGATTGCCTTATTTTTGATATAAGAACTCCACTGCTTACAAACACTCATGTGTTTCCTTACCTAGCAACTCTGTGTGTTATGGACATCTTCCCTCTGTCTGTTTAGTATCAACCTGGATAACCCAACACCAAATTTCCATTGCTTAAGCTCCAAATGCTTTACATTTCCCTCGTGACCATTTCACATCCTCTCTAATACTGAGAGCACAAAAATAAAGTCAAAATCCATGAAATTTCCTCCTCCAGTCCCCTATTTCTTTATTTCTCTGTTTCTACACACAGAGAGTTGCATTTGCCTCTAAGTGAGACACCAGTGCAGGAAACTCAGACCAAAAAAAAACCACCACCCATCTCTCCCCGGGCTTTCATGTTTTCCCCTGGGTACCAGCTCCTCTTGTGCCAAGCTCAGCAGACCCAAGGGTGCACTCTTTGTCCCAGCACACCACAGCACTTCAGCCTCCACCACAGCCTTGGCACCTGCAGTTTCTGAACCAGGAGGGTGATGCTGTAAAACAAACTCACCAGCCACGTGTCTGTTCCTGGCTGATTCCTCCCAGAGCTCCTAACCAAGCCCGTGGTGCTCACACACACACACACAGTGCTCAGGCACACAAGGCACACACCCCTCCTTGGTTTTAAGGCAGCATGCCAGAGCCCTGCACAGAATTTTGAACTCCTGAATCAAGCAGCTCCTTCTTTGGCAAGAAAAATCCATGGGAGCCTCCCTTTCCAACAGGTTGTTGATTTTGTGTGGGTTTTCCAGGGGTATTTCAGCTAACCCACGTGTGGCAGAGGTGTTCAGCCCCAGCTGCCTGGAGGGACCTCCAGCAGAGCAGCAGCTGCCCAGACACAGGATCAGTGTGTCAAAAACCAAATTCAAATTCAAACTGAATTGCACAGAGCACCCCATCCCCACAAACCTGATTTGGATGGAATGGCACTGCCAATATCCCATCACCTGGGTCCAGCCTTCCAGGGCCACACAGCCTCACCTGAGAGTGGTCTTTTTCTTTTCTACACATGAAATAAAATAAACCACCTCACAGTTTTCAGGACAAGCTGAAACCCTGGCTTGTGACTTGCCAAAACAGAACAGGAAGAACACACACAGAAAATCCTTGTCAGCGCTCTCCCGACTGCAGTGGCTGCAGGCCAGATCTGTCATGATGCAATTCCCCAGAGGAGCTGCTTTTCTGGCCAGAGCCTCACCTCATCTGAGCTGAAGGAACTCTGGGGAGCTGCACAGGTGGATCTGGCTTTTCGTGGGTAACCTGCTATTGCGCTTTTGTCCGGAGAATTTTGTTCTGTATTTCAGCACCACTCTTCCTAACAGCCTGTAAGGACAATTTTCTCCAAGGAAAGCTCTTATTAGGCTTTATCTCGATGACCTTAGGTTATCTTTTCCAGTTTAATCTACACAAGCTCAGAAATCAAGCTTTGCCCGTGGTAGCCAGCCCATCAAGTCATTCGATTGTCCAGCACAACTTTCAATTCTCACAAGCAATTTGACAATTGCAAGTATTTTGCACTGCATATTATGAAGTCTAGTGCTGCAAAAATAATAAGGCCTGGAATTACACACAGCACTGAAAGTCTACTCATTTAACCACGAATTCTCAGGTCATTTAGATGTTTCAGTAACAGCCATGCTACAGGCCAAGCTGTCATATCACTCTTATCACAAAAATGCCATGTGCCTGTTCCCTAGCTTGCACACATGCCAGCTCTCAGGCTCCCATCTAACCTGCCCTAACTCCAAGGATACACAAGCAAAATGCATTATTGTAATGGATGGCTTCATAACCAGCAGAGCCCTAGAGCCACTCAAGAGTGCTCTCAAGTCATTTACTATGGTTTGTAATTTATTAATAGGGATAGATGAATCTTCCTTGAGGGGAAAAAGGAGGCTTAGCCTGCTGGAGGCACAGAGCTGGATTCTGCCTCCAGCAGGTGAGAAGGGGGGTGTCCCCCCTTTCCCTCCCCAGGCCCCTTGCTTGGCTGTCCTGGGGTCAAATGCCAGCACGGGCTGGGAAGTTACCCCTGTGGTCATCCATGGCAGCCCCCTGCCCAAGGTATGGCCACTTGTCACGGTGACAGATGTCACTGCTACGGTCAGACTGGCCACAGCACACCTTGTGCACACCCACTGCTGAGAAAAGCACTGAAAGGTGACCCAGGGGGTGGCAGGAATGGCTGGGGCCTCAGTCACCACTGCAGGGCAGCAAGGCCCCACTGCTGCTGGCACCAGGGCAGGAGGTGGCAGGGTGGGACAAGAGGGGAGGTGGCAGGGTGGCACTGGGGCAGGAGGTGGCAGGGTGGCACTGGGGCAGGAGGTGGCAGGGTGGGGTGCCCAGGGCAGGAGGTGGCAGGGTGGCACTGGGGCAGGAGGTGGCAGGGTGGGGTGCCCAGGGCAGGAGGTGGCAGGGTGGGGTGCCCAGGGCAGGAGGGGACCAGGGCAGGAGGTGGCAAGATGGGGTGCCCAGGGCAGGAGGTGGCAGGGTGGGGTGCCCAGGACAGGAGATGGCAGGGTGGCATCAGGGCAGGAGGTGGCAGGGTGGCACCAGGGCGGGAGGTGGCAGGGTGGGGTGCCCAGGGCAGGAGGTGGCAGGAGGGAACCAGGGCAGGAGGTGGCAGGATGGGGTGCCCAGGGTGGGAGGTGGCAGGATGGGGTGCCCAGGGCAGGAGGTGGCAGGAGGGGACCAGGGCGGGAGGTGGCAGGGTGGGGTGCCCAGGGCAGGAGGTGGCAGGGTGGCACTGGGGCAGGAGGTGGCAGGATGGGGTGCCCAGGGTGGGAGGTGGCAGGATGGGGTGCCCAGGGCAGGAGGTGGCAGGAGGTGCCCAGGGCAGGAGGTGGCAGGATGGGGTGCCCAGGGCAGGAGGTGGCAGGGTGGCACTGGGCAGGAGGTGGCAGGATGGGGTGCCCAGGGCAGGAGGTGGCAGGATGGGGTGCCCAGGGCAGGAGGTGGCAGGAGGTGCCCAGGGCAGGAGGTGGCAGGAGGGGACCAGGGCGGGAGGTGGCAGGGTGGGGTGCCCAGGGCAGGAGGTGGCAGGGTGGCACTGGGCAGGAGGTGGCAGGGTGGCACTGGGGCAGGAGGTGGCAGGGTGGCACTGGGGCAGGAGGTGGCAGGGTGGCACTGGGCAGGAGGTGGCAGGATGGGGTGCCCAGGGCAGGAGGTGGCAGGGTGGGGTGCCCAGGTGCCCCAGGAGACCGAGGCTCCCAGCAGCACCCACGGCTGCAGGTGGCAGCATCCCAAGGAGCAGAAAGCGTCACTGAGTGTGAAGCACACGTCTGATGGAATGTGAAGAACTTGTGAAATGCCACGTGGTTACAGGAAAGCATGAAATAAATCCTCAGTGAACAGCAGACAATGCAGAAGGCAGCCCTGGGCACACCCACGCAGGGTGGAGGCTGTGCCCCACCAGCAGCCACAATTCCTCCCCCACTTTCTCCTCCCTCTGCCCCATCCCCACGTGCCCCCGTGGGTGGCAGCAGGACAGGCTGGCCCAGCACAGCTCCACAAACCTGACCTCACAACAGGCTGCAGGGCCCCACTTCAGCAGCCTGGAACAACACCAAATCCCTCTCAGTGCTCCCTTGGAAGTCAGCTTTCCTTCTTGCTGCTTTGATTCCTGCACCTAATCTGCAGCTTGCAGCCTCACAGTGTTCCATAGCATGGGGTTAACCTGCAGCAGCTCCTTAAATTACACAGATGGTTTAACAGAAGGACAAATGAGCAGGTACAGAGCAGCCAGTCTGAAAGCAGATTGTGAACACTGCATTGCTTTCAGCAAGTTCAGTTCACTTCCAATTCTGACCTGATTCTTTTATAGATTTAATGAATCTGTCAGGTTGATACCATGAAATGGGACAAGTGAGCAGTCAGCTCTGTTGTAAGGCTTTGTTTTCTTGCTTCCAATTAAAAACAAAACAAAACAAAAGAGAATCCAAGCAATTAATGGGAAACATTAGCATGTAAGAATGCAACAGCTTTTCAACATATGGGAGGTTTCATCTGAGCAAGAATTTTTGCTGGAAAAGATTGAGGTGAGCTCACAACTCTCAATCAAAGTTCTGTGCATCTAAAAAACTTAGTTAAAGTTGGAGAGGGCTGTCACATAATAGATGAATTTACACAACTCTAGAGACTGGCTCTACTGGAATGAATTATTGATGTCTCACTTTCATAGTGAATGACTTGCAGAAAGCAGCACAGAGTACGTCACACTGCTGAAGATCTGCAGACTTAATGCAGCTTTGGCAAAGCCAGCCAAATTCTTTCTCTGAACCTCACATCAACAAAAACAAGACTGTAAGAGATACAGTTGCTTTGGAGGCGGATCAGAGTTTAAAGCATCAACAGCAGCTCTGTACCTGACCCCCACTGATGTAACTGTGCTCCTACAGCTGTTTTTCCTGTTTTCAGAAGTTTTTCTCTTCCCTGCTAATTGACAGAAGCTGAACATCTATTCCAGTGGAGCTCTGCCAGTTTATACAAGCTGAGGATGTGGCCCATATTTTTATAAAGGGAGGTCCTTTCCACTGCTTTGCCATCTGCCAAGCTCCACTTTCAGCTAATTAAATAACGTCAAGTTCTAGCAGGCTCTTTCAGGCCATTAGAGTTTTCCATTTCTGGACCCCTAAGGGTACCTAGCAAGTCTGGCTTCAGGAGAGCTGAGATGTGGGGATTCAAAGGTGCTGACAATGCTAAGAGCATTTCCAAGAGCTGGAAAACCCCCTGACAGTTTGGGCACTCTTTGTGGCTTCCACACAAGGAGAGTTTGTGGAGGATCTGTGAGTGTGAGCGAGCAATCTTGCACGCTCAGGGGAGGGGGAGCTGACTCCAAGCATCTGCTGCTTCAGCCATGCCAGTGGCCTCGAGGGCTGAGCACAGCCTGTGTGCAGCCTGGAGGTGCAGGCAGCTCGCTCTGGACCAACACTGAGCCCATTTATCACAGGGCATTTGTATCCCCACGTCAGCAGCCCTTTTGTCGCCAGCCTCACCCACCCTTTGGTCTGGCACCTCCTCGGGCTCCCTGCCCACCCCCCTGCCATCCCAACCCTCCTGCTGCCCCCCGGGCCCTGTGGCCACCGGGCTGGCCGTGGGGACGAGCAGCACATAGTAAAAGCATTCCATTTACCTCCAGCTCCACAGCTACAAGTGTAACAAACACCCTCCAAAAGCCCTGAGATCCAAAAACGAGCAGCTCCCAAACTGGAGCCAAGGGTGTCCTGTGGTTTGCAGCCCTTCCTCTCCCTCTCTGCTTCCCCTATCATCAACATGACTGGGGTTAAAACAGACCCTCACCAGCCAGAGCAGAGATTGTCTCGTCTTGGGAGCACCAGCCCTGCTACAATGGGGCCTTTCTCCTGCCTGCAGACTTCCAGCACTGCTAGAGTTCAAACACTCCTAACAACCATGGGCAATGTGCAACAGCAGGAGCAGGACATGAACACGAGCAGGGAATAACCCTCTATCAACCAGAAGCTCTCCAGGATTACTGGAGAATTATTATTTCATTATTATCATTATTATCATCATCATTATTATTATTAAAAATATTTAAAATATTTAAAATATTAAAAACCATTATATATTTTCTATATTATATATAATATATAAATATTTGGGGGTGCCTGGTCTGCCTGAGCACAGTGTGTGTGTGAGCCCACCCCACAGGCTGAGCAGCTCTGGGGGAGCCCTGGTCCTCCCTGGGGGTTGCAGGGGATGCTGTGAGCATGGGCAGCTTCCCCAGGGACACACTCTGTGAGCTGGAGATAACAAATAATAAATAAAATATATTATACATACTTTATATATTTTATACATAATAAAATTATTATTATGATTATTATAATTATGATCATTATTATTATTATTAAGGATTACTGCTGGACAACACCAGCAGTACTGGCAGCCTTTGCAATCTTCCTGCTTTTTATCTTGAGAGAGCCCAAAACACCTTCTCCTGTCTGTGGAGAGACTGTTTCAAACAGGGAAAGGGAAAGGGAAAGGGAAAGGGAAAGGGAAAGGGAAAGGGAAAGGGAAAGGGAAAGGGAAAGGGAAAGGGAGAGGGAAAGGGAAAGGGAAAGGGAAAGGGAGAGGGAAAGGGAAAGGGAAAGGGAAAGGGAAAGGGAAAGGGAAAGGGAGAGGGAAAAGGGAAAGGGAAAGGGAAAGGGAAAGGGAAAGGGAAAGGGAAAGGGAAAGGGAAAGGGAAAGGGAAAGGGGAAAGGGAAAGGGAAAGGGAAAGGGAAAGGGAAAGGGAAAGGGAAAGGGAAAGGGAAAGGGAAAGGGAAAGGGAAAGGGAAAGGGGAAAGGGAAAGGGAAAGGGAAAGGGAAAGGGAAAGGGAAAGGGAAAGGGAAAGGGAAAGGGAGAGGGAAAAGGGAAAGGGAAAGGGAAAGGGACAGGGAAAGGGAAAGGGAAAGGGGAAGGGAAAGGGGAAGGGAAAGGGGAAGGGAAAGGGGAAGGGAAAGGGGAAGGGAAAGGGGAAGGGAAAGGGGAAGGGAAAGGGGAAGGGGAAAGGGGAAGGGGAAAGGGGAAGGGGAAAGGGAAAAGGGAAAAAGGAAAAGGGAAAAAGGAAAAGGGAAAGGGAAAGGGAGCCATGTATGGTGGCATGGCTGAAGGACAAGTTGTGCTTTCGGCTCTGCCTAGGATAAAGTGAGAATTACCCCCATCTAGATCAGCCTCTCATCCACTCCACTGCCACGTTAGGAGAAAAAAAGAGGACAAACAAACCCAACAAATGAAGCATTAATGGGAAGAGAGCAGTTCTTCTCTCATGGCCCCTGGTGCAGTGCCGGGAGTGAGGCCAGGCTCAAACACTGGCCTGAGACCCCAGTGACATTTCAGTGCCACTGCAGGGACAGGTGCCACCTCCTGCCGAGGTGTGTGACCGTGTGGGCACACCTCTGTCCAAGGGTCAGGCACGATGTCACCAGCTCATCCCACACCAGGCACGTGGCTTCAGCACAGAGCTGAGCCAGGGGGGCTGCCTGAGGCACAGAGCACACAGCAGGCATTTGAACACCTCTCTGGGGGCTGCCACCAATACTTCTCAACCTCCAGCCTGTGGTATAGGACCACAACAGACCTTCCTCTTCCCTTCCCAACTATTTAAGGGAGCCAGCACCCCAGACTTCCCTTGAAATGCAGTGCAGAGAGGCTGCAGGGATGGACACAGCTGAGCAGGGTGCAGCAGCATCCTCTGGAAGAAGCAGCTGGAGCTGCCTGAAAGGGCCCAGCCTCGGAGGGAGACAAGCTTCCTGATGGCCTGGATGAAGGTCTGTGCCTCTGGGGCTTTGGGAGGATGTCACAGGCCAGGGAACAGCACGTGGGGCAGTCTGTGAAACAGGCCCAGAAGTACAGCACGGCTGTATTGTAAGATGCACTGTACTCCTGGCAAGTCACGTGCCTCAGAACGGGACATAAATCATTGCAAGCCTCAACTTTTGTTTCCACAGAACTTATTCAATGTTTTTGGTTCCACACAGAGGGCCCTGTTCAGCATCTTGCTGCCATGGTGTTTTTCTGTCTTGACAATTCACTTCCACGGGCAGGCATGGAGCCAGCTCAAATGAGACTGGAGGCAGTGAAAAGCCCTTCAGGTAAACAGTGTGATAAGCTAAACTGCAAAAACGAGACAATGTTTTTGTACTACGAGGCAGTTGCCATGGAGACGGTTGCTAATTAACTGCATTCAGCCAAGAGAACAAAGGCTTTAAGGGCACTCAGGACTCTGTATCTCAGAGAGAGCAATGCAGAATGTCTTATGCAATCTGCACATCTATCATATCTGGAATACCTGAGCCTTTGCTTAGCCTGCAAAATACCTCGGTGACAGCAAGGGGGGTTTAGTCCCTTAAATTTCAATAATTTTTAGGTAGTTAATGACTTGCCAGCGTTTAAAAAACAAACAAAACCCATTCTTAAAAGTAACAGGTATGGAGAATCAAAGCACCAAGTCAGGGCTGCACTGAACACTGAGCTGTTCCAGGTTCATCCAGAGCTCAGAGTCAGGGTCAGGCTGGGCACTGAGGGGCTGCAGGGTGGCTGCTGCCAGGAGCTGCCCTCCCACCTCACAGAGCCAATGCCAGCTGTGAGACAGAGCCACAGCTGGACAGCAGGGACAGTGGCACGGCTCCTGGGAGAACAGATTCGGGAGGGAGGGAAAAGCCCGGGCAGCTGCAGCCCGAGGAGGAGTGAGGAGTGCAGAGGAGCAGCCCTGCAGCCAGGGCAGGAGGGGCAGGAGGGGCAGGAGGTGCCCTGGGCTGGGGCTGAGGCTGCCCTGGGCACAGGGAGGGCACGGGGATGCTCAGACCCACAGGAGGAGGGATATTGAGCAGGGGGATGCCTGAAGGAGGCTGTGAGCCAGGAGAAGCCCGTGCTGGAGCAGGTCTGTGGGCAGGACTCGTGACCCCCGTGCTGGAGGAGGTTTATGGGCAGGACTCGTGACCCCCGTGCTGGAGCAGGTCTGTGGGCAGGACTCGTGACCCCCGTGCTGGAGCAGCCCACCCTGAAGGACTGACCCCTCTGGAAGGGACAGGCTGGAGAAGTTCAGGAAGAGCTGCTGCCCGTGGGAAGGAATCACTCTGGAGAAGCTGTGTCCACGGCAGGGACCCCCACTGGAGCAGGGAAGAGTACGAGGAGCCCTCCCCTGAGGAGGAAGGAGCAGAAGCAAAGGTGTGTGATGCACTGATCACAACCCTCATGCCCCATCCCCCTGCACCACTGAGGAAGAGGAAGCAGAGAAACTGGGGGCAAAGTCACAATAACTAACTCTTAATCCATTCCTAAATAAAGCTCCTAAAACTGTACCTGGGACCTGAAGACTGTATTTAAATTAAAACTGGCAGCTCTGAACAGATCATTTCCAAGGGCTCATACTTTGCTTTAGTTTCCTGTTAGAGCTCCCTCCAATGCCTCCCAAGCACTGCAGGCCTACAGCCCTCCAGGGAAAGCAGAAACTTGTCAGAAGTGCTGAAAACCCCAGGGCAGCACACCTGCAGCCCACAGAGTGCTCTCAGCATCCCTGCAGCCCCCAGGGGGACCAGGGCTGCCCTGGGGTGGGCGAGGGTTTGCCCAGCCTGTGCCAGCCCAGGCACCTCCAAACAGGACACAGGCACATCCCAGCTCAGCTCTGAAATCCTCCAAGTTCAGCTCCTTCCCCAAGTGGAAGCTGAGGAAAACAACTGAGAGCCCACGAGAACGACCCTTCCTTTAGGGCTGACAAGCCAGTGGCTAAAACAGATCTGCACTGACACCAGATTTCTTTAGGTCTGGATAAATAAGGCAGTATTTTTCCTTTTTAAGTCATTATGCACGTGATTTAAATAAAAACAAAACTGGGGATTTTTTTTTAAACAGGATTTAGATGCTGTCAGGCTGTAAAGAGTCACAATCAATTTTGAATTGAAGTCCTTGCTAAGGGGAATGGGATGAGTTCACACCTCATATGAGGGTATTACCTCAGCAAAGCCTGCTGCACGCTGAACACACAGTATATTAATTTACTACATGAAGGCCTAAGGTTTGGGGTTTTTTTGACATTTTGAATTATGAGGCATCTGCAAACAGACCCTAAATCTGAATTGCACATGGATTTTCCACACCAGCCAATTCTGATTGCCCCCAGCCATCCCCTCCAGCATCAATCACTCACCCACACGACTGTAGTTCATATTTCTCTCACAGAAACAGAGGTCTGCAAAATTCTTAAACTCTTGCCTAGAAAACAGGAATTATTACTTCTGTGGCAAACTAAGTTTTAAACATAAGGGACCCAATTCTGCCTTCAGTTATGCTGCCATAAATCTTTAACAATTCCATTAGATTTATAACAGTGCAACCGAGCAGGAAATTGAGCCCAAGATATTTTCTAAATCGGTAATTAAATAGCAGAATTTTAGTTTGGCACAGAGTAAAGACCTCTTAGATTACTTCTTTGGATAAGGCTACATACCTTTTTGTTCCTTGAATAACAACATTATGAACAAATTAAATCATTCTATCTTCAGCAGCCTCTCCCTTATTCTGTGCAAGGACCACATCATCTCATGGAGCATCAACACGGGGCTAAACATTGCCTCAGTTTCCACTTTCCCTCTCTCTTCTCCACGTCCAGACTCCTTGTGGCTCTCCATTATTTGCACATGGCACACAGCACCTCCAGGACCTTTCCTTGTTTGGTTTCAAGGAGCTACTGCATTAAGCAAACCTCTGCTAATAATGAAATGGCATTTAGTCAGCTCCCTTATGACGGGGGCGAGGCATCCTGTGGTCACATTATGCAGGGCTTGTGCTCTCAGGGGGATGCAGCCTGCTCTCCCCCCACTCAGGGGGTGGTGCAGGAACCTGGATTTGCCACAGCTGCCCTGAACTCCCCGAGGGTCACTGGACAAGCTGTGAAAGGACCCCCTTCAGCACTAAAGCTCAGATGGCACTGGGGGGAAGAGGGCTCAATTCCCAGCTCTGCTGTAAAGCCCCTGATGACATCAGACAAGTTATTTAGTCCCTCTAGGCTGCTTTGCTTCCTTGGGCAAGGGCAGCTTGTAAAATTTCCTGTCTCGTAATTTTACCAGAAGTGGGTTTTTAGTGGCTATTTTAGCTCATTTTAATTTTTGCTCAGTATCTCCAGCCCTAATGCATCTCCCCTGCTCGGGAGCACTCTGCCAGGCTCCAGCCCTGCCCCGGCAGCTCTGCGCTCACGGGGCTCAGTGGGAGGCTGGAACCTGGGACAACTGCTCCCAGATGGGGGCTCAGGGACATCAAGAGCCGGGCCAAAGGGCCTTCTGACTGTCCCACCTGTTAGTGGCACTCCTCTGGCCAGCCAGCTATGCAGCTCCAGTGGCCTTCCCTCGCAGCCTGGCAGGATGGAAAATTCTGCGGGGGCTCCTCCGCGCGCTATCCCTTACAGCAATTCTCCTCAGCCTGCTGCTGATTGGGCCTGCTGCAGCTAAAAATACCCCTGCAGCCTGAATATGCAGCACACAATGCATGCCTGCATACCTCACCTAGCTAAATATATGCCCACATGCCTGCCTCATAACAGCTACAAATATGAATCTCGCTGTTTCGGCGCAGGGCGCTCTCCTGGGAGGCTGCTCTGCACTGCCAAAGCAAAGGAAGGTCCCAGCTGAGAGGGAGCCAGATCCTTGAGTATGCTCCTCCTGGCTGAGGACTCCTGACTACATTTTAATTGGCTGGAGCACATTTCATTCACACACACAAACCTATTTTCACATGGAGGTATGTGCACATATCTATACACAGCTATTGGTAAACACTTCTTTCACCTTTAATTGTACTGAAAGGTTCATTGCTGACAGTCCACCCAAGGAAGAGCCAAAGAAATGAAAATGCAATTCTTGTTCAAAGAAGTTGAAGTTACCAGGCCACATGAAGGCACTTGCTAAAATGATCCAAAGAATACTTTCACTATGGAAAATTATTAGTTGTCAACTCTACCCAGCCTGCTGTCCCCAAGTCCCTGAAATTGGGACCCAGCTGGGCCAACATTTTCCTGTTCTCAGTGTCTAAGGCAGCAGTGTTACCTGCTAGTTTAGGGGTAGAACTGCTGCTGAATCCAAACAGCTGAAGATGAGTTTCTCATCTGTGTTCCCTGCTCACTTGCATTGCTAGCATGACAAAAACCACAACTTAAACTGTGATTTTTATTTCATTAATCCTTTTTTTTTCACGTTGACCGAACACCAGTTGATGTTAAGGTAGAAGTAAGAAAAAGCAAAGCAGCTTCAGGCAAATAAGCTTCAGATGTTTCAGCCCTGCTGCAATGATTAGGCAAACAGAAAAAGCATTTTCTTTGTTATATGCAAACCTGGCACACTCTACCTCACCTACTTCCACTCAGATTACTGGAATATGCTCCCTAACCCCTGCAGGCATGTTTTCTGTGCTGCTGTCCCCAAAACTGTCAGGCATGCAGGGCTGCCTACAGAGAAACCAAGACTCAGCCCAAGCCAAACCCCTCCCTGCCTGTTGGGTCCCCCTCCTCCAAGGAGGGCAGCCAAACAAGGAGCTGGGTTGGTGACCTGACCTTCCCTGAAGGCCTGAACACCTGGAAACCCCTGGCAAGCTGACTGCCCCCTTCGAGGCAGAAAGGAGACCTCAGCAGAAGCAGGAAATCCAGAGAGTCCTCGGGAGGCCTGACCAGCAGGAGATGGCTGCTGGGGGAAGGCAGTCACTGTGCCCCTGACGTCTCAGCCCAGAGCAGGTGTGTGCTGAGCACCCTGCAGGTAAAACTGTGCTGCTGTTTGACTGACATCCCAGCACCTCCCACAGTGGGCAGTGCCCTCTCAGGGTCCAGTCCCCCCCTGAACTTGGGATGGACTGCTGTCCCTTTTACATTAGCTTTAACAAGCCATGCCACTGCTGTTCAAAAGAGCATTCATGAAATGGAACCATCACATTCGTACCCCAATTTTGTATTATTTTTGCTTACAAAAACATGTTCCTTAGTCAAACAGTGTAAACACTTTTTATGCCTAGAACAAAACCAGAAAAATTGCAGAGGAGCCTTTTTCTACTAACTAAACCATTACTTCTGCTGAAAGTCTGTAAACTGTTAATCCATTAGTGTCTAATTTCTTAGACTCAAATTCCAGACTTGAATCATCTGGAAGCCCAGAGCCTGAAGTGTTTCTGTCTGATGTTCCAGACCAAGTGCCCCACATGAAATTGTTTGTAGGATAGGAAAATATTCATACAATGGTATTAATGCAACTTCTCAAGGGCACCACAAAAAAAAAAAAAAAAAAAAAAAAAAAAAAAAAAAATCCTTCATGCATCTGTTAGGAAATCCCCATAAGACTCAGATAAGATACATATTAATTTTGAAGAGCAAGCCCTTGGGGAATTGTGTAAGACTCATGTCACAACTACCACAGCGTTTACTCTCCAACAGCTGGCCCAGGATCACCCCTGTGAGGTGTGGGCTGGGACACAAACCCACTTCTCAGGAGACTGCATGGCCCCAGAAAAGCAAAGATGCAGCAGAATTTCTTTGTGTCCCCTCTGCTCCTTGTTCCCCTCAGTGTTATTGTTATCACACCTGCACAGAGCAAACCCCCTGGGGAAGCAGTGGGAGCTAGGATGAAATTTCCCTTCCAGCATGGCTCAGATGTCTGGTTCTCACCACTCATCTCACTGGCCCCCAGTCCATGCTGGACAGCCATCTAGGACTTCCCAAATCCAGCACTCTTGGGGATGGTCAGGGCAGCTAAGGGGTCCAATTTTGATCAATATTTTCTTCTGTTGCTGGTCGTGTAAGATGCTCCCTGCACTGTCCAAGTCTCCCTCTTCACAAAACAACAATTTCTAAGTTTTCTCACCTCTTCTGCTTCCATAAGGGTGCCCAGAACAAGAGTGCCAACATGGACATAACTTACCCTCCCCATGCCCACGTCAGCTGCTGGGGAAGATGGAACAGGAAAGCCTTACAGATATGACTGCCTGGCAAAAGATTTGAGACTATAGAAACTGTGAGATTGAAATGAAAGCAAGCTCTGAGATCCCTCAGTGACTGAACACCTGGAAAACAATGGCATGGCCAGCTGAAGGGAATCCCCTTTGGATGGAGCAGCACCCTCTGCTTGCAGGCAGCTCCAGGGGTCAGAGCAGACCCTGCTGGCTTGGCAGGAGGGCCCAGAGAGGAGTTTTGGGGTTTAAAATGGAACACAGTGTGGTGATGTGATGATTCTTACAGGCTGTGTGTAAATGCTGTAGGACTTGTGTCTTGTGCTAGGTTGGTGAGTGAGAATTAGAATATTCAGCACAGGAGAAGATTTATGGCATTGGCATGGGAACCTCGCTTTGTTACCCTCTGAGGCTCTCATCCTCTCATCCTCTCATCCTCTTTCCCTCTCTCTGTCCCCCTCTTGGCCCTGCTCTGAGCTGTGCTGGCAGCTCCCAGCAGAGCCCTGCCCCCAGGCCCTTTGCAATAAACCCCAATTCCAGACCTGGCCTCAGAGATCCCTGGTCCCCAATAAACCCCAATTCCAGACCTGGCCTCAGAGATCCCTGGTCCCCTCCAGCCAGGCTGTCCTGGGGAAGTGTCACTGCTCTGCTGCCACCACTGTGGGACATAACTCAGCTGCTCTTTGAAGCACAGACACTTGTACCAGTCTCACACTGGCCCCATGAAGAGGAATTCAGACCTTACAGCCCCTCATAATGCCCAGGTGGGCCTTACTTGTCCCACTCAAGCTGTCCCAGGCTCCCTGAAGGAGAAGGTGTTTGCCCCAGGAGCGAACCCAGTTCTGCAAGGAAGGAGATCAAATCAACAAGTCAATTTTCTTTCATGCTATCTACAGGCAGGCCTTTCAATTATCTTGATCTCTCAGTACTGTGCAACCAGCTAACACACTCCATCAGCCTGGTCAGGAGTTTTAACTGCCTCCTAGCACGACAGCTATTCCTTAAAGCTGCAGAACTCTGCCTTCTGCCAGGACAGGATCACAGGTCCATCCTGAGAAACCAGTGCTGGGAGAAAAAGGAGCTAATGCAGGTGACACTAGACAACCACCTGAGTGTATCCTGGATGTTCCAGCCAGGCTGCATCACTTCAGTGCTCCTGTGTCTAAACAAGGGTGTGACCAAAGGGACAGGGTCATAAAGGAAAGGCACAGCCTTACGCTGTTTTGCATGGCTGTTTAAACAGGATTAGCCCCTAAATGACTCTGAAGTGGACAAATGGCTGCTCTGAAGCTGCCCTGGTAGCTTCCACTGAGTTTCAGGCAGTGCCCACTGAGCCCCGGGAGGCTGGGGCAGCAGCCACACTTCTGTCTTTCCATGAACAGCCACCACTTCTGCCACGGGTGACTGAAGTGAACATGTTTAGCAGAGAGAGGACAAAGCCCAAGTGCTAAAAGTCACTTTCAAAGGATGTCCTGCTCTTTCTGATGCATCATTTTTCAGCAAAACTTTTTGGTATACATTTCCATTTCCTTTGGAGTACATCACCCTCCCGAGCCAACACAGCCAATGGAGCTCTCGATCCACAGCTGTGCCATGTACCTTCCAGAGCATCACTGACACTTTCAGCTGTGGTGCTACCACAGCCTGCTCCCCAGCAGGAGCTGAGCCCCTCACCACACACAGCTCCCACTGTCCCACCTCCATTTTCCCTTTCGGACAGCAGGTTATGGTGGAGAGGTAAAAACAAAAACAAAGAGAACAAAATTCTCTGTCCTATGAAGACTCTGCCTCTTTATCTCAAAGCACTGACAATTAACTCTTGAAAGGCCAAGGAGGAGGACTGAGCCCAGTTCCCCCACATTTCAGAAGTGGTGGAGATGGAGCCCTGCAGCCCTCCTTCCCACGGGCTGGGCTCACACCAGCAGACCTGGCCCCTCCAGCACGGCCTGCTGGTGTTGCAAGAACAGCAGCACGTTGCAGAAGCAATCTCAGGCAGATCTGCTCACAACCCAAGCAATTTCAGCAGTGACTTCTCCGGCAGACACCTGGTGTCTCTGTGGCCCCTGCTGCCCTTCCCTGCCAGCACCCAGCAAGCCAGCACTGCCCCAGGGCTTCTGGACACTGCTGTGTACAGCCTAAAACACCCCAAGAGTGCCTTTCAGAATAGCAGTCCCATCTCCCCTGCCTTCACTTGGTGCCTGTTGCTGAGAGAACAAAAAAGGGGGAGAAAAAAATAAAAAATAAATAAATACAAGAGCGTATCTTTGTACAATGATTGCAGGAACAGATGAATAAACATGAAACCTGATACTTCACATCTGGTATTTCATCACTCCAAATACCTTATTCACATTCAAATAGATTTAACACTGTGGAAACTTTATAAGGTAACAATGTCTTTATGGAGGCAGCAACTTGCACGGAACTTTTAAAATTAAAAGTAACAGTAAAAATAATTTGTAACGTGTTCCTGTACTCTTCATAAAGCTATTTACCTCGCAGTTTCCTAACAGAAACCCAGAAAAACACCAAATAATGGCAGTTAGATACAGAATCAGGCAAGCCCACAGAAAAGGATTTCTTTTGTCAATGGTCTAGTTCAAAGTTCAATTTTAATACCCATTTTGCACAAGGTGCTTTGGAAATGAAGACTATTATTACTTATGGTATGAAAAATCTACTATCTGAGCAGAAATTTTTATGAAGTATCCTTTTCCCTTAACAGTGCTTGCCAAGAGATTTTATATACAACCTAATAAGCATACACAGTCCTGAAAGGCTGCTGGGCAATTTCTCACCTTAATTAGTGCTAATTCTTCTCTGCAAAACTTCTAAACCTGCTCAAAAACTTCCTTTTAATAATCACTACATACTCACAAGCACTTTTGTTGCAGAGATGAATGCCTTCAATGCAAACTTGCAACTGAAGGGCTGTTTCCAGGTCTCAGAAATTTTTATGAAATTATTTTCCTTGTCTTAAAGGCAAAAGCCACCTTTACTACATTGAGGCTCATTTAGCAGTGCAGATGACAAAATGTCTGAGGGCATGTTCCACTTGTTAGCACTCATGGCACTTTGGCATTGTCCCTAGAGCTGCACTAAAGCCACATCCTGCTCTATCTAAATTTTTAAAAAAGGGGGGGAAAAAAGGAAAACGTGCAGACAGAGCCAAATCCAGTCCCGTGGTAACTCCAGTGACTTCAGTTCCACCAGGGATAAAAGCAGGGCTGCATTTCACAGCAGCTTTCATTCCTGTAATCTTTTCCAAAGCACTCTCTCAGGAGCAAAGACAAGCAGGCAGAGATCTTGCCAATAAGTGAGTTCACAGGGATTGCTGCAAGTTCCTGAAGGAGCAAAAGACCAACAATGGGAAGGAAGCACAAGCACAGGACAGCCTCTAATGGGCTGGAGTCTCCCCATGAGCTGCATGAGCAGGGACACAGAAATTCACTGGAATGGATCTCTGGGGCACAAGGCAAATCATGGGGTGCCCCACCTGCACCAGAGGATGGTATCTGTGTTTGAGCAGCACTGCTCTTGAGACAGCACAGATGGAAAAATGTGTCCAAGGACACAAGAAAATGTGTCCAAGGACACAAGAAAATGTGTCTAAGGACACAAGAAAATGTGTCTAAGGACACAAGAAAATGTGTCTAAGGACACAAGAAAATGTGTCTAAGGACTCAGTCTTTCCTCTGGGGCCTACACTGGACTGCCTCCACCACGAGTGAGAGCATCAATTGATAGATGTGCTCCTCTACCCTCCACATTTCCACCCTCCTCACCCTTTTTGAGCTGTGCTTACTTTTAGTCAGTACTGTGCCAGGAGCAAAACCAACACCGTGAGACCTGCACAACCTCCCTCACAAAGGAGAGGGAAAAGGAGGGATGGATGGAGCTTTCCTGCAGGAAACTTATCACACATCCCTTGGCTTTACCACGTGCTCCCCTTCTGCCTCAAGAATTTCAAAACTAGTTTCTGGAATTTGTCCATCCAAACCAAAACAAGCGTCGTTGCTTCTGACCCAATCATTTCCCATAAATGTAAAACCAAGAGTTTCATTAAGCTTTCCTTTTGTTTTCTGAGGGTTTCTTCAAGGAGCCACAACCCTGGGCCAGCCTGAAATGCTCCTGGTCTTGCACAGGTCACAGTTTTGTCTTTGCAGCCTGAGGATGCCTCAAGGCAAGAATAAAATTGTTAGGACATCCCCTTTTCCCTCCCCAGCCAGGGGCCCCTGCAACCCTTTTCTGTGGGGACAGGATCAAAAGTCTTTTGTTCTTGTCATCCTCCCGAGTCTTAAGTTACATTTTTGGGAAGGCAAGGGGAGAGGGAAGCATCCTTCCCTCCTTCCTCCCAGGTCTCAGCTGCAGAGGAGCAGCTGAAGTGACTCAGGAGAAGTCACAGATGTCCCCCAGTGCCCCGGGGCAGCTCTCCCATCCCACCCCAGCTCTGGCCCGGGCAGGAGCCCCTTGGCCACCCCCCACCCACAGACCCCAGTGCCCTCAGCCCTCCTTGAGCAACCCCTGGGTCCCCTGGAGCCAGCTGAACACAAACCTCTCAGAAACACCAATCCAAGGATGGGTTTAGACCACCACAAAGAAGAGTGAAGAAACTCTGGCTGCTTGCTTACATGAATGTTGCAAAGCTCTCATGAAATCAAAGGCAGAGACTTAAAATATGTCTTCAAGCAAAATCTCTGCCCTTCTCAAAGTCTCTCTCCAAAGATCAAAAACTACAATTGCTTAACTTAATCCACACAGAGTGATCATTATATTTGCTTCCATGAAGATCAGATCAGTTCTGGTGCCCATATCTAAAGGTAATTTCAGTTAGAAAGTGAAATGGTGCTCTCTTGACCTTTTGTCTTACGTGGCCCATGAATTACTGAACCATTACAGCATCCCCCACCCTGTGGAAGCCTGGCCCTATTGCCATGTCTCTCTTGTAAGCGAAATAAACTTGGTATGCCACTAAAAGGCATTAAATTATTTTCATTATGCCACGCAGAATGTAAAACACTTACACTGTTTTGATTTCAAAATCCTTGGAGAACAATTATGCTCTCAGGGCCATAAGACTCTATTAGGAAGTCCTCAGAAATCTAGCATGGTTTCAATAAATCCTCAAACACTACAAAGCAGTCACTCAGTTTGAAGAATGAAAACATGAGTTCATCCACTGCGAAGTCAGGATGTAAATTCTGCTCACACAGTGCTCTGCACTTCCTAACACATTTCTTCCTGCTCAACCAGGGCAACTCTTAAAGTGCAGATTTCAGCATCAAGCACGCATGGCCCCTTTTTTGATTGAAAATTAACTATAATTGATTTAGGATTAGCATAAATACGAGATGTGCCCATGCTCATGGTGATACTAGCTACCAGTATTAATCAGCAATTAGATATGCACAAATAGTTTCATACATATATAATTCAACCAATGTTAGCAGTCAGGATTAGGAACCATTAAACGAAATCAGAGATTGTCACAATCAGTGGATAAATATGTTAATTTCTTTAATTTACACAATAGCACCAAAAAAATGCTTCAAAACACCAAAAAGGAGATTTCAGGGGTGACTAGTGTGGTTGTAGGGATCCTGATTTAAAAAAAAAAAAATGCAACCACCCTTATTTTGGCTGATGGGCTGTCGCAGCCTAAGTAAGGCTCTAGAGCATAAATCCACAACCAGCCCGTTTGTACATGCATGCCTGCCTACTCCTCGAAGGAGCACAACCTCCTGAAGAGGCAAATGCTCTGCCCTGCCCACAGGGAAATACCGGCACCCAGAAACGATCCCAGTGGCGAGAGGGGCGAGCAGGGAGCACCGGGCAGGTTCCATCCCCCGGGCAGGGGCCAGCGGGAGGAGGAGGAGGGGAAAAAGCAAAGAGCCAGGCAGGAAAGCCGGCCCGGGAACTTTTTGCTGCCGAGGGCAGCTGAGACGCTTCATCGCGACCCTTTTCTTCCCGGACAGGACGTGCGGGGTGGCACGGCAGCTGCGGAGGGACCGCCCGGGGCACCTCGGCCGGGGCACAGCTGGCGGCAGCTGCGGCAACATCTGTGCGGGGCCGGGCCCTCTGCCCCGCCAGGGAGCGGCGAGCGACGGGGGTACATCCTCGGGGCACGGCCACACATCCTCGGGGCACGGCCACTCATCCTCGGGCACGGCCATCCATCACTGGGGCACTGCCACCCATCATTGGGGCACTGCCACCCATCCTCGGGGCACGGCCACCCATCCTCGGGGCACGGCCACCCATCCCCGGGGCACGGCCACACATCCTCGGGACATGGTCACCCATCCCCGGGGCACTGCCACCCATCCTCTGGGCACGGCCACCCATCCTCGGGCACGGCCACCCATCCCCGGGCATGGCCACCCATCCTCGGGGCACAGCCACCCATCCTCTGGGCACGGCCACCCATCCTCGGGGCACGGCCACCCATCCTCTGGGCACGGCCACCCATCCTCGGGGCACGGCCACCCCTCCCCGGGGCACGGCCACCCATCCCCGGGGCACGGCCACCCATCCTCGGGGCACTGCCACCCATCCTCTGGGCACGGCCACCCATCCTCGGGGCACGGCCACCCACCCCCGGGCATGGCCATCCATACCGGGGCACGGCCACCCATCCTCGGGGCACAGCCACCCACCCCCGGGCACGGCCACCCATCCTCGGGAACGGCCACCCATCATCGGGGCACGGCCACCCATCCTCGGGCACTGCCACCCATCCTCGGGACATGGTCACCCATCCCCGGGGCACGGCCACCCATCCTCGGGCACAGCCACCCATCCTCGGGCACAGCCACCCATCCTCGGGGCATGGCCACCCATCCTCGGGACATGGTCACCCATCCCCGGGGCACTGCCAGCCATCCTCGGGGCACGGCCACCCATCCCCGGGCACGGCCACCCATCACTGGGGCACTGCCACCCATCCCCGGGCACGGCCACCCATCCTCGGGGCACGGCCACCCATCCTCGGGGCACGGCCACCCATCCTCGGGGCACGGCCACCCATCCTCGGGGCACGGCCGCCCATCCCCAGGGCACGGCCACCCATCCCCGGGGCACTGCCACCCATCCTCGGGACATGGTCACCCATCCCCGGGGCACGGCCACCCATCCTCGGGCACAGCCACCCATCCTCGGGCACAGCCACCCATCCTCGGGGCATGGCCACCCATCCTCGGGACATGGTCACCCATCCCCGGGGCACTGCCAGCCATCCTCGGGGCACGGCCACCCATCCCCGGGCACGGCCACCCATCACTGGGGCACTGCCACCCATCCCCGGGCACGGCCACCCATCCTCGGGGCACGGCCACCCATCCTCGGGGCACGGCCACCCATCCTCGGGGCACGGCCACCCATCCTCGGGGCACGGCCGCCCATCCCCAGGGCACGGCCACCCATCCCCGGGGCACGGCCATCCATCCTCGGGGCACGGCCACCCATCCTCGGGGCACGGCCACCCATCCTCGGGCACGGCCATCCATCCTTGGGCACAGCCACCCATCCTCGGGGCACGGCCACCCATCCCCAGGGCACGGCCACCCATCCTGGGGGCACGGCCACCCATCCTCAGGGCATGGCCACCAATCCCCAGGGCACGGCCATCCATCCTCGGGGCACGGCCACCCATCCTCGGGGCACGGCCACCCATCCTCGGGCACGGCCATCCATCCTTGGGCACAGCCACCCATCCTCGGGGCACGGCCACCCATCCCCAGGGCACGGCCACCCATCCTGGGGGCACGGCCACCCATCCTCAGGGCATGGCCACCAATCCCCAGGGCACGGCCATCCATCCTCGGGGCACGGCCACCCATCCTGGGGGCATGGCCACCCATCCTCGGGACACTGCCACCCATCCCTGGGGCACTGCCACCCATCCTCGGGGCACAGCCACCCATCCTCGGGGCACGGCCACCCATCCTCGGGACACTGCCACCCATCCCTGGGGCACTGCCACCCATCCTCGGGACACTGCCACCCATCCCTGGGGCACTGCCACCCATCCTCGGGGCACGGCCGCCCATCCCTGGGGCACTGCCACCCATCCCCGGGGCACGGCCACCCATCCCCGGGGCACGGCCACCCATCCTCGGGCACGGCCACCCACCCCCGGGCACACGGGCACACGGGCACACGGGCACACGGGCCAGGGCTCTGCCGGCCCCGAGGAGGAGTCTGGCAAACGGAAAGGGGAAAGGGACGGAGCGAGAGGGGGCTCGGAGCTGCAGCGGGAGCCGTCCCACGGAGATGTCAGCAGCGTGCATTCACGGAATGTCGCCTCGGGCTGGGAGCAGTTTGCACGCAGGGAAAGGGGGAAAAAAGCAGTGAGAAAAGACACAAAAGCAGCCCCAACCTGCCTGTTCATGGGGAGGCTCCTGAAGGCAACAAGAACTTTGTCACTTTGCAGTTCAGGACTGCACAATCTGCCACACCACCGCACAGACTGCACTTCCCATTCCCCTGTCTTCACTATTCAGTGAAAAATCCCTAATTTTTGTGTACCCGAGGAGTGACACAGTTAAATGCTTCTTTGAAATATTCCCATTCAGCCACATCACTATGTGAGGCAACTAAGAAGACAATTCTGTATCAATATTGCTTTCCTAGTGCCAGCAGAGAAGGAAATGGCTTGGCCAGTCCTGAGCACAGCATCAGCTCAGCTGAGCTCTCTCAGCTTCACAGATTTCTTCACTATTTACCCCAAAAGCACCAAAATCAGAGCCAGGAACATTGTGCAGAGACAAGCCAGGCTTTACAGTTCTCGTGTTGGAACACTTCTTTCCAAAGGCTAGGTGTGTACCACTTACCATACATTTTGCCTTCATCTGATAAGATGATTTTCCTCCTGCCACACGGCGGATAGATAGCTAGAGCCTCCTGAAAGCTCTGCTCAATGTCAGGGCTCCAGACACCTTCTGCATCGTTGTCAATAGGTTTATCTGCAGAGTCACTCATCCTTTCAATGTCCTCGGCAGGGCTCTCGCTGCCGCTCCAGCTGCTGGGCTCAATGGTGATGGCTGGGCTCTCCAAGCCTAAGCCTGGAGTCTTCAAGGGAATAAACCTGCAACACAAACAAGCAACCCAAAAGGGCATTAAAGGCGTGGAACTCCAGGCAAACATTCCTGCCTGTTCCTGATGCTAGGCGAACAGCAGCTGAGCAGCAGCAAGGCGAGCACGGGATGCACCCAGGAAAAGTCAAAAATGACCATTCTACCCCAAACGAGCTGAGCTGGAGCAGTAAGGCTGTCAGAAGGGCAACTCTGCTGCACCTTCTGTGTGCAATTACATGAGAGCATAGAGGATCAGATTATTTTTCACAAGTAGTCCAAGTGGGGGAAAACTCTCCAGCCACATTGCATCTGGCTAAGACTGGCACCCTTAAAATAAAAAGCCAGATCCTCAGGCAGGGGGAAATCACAATACTGCCACTGGCTGATTTATGCCAGAGTGACCACCAGAGCTTAGAACCACTGGAACCTAAAAACAGAAGCAAAAACTATTGTTCCCATTCATCCGGATGTCAGTGGATTAAATGGAATTATAGCAGCGAGGCCACAGCTCAATGGCATTAACTGGAAAAAGCTTTCATTCTCAGATGTTACCCAAATAAATAATACAATCAGAATCCAAGCTACATGCAAAAAGAAACCTTTAAAATGAGAATACCGGAGCAAGGAATTGCAAGAGAAGATATATGCTTTGCCTGATTTAAAAGGTCTCTGTCACAGAACCATAGCAGAACAAAAATTACAAGCTTCAAGTTGCTGAATCAATTTAATAAGAAATAATTTAATATAGCTGCACCTGCTCACACCAGCAGAGCTGCAGATCTGTCAGTGTTCCTTTTATATTTTTGAGAGAAATACAGCTCTGCTGTAAAGACTTGCTCCAGGCAAAAAAGCTGCTATACCAGACCACCTTCACCTCTGCTGTAATTCTTTGGGAAGTCAGTGAAATAACACCAGGAACAGATTTGGCTCAACATGTCTAGGCATAATGCAGTTTTATTGTGAAAAAAAAAAAAGAAGTTTGGTGACTCTAGCTGATCTAAATGGATGGGAGTGTTCAAACATGCATGCACGAGCTGCAAACACAGTTAAAAATCCAGTTCTCTGGCTAAACACTCAAAACCCCTGAGCGATAAGATTTTTATTCTGCTAGGGCAGAAGAGAGGGGCTTTCCCTTGCACAGACCTCCATCCCCCTGCTGATCTGCCTCTCCTGGGCTCTCAGGACAGGTGAAGAGCAGCAGAACAGCCTTCACCCCACGGAGGAAGAAGGGGAGGCCGTGACACCTCTGCCTAAACACCTTTGGGCTGGAGAACTGCCTGAAAGGGGAAATATTTACAGCAGCCCTCAGCAGCCAAGCAACCTCTAGAGATAACCCAAAGCTGAGGGTCCGGTCCCGCCTGCACGGAAACAGAGCTGAGCTGGGGAACCTGGCAGCAGGCTCTCCCAAACCAACACGGCCAGTCTGACACCCAAAGCACAGGGTAGTTCCAGCTCTCCAGGCTCTAACCGGAGCTCAGAGGGATCAGCACGTGTGAAATGGGCTCCCATGAGCTCCGTTTTCCCTGCTTGCCTGTCTCTGCAGAGAGGCATCGCTTGACTTTGCAGCGGTTTGAACATTTCAGCACAGCCTAGGAAAACGTCAGTGCCTCCCCGCCCTAACAGCCAGGCTAATCACTGTCTCAAACACCTTTAAATAACTGGGAACGAGGGAGCAGATGGAGGCACAGGGAGCCACACACCTGAGAACTCTGGCCAAATGCACCCCGTATTGGCCGGGAAATCCAAAGGGCACACGATTTTTAAGTTGGCATCACACAAAGGGAGATGCAAACCTTGGCAAAATAGCGAAACCCCATCCTTCATCATCCTCAGAGGGCTGAGGGGTTGATTCAGCCCCTGGAAGAGTTGAATCTTGTATGCCAGATTTAGCCCCAGCATGAGCACAGCGATACTGGGAAGCGACTGACAAAAACAATCACGGGCACTGAGGGCTTCCCAGAGGAGGGGAATCTTTGGAAAACGAGAGGTAATTGAATGTTGGTGGGGATAACTGGGGGAAGGGGTCACTTTTATTGCAATGGTGCAGGGGAAAATGGCTGCTGGAGGATTTATTGCCCCCACATGAGCGATCCACAGGGAGCATTTCAGCAGAGGATGGGACACGTCTCTGGCTCTGCTTTCCACAGGTGACTCCAGCAGGAAATCTTTCTCTTCGTGGCAATCTTCCACGAGCCCGTGGCTTGCACTGCACAGCACAGCCACGGGCAGCTCCTGCTCAGCCCAGCCACCCTCTGCTCACAAAACCTGCCACAGTCATAGCCCCAAGTCCCATTATCATCTCACAAACCAGCCCTGGTGATTACATTATGCTGAAATAGTAATTAAAATGCACAAGGAACACAGTGAGGCTCTGAAGTAATTAATGTTACTTGATAGTCATGTCATATCTTGCGTTGTGTTTACTGGTGGATTTTCACTTCTGTGCTATCTCCCTTCCCATTCCTCTTTACCTACTTGGATATCATCTTGAGGCACTCACAGCTACTATTCCAGCCTCTAAAATGTCAGATAACCAAGGGCTCCTTGCAGAACATCTGTACAAGAGGGGCGTGGAGCAGCCTGCAGGAGGAAAACCTCTCGTGTTAAAGGTTCTTTGGAGCAATTTCCATTCTGGTGAATGCTGACACTGCAGATCAAACCAGAGGGCCAAGGAGGAAAAAACCTTGTGCTACAACTGCTAAATGGCTCCCTCTTACTTCAGGAAAAAAATGAGCTAACTCAGTTAATCATTTCCAGCTCAGCTCTGTGTATCAAAAGGCAATTCCAGCTCCCCCTCAGCTTGGATTCTGAGCACTCAGCTGTGATGAAAAACTGCAGACCTGTGATGCTGGAGTTCAACACGATTATCAAAAATAACACCAGCTGTCAACAGATGAGCTTTTTTGCACGCTTCTAATGAGCTATAAATCTCACATGAAAAATGTCAATTTGCAATCCAATTTCAAATTATGAAAAACTTTAAAAAGTGACCCTACTCCATATTAGTAAACTCCAAATCCTGCAATGCCAGCTTTCAGCAGAGGAGGAGCTGAGCTCCTGGGGCCAATTAGCCCCACCTCCCCTGGCCAAAATCAGAGACTGTACACATAACAGATCAAGTTGAAGAGATCTGTATTTGCTCTTTATCATGTTACCTTTCAGAGAACCAATTCCCTGTTTGCACTTTCTGTTAGCAAAATTAAAACACATCAACGCTACCTAGAAAACCAACCAACCCAAACCCACAAAAAATAGAGAAGAAAAAAGAAAAAAAACAATAAAAAATGAACAGCAAACCAAACCCAAAAGATTTTGGCTCACCTCTTTGTACATTCTAAGATTAAAGCACACTGCTGCAGTTTAGGTGGTCTCTCTTCAGAGCTTTCTTTTTAACACCAGCCTTGCACATTTCAAGACAGCTTCCCTGGTGCATAAAACTCTTTTAGCTGCCAACCAAATGCATCTGTCCTGCAGTTGCTTTCTACTCTGTGCAGTTAAGTCAGCCCTAAATCTACCTGTTTTCCTCATGCAGTCATTAAGACACTGTTTCCCTGTGTGATGGAGGCATGTCCCCCCCAAACAGCACAATGTCACTCTGAGGAACAGAGGATCCCTTAGGGGCAACAGAGGATTTTATAAACATGGTTTATTGCCAGGCCATCCGAGACAGCTTGGTGAGCTACCAGACAGGACTTTCTGTCATTGTGTCCACTCACTGCAGCAACTTGAAAAATTACTTTAAAATGTCAGAGAAACCAGGCTAGCTGTTGTCAGAGCCCATCAAACCAAAGTGTTTAACTCAAACCAAATGGCAGCCTGCAACTGCTTCTCCAGGGAATGGCTTCTTCACCTACCCAAAACATTCTCTTACACCCTTCACTCTATGAGCAATGCAGACCTGGGTCTGCCCAGAAAGCTGCTGCTCACAGACCAACACCTGAGGCCAGTGGCTCCTCACAGGAGTGTACAGGTGCAGATCTACAGCCTTGATACTCTCATAGCCTTCAATGCTTGCACAATGAACTAACATGGAAATGCTCTCTTTCAGAAGTCACTAGAGCTGGGTCTCATTTTACAGTGTCCTCCAAAAGTTAAACTGTTTTCTCTGTTTGCTTGATTGATTTCTTCCTTGAATTTCAGTGTGCAGGTGCAAATGGTGCCTTCTCTGTACCATCAGACAAGCCCTGGAAAGGGATGAATGCCCTGCAGATATTGCAGCAGGAACACAAGAATGACTGAGAACATGCCCTGATTCTGGGAGCCCTCTGAGGAAAAAGCCCATTATGTCTCCCAGCTCTTCTAAACTCTGTCTGCTCCAAGGGGATCAAGTGCAGGCACTTGTGAGACTGAGCACCAGTGTGGTTATCCACACTGACCTTCTCTCCATGAACAGATGCAGATTGCTACCAAATCATTCCTGCAGCCAGATCTATCCTTCTAAAACACGTCTTTCAGAAAAAAACCTTAATTCTTGAGGTGGAGATTTCGAGTGTTGAAGGGGTAAATTACACTTTTAAGAATACATTATATTTTTAGTTCATGAACAACCTCATCTCAGCCTCAGTTATGTAAAAACAATGGAACGAGGAATCCAACAAGCTTTTTATAAACATCAGGATGGCAATGAGCAGATGAGTGCAAACCAACGAATTCTAAATTTGCAGATGGCAGATTTTCTCTGAAGGCTTGAAAAGTTGCAGGCCCATGGGATTTTCCTTCTGCTTTGTTCAGCAGTGCAGATCCACAGCTGGAGCACCAAAGCTCTGGAGAGGATCCAGAGGAAGAAAGTTATCAGATCTAGAAAAGATGACCTACCAGGAAAGGAATTGGGTTTGTTTAAATTTGGAGAAGACTGATGTGAGAAGATAACCACTTTCAAATAAGGAAAAGGTAAGAGCAAAGCAGAGGAGCAGCTCGTAGCCATTCCTGCCCAGGACAGGACATGAAGCAAAGAACCTGAGCAGCAGCAAGGAAAGCACAGCTGGGGTGTCTGGGGGATTGTCCTGAGCCCCCAGTCACACACCAGAAGTGATCAGCTCCTGTGACACTGGGGACTGCTGGGGCACACAAGCACTCCCCAGGGAGCAGCTCACCCTCTGTGGGGCAGAGGCATGAACCAGGTGATGCCACGAGACTGAGCAGCCACAGCCCCCAAAAGGAGGAAGCCTTCCCTGGGAGCACATCCAGCCTGGGCACGGGGGAGTGCAGCTGCCTGAGAGACCCCCAGGTGTGCCAGTGACAGCTCTGCCAGCTGCAGGGCAGGAATCCAGGCAGGAGCAGGCTTCCTCCTGTGCCCCTGCTGGGGCTGTCCAGGGGAGCTTTGGGACGTGAGGCTGCCCCACTGCTGAGCCCCCTGACCCTCCCCAGCACAGCCACAGTGCCCAGGCTCTCTCTGCACTGATTAAAGTAAATATGGAATTGGTGGTGGCCTGAATTTCTCCAGGATTTTATCCTTCTGCTTTGCCAGGGAAAGTATATTTGCAGTGTTTATGCAAGCACGCAAGGAAATGACTTTTTTATTTACAAACAAATTCAGAGTGGATTTTGTAGCTGTGATGTGTAGCTGTGTATGGATTTTTATGATTCTCCAAGGCATTCAAATGGCATTACTTTCAGGAAAACACTGTATTTAAGACACTTTATATATAATTTCTTCTTATGAGGAATGGATATAGCACAGTACGAAGAATAAAAATGTAAATAATTTACAGAGCATCCAATGGTGAAATCATTAGAGTAAAATTACTCCATATTGTATTTTTGTTACAAGTTCCACTTATCAGCAATTATTCCCTCTAGGAAGAAAGAGCACAGGAGAGAGGAGCAGCCCATTTCCAGGATAAAGTATTCCTTTAAAACGCAGTCAGACTAATTTAGCCATTCACATTTGCCACTGAAATGAAAAAAAAGAAAGAAAAGAGGTTTTCTCTGACTGTGAGAACAGCCAGGAAAGAAATTCTGATGCTTTGCTTTTCTGGTGATCACATACTTGCATGCAGTGGTGCTTCCATGTCCTTCCTAACATTCACATAAACTAACTATGTTGTCCTAAGACTGAATTTACCACTTCTTGCATTTATTAAGTGCCAGCTCCCTATTTCAGATTTGTCTTTGGGATGTGTGCAGGAATACCCTGATCAGTCCAACTACAGCCACAGAGCACCTGTGAAAGGCACAGGATGGTTTTTTCCTGAGGTGAGTGCACGATGCAGTGAGTTTGGATTCCCTTCCCTCTCCTCAGCTACCACACTCAGGGTACAAACAAAAGTACAGGAGGACAGTGCCACGCTGGTGTGTAAAATAACAAAACAGGTAAGTTAACAGCAGTAAAGTGATGGTTTTCTTTCAACAGAAGTCAGCAGCCTGCTCATCTGAGAGGATTGACACGTGTACTTTCACAAACCACGAGCTAACTCACTGAACAAAGGGTGGCTTAGACCAGCAAGAGTAGGCAGCATACAGGCCTAAATGTGAAATTAGGATTATAGGGACTATTTATGAAGAGAAACAATGCATTCTCCTTGAATTGCCTTTTTTTTTTTTTTTTTTTTGCTTATAGAAACAGATTACTCAGCAAAGAGTGGGTTGATGCTAATACATGGGAATTTTTCCCTTTGGAAACAGCTTTCATCTCTGCACTCTTTATGCAAGTGAAAAGTCTATTTGGTACCACTCTGAGAGCTTCATTTATTTATTTTTCCAAAGGCTGCTTTTGTTGATAGATATAATTATTGTCATAAGGATGTTGAGTCATTAGCTCCAGCCGAGTCTTCTTGTCCATTAGTTTTAATTTCGTACCATTAATAAAATGGTTCATCCTCTCAGTGGGGAAATGCCTGGGCTCTGCCTGTGCCTACACCACACTCCCAGGCTGGGGAGGCTCTGTGCTCTGCACTCTGCAGGCAGCTCCAGCTTCCAACCAGCACTCCAGCATGCCAGGGTGCTTGCTAAGGGCTGCACATCACTCCTGGCCCACGGGCTGTGCCGGCTGCCATGTTACCTCTGGGGGGTGAATCCAGCACACCCCTGGTGAATCCCCATCTCATGGGCTCACAGCCCCTTCCCCACGTGACACTGGGGCTGCCACACTCATCCTGGGTGCCAGTGCTGGTTTACACCCAGCTGGTTTCAGTCGTCAGGGTGTTCCTGGGATGTAACCAGCTCCAACACCTCACTGTGGGGGCAACCAACAGAGATCATCCTGTGGAACGAGGAGCAGTGAGCAGCACCACGCCTGCCGTGCTTCTGCCAGCTGCCAGAGGAAAGGATGAAACACTTGGCAGCTGTCAGAAGGAGAAGCCATTCTCCCTGCACCCCCCCAGCTGCTGTGCAGCTCCTGTCACCGTGCTCCTCTGTCACCCAGCAGGGCCAGCTCGAGATGGCAGCACCAGTGCAGCACCGTGCTGCTCAGCCCAGCTGTGCTCCAGCTGGGGCTTCTTCATGGCAGAAGCTGCCAGGCTGTGCAGTGGGGGTTACCAGCATTTCCCTCAGCCAGCAGTGATCCAGCTCTGAGAAGAATGGCCCGTGACCGAGGTGGGTCTGTCCGTGTGGGGCAGGGGGCTCTGCTCCCAGAGCCAGGGAAACAGCTTGGGCTGGCCAAGGGTGTCCTTTGGCACTGAGAAATGGCCTGGAAGAAACATTCCCAGCCCCACAACTGGTGGGCAGAGGTGACAGAAGGTCCCTGGGGGCAAGGTCTGCAGCCAGTGCTTTGCCTGGGGCATGCACACGGGGTGTGTGCTTGGCAGGGCACTGTGACCCATCCTGCTGCCACACACGTGGCCAGAAAACAAAAACTGGTGCGTGTGACTGTCAGGACAACAAGGCCTTCTGGTGTACAAGAACTGGGAAATGGGGCAGAAAAACAGGTGCAGTTCTTGCTCACATGCAATAACTCCATTTCTTGAAAGCCCTAAGTTCAGTCAGCCCCGGAGGCTGGGGCAGGGGTGCAGTGGGCACAGAGCCTCTGTGCCCTCCCAGTGGCTCCACAAACTGCCAGCCACAGCATAAAGGCCCACAGGAAAGAGAACACTGGCCCTTCTTCAGCTCCAGTGCTGTGCAGCTCTCTGCACACAGCTCTGGGATGCAGAGCTGGATGCAGCACAAACACTCAACACCACTGGAACCACCCATCTCCTGCACCTGCTGGTGCTTCCCCCATCTGTCCCATCTACCTGGGAGCAGAGGAGTGATGCACGTGCAGTCCATGGCTTTCACATGGGCAAACAGAGGAGCTCCTCTGTGCAGTTTGCTGTAACTGCCTTCCCACAGGCATCACAGAGCAATTCTTTTCATTTTGTGCCCCAAAAGCCAAACTGAACTGTTAATGCCACCTACCAAGCGTTACAAACACCAGAATGAGGTACACCCTCGAGCTCTGGTGTGTTCCTAGCTGCCTCCTGGGACCACGTATGAACCATGGCTCACACACAGGATGGACCTGGCAGAAAGTCACTCTGTCTCAATGTAGCTCTGAAACTCAATTTTTCCCCCTGACTCCCTGAGCCCCACTGGATTTGTTGGAGTTCCCATGTCACACATTTGCACAACCAGGTAGAATCCTTCACATTCATGGCTCCCTTACTCTATTTCTGGCATATGACTGACTGGGGTTGTATTCCAGCTTCAGATTTTTCTCTTTTCTTTCTTTTTTTTTTTTTTTAATGACTTGTTTTCAGGATGAAAGGTTTTTTTCCACAATGGCTGCAAAAACATGAGAGTTCACTCTAACAGCTCTGAGTGAGGTGGGGAAAGGGACAGAAAACCACCTGCCTGAACAACTTTATCTAAGTTCAGCCAGGAAAGGGAAACCCAGTGCTATTTGAAGGGTGGTCCAGCATCTGACTGGTTCATATGTAACATAAAACTGTCACCTATATAAAAAATATTTTATATAATGATTTAAGTATTCTGTTAAACAGGTACAAAAAAGGCACAGTAAAGTAAGAGGTTCATTCATTTACTCAGGTGCCTTTGTTTAAACAAGAAACAGCCACAAAGTTAACCCTTTCCCCATTCCAAGCCGAAGAAGGTCCCTTCTTTTATGAAGCAGGAGAAAAGCAAATTTTGGACAAACTGCAACCTCCAGCTGGCCAAAGCCACCCCTGGAATCCAGTGCTGGCACCTTTTATCCCTGGAGCCCCCTTGTTCTCTGCTTTGCAGATGTTCTACAAACACTCCTTTGTGTAAGTGCAAACACACACTCTCACACAGACCTTCTCAAAGGTTTGTTGGGAGGGCTAAATTGCCACTGAAATTCATTTCACAAGTTTAGAAGCTCTGCCAAGCACTCTCTGGAGCTCTGTCCCTCTCAAGCTCCTGCAGAGCTCGTGGATGTCTCATGCTTACCTGAATGTGCTGGTTTTGTCCCAGGCAACACCAGGAGAAAACCATTTTATTCTGCCCTGGTGTTACTACTTGAGCTACAGCCCCGGGCTCTGATCCTGACAACAGAGCCATTTCATACATAGGAATAATCTCTCCAAGTTTAATGGAGCTCCTCACATCTCCATGAGCAATTGTTTTGGCTGCAGACAGGCCCTGCCTATCAGCCCTGCAGGGAACAGAGCAGTGATCATACTGGGAGGCTCACTTTGGGAAAGGCTGTGGTTTTCTGGCCATGGGACACAGAACAGCAAGAGAAAAACCAAGAACCTGAAGGGCTGAAATCACAGTGGCACAGCCCTCCTCAAGGCTGAGCTTTAGTGCCTTGTTCTCACCAATTCTAAGCAGAAAGGGATTTCAGCAACCAGCGTGTGAGCTCAGATAGGACTGGGCTCCATGTCACCAGTCACAACCCATCTACAGCCCCATCACACACCAGCACTGCAAAACCCACCTCGGGTTTCTGTGTACACACAAAAACCACAGCAACAATTCTGCCAGCAAGAGCAGCAGCTGTCAAATAAAAGTATTTTAACTCATTTTGTTTTCCCAACTGCTAGCAGTGGTGTTTTGGGCAAATTACCCACCAAATTAAAATATAAGTCTGAGTTGTTTGTCTGTCTATTTCAAAGGAAGCCTTCTCTGCCAGGAAATGAGCATCACCAAAAGAGCACTTCTACACTGCAGCTTCTTTCTTCCACCCCCCTCTTGCCTCCACCACCTCTCCTCCCACGGGGGGATGCACAGGCTCACTGATGTCCATATGACTGTTCCACAGAGATAACGCCAGATCTGCGGATTGCACTTTGCCCAAAATGGAAAATTTATTTCGTGCATCTCATTTAAGGTGAGATTTAAGGATGATTTTATGCAGCAGGACTTGCATCTCCTGCAAGGGAGTAGTAGAAAACACTTTCCTGCTGAGATCCTGAAACAATCCCAAACTGTGGCAATCTTTAATTGCTGCACATAAGTAAAACCTGCAATAACTGGCTGTAGCCTTTTCAAAACTCCATGTAATAGTTATGCACTTATTCTGTACTTCTCTTGTAGTTATTGCCTGTTGAGGAAGCAATTTCTGTCTTAAGCTCTGACTTAATATTTCCAGTCTATTTCAACTCCTTGTTCACTGTAGTTTAATCCTGCTTCAGGGGGTGTCAATCTTCCACAAAAATAACTTTGCTGGCAACCACCAGAATGGTGAATTCAGTGGACGCCAGTGGAGCCAAAGAAGAGATGGCTGGGTTCAGGCAGCAGAAAACAGAACATCAAAAAACCCAAACAAAAAGCACAGGCCTAGGAACTAATCCTGAAGAGAATTACCTCCTGGACTTTAAAAATCTCAAATTTAACGGCAGCAGTGATTTCAGAGCACACTCCTTTCTGCCACAGCAGCTCTTCCTCCCCGGTGCTCACCATCCCTGGCTAAAACCAGCCAACAGTTCAAATTTCTGATATAAACAGAATGCCTCTAACACATTCTATTCTCTCTGACACACACTAATAGTTAGTATCTGAAGGTTACTATCAAAATCTTTTTAGGAAGAACAGTTAATGCTCATGCATGCACACAGTTCTATTCAAAATGTTTAGTCAAGCTCAGAAAAAGACCAACTCAATTATTTATACATTTAAATTATGTTCAATCACACTGGCTCTTCAAAATCACCTCTGTTTTTCCTAAAATCTATACATAGGTGTTCATTTAAGGCCATTTATTGCAGTGAAAACTGAGCACCTGGAGCATGGCTTCTCCACTATGTTTGGAATCATAGGGTGGCTTCCTGCTGACAGCTGAGACTTCAAATTCCACCATTTGATTCACCACCACCAAACACCATTAAAACCCTGCACTTTTTCTCTTTTTAAATTTCAGGCTGCAATCTTTTCAGTCCTTTAAGCCAGAACAATTTCTGGACCTGCAGGGTAAGCAAATGTCAGGATGGGAGATCTGACCATCACCCCTGAACCACTCAGTGTTGTTGCTAGTGAATCCAACACTTCAGGAAAAGCCTCAGAGTGCTCTTGGTTCTTCTCCTGCTGTGTGGTTCTTTAAACCTTCCTGTGCTTTACCATTTGTCACATCCTCTTCACTGAGAAGCTCAGTCAGGTTGTGGTCTAGTAGCCTCAAACCTTACTGCTAGTTAAATCCTTGGAAATCTTGGGAAAATTTATTTCATTTGACTATTTTTCCAATTATTACTATTAAATTAATACAAATAAGAAGGGGAAAGTGATGCAGGCAAAAAAGGATGGCCCAGAAAGGGAATGAGCCAGCAAATGACCCAGAGAAAAGAAATTATTCTTCCTGACAATAGCTGTTGGTTTCCTCAAATGACATTTTTTAAATTTTATCTGAAAGCATTAAAAAAATGCTGATGAACATTACAGTAGAAGCAAGCTTGGCTCTTGGTAGAGAAACATTATGACTTAGAGCCAAGGACTTATTTTTCACATGTGAATTATTTTTTGAACAGCATTTCCTGGCTCAATGTCACTGCACCACAGATAGATGTGACAGCAGATAAGTGCATGAGATTTTAGATCAACAAGATTGTTACTTTTACAATGAATACATTTGTAGTCAGAGCTCAAAAATGGGTTTATTTCTGCTGTGCATGAAAGATGTATTGCACACTGTTTTATTAATACACTTTTCTTCTTAAAATGGAATGTAATTCAAATTCTCTGACACTGCAGCTGCAATTTGATGGTTGGGTTTCCTAACCATGTGGATTTACAGCAACAAACTCTTCAATTTTCTTTCCCCCTCTAGCTCACCTTTCTGCCACCTTGATTTATTTCTGTTTCACAGCTGTGCCTACCAAATTATTCTTGCTCTCACTCCACACTTTTCCCTCTCTTCCTGCAGCTGATCCAAACTAAAACACAAATTTTCTGGGAATGTGAAACTAAAGAGCACTCAGAGCAAAAATACAACATCCAGGATTGAAGGGAACAATTTACCAGAGGGTGGGGGGAGCAGCCTGAACGCTGGAGGTTCAGAGTAAGAAAAACTTTAAGAACTCTCAGCTCTGATTCCACCATCAGCAGTCACTGCAGCACACCAGGAACTCCTCTCTTCCATGAGATTTACCCACCTCTGGGATTCACAGCACTAACCACCATCAGCAGCAATTGCTTGAGTTACATAAATAAAGCCCCAAATACTCTCAAAATCAGTGCTGCTGCTTTTAAAACTGGCACCAGAAAACCTGAGAGGCACAAACATTACCCCAAAAGGCAAACCAATCCAAATAAACAATGAACAGCAGACTGCAGCAGAGAACAAGGGACTAGCCAAATGAAATTATTGGGTAAAATAATGCACAAGCCCAGGGAGCCTGCCCCCGCTCAGCTCCTTCCCCTCTCCAGAGCAGCAGAGGTGTGAAGGAGGGCTGGGTGCTGTGCCCCATCCAGCAGAGAGCTCCCCTTTCCCAGGGTTCCACAGGGATTCCAAAACCACAGCCCTGTGTTTGTGCGTTAATTACTGAAAAGTGACTTAACCTTCAGCCATATCCCCACCTACTGAGCTGGGCTCTCTCCAGTCCCTCAGAAGGGGGCTGGGGCAAACCCTGGGGCTGCTCTCTGCTCAGGAGCACCGTGCCTGGGGCTGGGGTGCCTGGGCACGGGCCCCGGGGAGCAGCAGGGTGTGCAGACCCTGGGGACAGGGACACTGCGCTCCCAGGGCAGCCCAGCTGCCAGCCCCACCGAGAACAGTGATCCCTAAAAGCCTCACTACACGTCTGAATGCATTTACACGTTCTCCTTTTACTCTCTATTTATTATTAATGGCAGCTCTGCTAATACCAAGACCCCAGTGTGTTTGGCGCTGTAGGTGCACAGAAGGGCAGCAAGTTCTTGCTCTGAGGAGTTTGCAGCCTAATTATAAATGACAGCAGATGGAGGGTAAACACTGTGAGCCCTTCTGCTTCTCATTAGGACACTTAACTCAGGTAACAACTTACAGCCAGGCAGGAACAACTGCACCTTCAGCCATGTGCCAGAGCCCAGGCTGCAGGCACACCCCAGCCAGTCCCCCACACTGGGTGACAGTGGCCACTGCCAGGACACCAAACGGGGTCCCAGGAGACTGGGGGCTTTACAGACCACCACCTGTGTGAGATTTTGCAGGAAGCAAACAGGAATGCATGCATTTAAATCCACATCTGTTCACCAAAGGACTTGATGTGTAAGCCCAGGACAGCACCTGATGGCATTTTACCCTTCCTCAAATTTCGGGGGTCATTCCTGAGTCCACCTTCCATCAGCTGCCTGTGTACCCTCATATTAATCACCTGTGAAGTCACAGGTTACCCTTACAGATCTCCACAAAAAGAGGAGGCTGTAGCTGATAAGTTTTGTCCACCTGAGGACCATACTGGTAATTCAGCAGGAAGCTGCAGCCTCGTGTGTTTCACACATCTCAAAACTCTTGCTGTGGTAGCAGACCCACACCAGAGCCACCAGGCTCTGGGGGGCTGAGCTGCACCTGGACATTTGAGGCCCCCTCAGCTGTAGGAAAGTGTTGCCATCATTTTTCAAAAGTTCCATAACTTCTCGGTGATTTCTTATGGGCAGCTCCTCCCAGCACTGGCTCCTTCACAGCCAACACACCCCAACTCTCTCCTCACCCAGCTAACCCACTCTTTTGTAGAATCTTCTAACTGGACACAGCTGTGGCCTGTTAAGGGCAGGCCTGTTCCTAATCTTTGGTGATTAGCACAGCTGCAGCTCCTCAGGTGTGAGACTGCCTTCTGCACCACCTTTATTTCCTTACATTCCATCCCTGCCCAGGAAAGCCCTGGGGACTGAGCTGAGCTCATGGGGGACAGCTCCCAGGGGCAGCCCAGGGGTGAGCATGCACAATCCCACTGCACAGAGGCCCTGTCAGCAGTGGGATCAGGAGAGCAGGGAGCCCAGGATCTTGCAGAGCAGAGCTGAGCCTCGAGCCCTGGGTGCAGGCACAGCTGTCCCCTGGCTGAGATGGCCCAAGCAGGATGATTCTGCAGCCAGAGGCCCTGCCCCGGTGCTGAAGGGCCCCAGAGCCCCACCAGCCATGCTTTACGTGGCAGAGATTGATGTCAGGCTGAGACCTCATCTGCTGCATGTCCTGCTGCATGTCCTGCTGCATGTCCTGCTGCTGGGCAAGGACACTGCACTGCGCTCTGCAGCCTGGCTGTGGGACTGGCAGCGTGCTGCTCCCTTCCCAGGGCTGGGAGGACACCCTGGGGGCTCCTCCTGTGCAGAACCCCTGGAGCAGAACCCCTGGAGCAGAACCTCCTGAGCAGAACCCCTGGAGCAGAACCTCTTATACGGTCCCATATGTGCAGAAGCCCTGGAGCAGAACCTCCTGCCTGTACAGAACCCCTGGAGTAGAACCTCCTGTGCAGAACCTCTCTAGCAGAACCTCCTGTGCAGAATGTCTTATGCAGAACCTCCTGACTAGAACCTCTTGAGCAGAACCTCCTGAGCAGAACCTCTTATATAGAACCTCCTGAGCAGAACCTCCTGTGGAGAACTCTCTAGCAGAACCTCCTGTGCAGAATGTCTTATGCAGAACCTCCTGTGCAGAACCTCCTGTGCAGAACCTCCTGAGCAGAACCTCCTGAGCAGAACTCTAGCAGAACCTCCTGTGCAGGATGTCTTATGCAGAACCTCCTGACTAGAACCCCTTGAGCAGAACCTCCTGAGCAGAACCTCCTGAGCAGAACTCTCTAGCAGAACCTCCTGTGCAGAATGTCTTATGCAGAACCTCCTGACTAGAACCTCCTGTGCAGAACCTCCTGTGCAGAACCTCCTGCTCGCCCTTGCTCCCAAACCAGACCCTCAGGAGCAGGAAGGGCCAGGCCCCCCACGTTCCCCTGGAGCCACCCAGTGCCACAGGGGGCTCAGTGCCCCAAAGTCAGAACAAGAAGTGGGTTTGCTAACACGAGGTACAGAATCACCCCCAGATCTGGCAGAACATGGGTGTGGAAAGTGCAGATCCCCAGAGGGGCACACAGCTGTTTTGGGAAGGCAGCAGCACCTAGCAAGCTACTGATAACCAGCCCCATCCATGTGGAAGAAAGGTTATTTATTGCACCACACCGTGGGGATGACTGCATCAGCAGAGTCCTGGGCTTCAAAATCATTGTGTTCCCGTTAGTAAACTTACAAACAACCCAGAGAACAGGAGCAAAGGTCTGATACCACCAGAACCAAGCTTGTTCTGGTCATTCCCTATCCTCAGACAGATGAGAGCTCACACAGGCAGACGGGCAGGTCTCCCAGGATCCCAGCCCCAGGGAGCAGAGGCAGGCAGAGGGGAGCTCAGAGTGTGTGGAGCATTGGCTCTCACACGCAGGCTTCTTCCTGTGGAGCCCAGACAGGGAGTCCAGCTATTGTTCTGGAGTAACAGTACAAATTGGGGATACATTTCGCAGCACAAAAGGGTGAGAAAACCATCTTGCTACTGCAAAAAATTGAAAAGTTTACTTAGAATGGCACAATTAATCTTCTCAGATTTGGTCTTGTCAAACATAGCCTCTGTGTCTTATGGAGATTCTGAGACCTTCTTTATGCCACAGCCACTTGAAATATGAGGGGGAAAAAGGAAGACATCCAGCAATAAATACTTTGTGTTTCAGACTTCTCCTTCCTAATGAGCAAAATCCTTGAGCCAGCCAAGAATGATGTACAGGGGCTGCAGAAACTCTGAATGCCTCTTGAGGATCCTGATGATTCTCCCTCAGAGAAACCACCATGGATCAGCTAAAGAAGAAACCTGAGGAGGAAACTGCTTCATGTCCAGATTACACTCCTTTCTAGATATTGTGCAGAGGGGGGAAAAAAGGTTTATACCCTTGGAGGACAGAATAATAATTTGAATTATATAGGTCTCTCCTCCCAGGCAGCATCAGGATTAGATAACTGATGTACAAAGCAAAAGATTTGAGGGTGGCTTGAGACTTTACCACAGCAAATTTATGGCAAATTTTGAAAAAAATCCTCAAGTCATCCTTGAATCTTCTGTTCCTTTCTTCAAATAATTTCAGATATTCCAGCAGGCCAGGGGAGAAGGCAATGAGCACGTGGGCACCGGTGACTTCAAGCCTGCCTGCACAGCAAATCAGCACCAGAAAAAGAGGGTGAGATCTCAAAGGCAAGGAGGGTGCTTCCTACCTCCCACACTTACTGTAGTTTAAACTAGATTTTCAGGGGCTCCTGTCTCTGCTGTGACACCCACAGCAGCTGGTGGCAGCCCAGGATGGATCCAGAGGCAGATCCAGCAGCTGAGGGCTGAGAGGGATTTCTCAGCAGAGCTCAAAGCAGAGCTCCACAGCAGCACTGGGGATGCAGATGAAGGCAGCCACAAGTGGTTTCTTGTTGCCCTGCACCCTCCGCTCCATCAGTCAGGAGCTGGCAAAAAAACCCTCCCCTCTGGCTTTCTCAGGCTTTCAGCATATTCCAAGCAGGGGAAGGGCACCTTGGCTTGCAGCCTGGCCTCCTGTCAGGCAGTGGAGCTCCTGAAGGGTGCTGGGCTCACAGCACTGGGAGAGCTGCACAGGACAGGGCTGTCCCTGCTGGGGCAGGAGAGCTGATCCTGGCTCCTTCCCATCCCGTGTGAATTCTGCAGCCGACAGGACACTTCTGGGGAGCAGCCCCAGAGACACAGCACGCCCTGGGAATGCTCTCAGGGCTGGGCACTCCACGCCCCCACCCAGCTGGATCTGGGGGATCTCTGAGGAGGCACATGGCCCTGGCAGCACGCTGGAGTTCTCTTTGACACGTGCTGTGATTTGGTGGGAAACAAAGGGAAAACCAAACGCATGCACACATCCGTGCACAGCTGGAAAAGATGAGTTCAGTCTTGCAAAGTGGGAAAGTGTCAGATCTCATCAGTGACTTCACACTCCTTGTGAAGCACCCAAGGTCCAATCTCTACATCCTATTCCAACAAAGTTGCTCTGATTTTCAGGGAGCTTGGCTATTACCATTGGACAAACATGATTATGAATGATTTGCATGAGGGACTTTCCCAGGCATGCTTCATAAGCTCAGTCAGACTGCAGAAATCCTGTCAGTCTTTTCTGTCTCACAGTAAAACTTCAGGATTTCTTTCCCAGGCACATGAAAGTGTGTGCACAGTATTTTGCTATTTAGTGAAAACCTTTCCCAAAAAAAAATCAGAGTATCTGGATTGCTGTATCTTCTTCCACATCCTCCTAGAGCCTTTCTCCCACCCTGTTAATGTTGTATGTTCTGCAAACAACAGTTCTTTGGGCAAAAATTAGGAAATGTTCTTTCCAGGCATTTAGCACTGAATTGTTATCTGTCTCTATGAGCCCTCTGAGAGTTTCACATAAATTCCAATTGCTTTTCCACTTCATTCTTTTTTCCATTCTTGAAGATGGTTGTTGCATAAAGGTCTTCAGGATTCTATTTTTTTATTATTATTTTTGATTTTTTTTTTTTCTGTTCTATAAATTATCTATCTGGTAGTCTTTTCCTTCCAATGATTTACTTTCCTGTGAAGTGGAGGAAGGAAAGAGCAAGTTTCTAATATGCAAGTAAGTGCCTAGATAACTGCAGAAATAGTCCAGTAACTGCATGCTGTGAGATGGAAATCAGAAATAAAAATAAGGAGAATTATGTAGATAATAAAAACTGTCACTTGTTAGACACATCAGGAGACTGCTGTGACCTCAGGCCTGTGGTCACAGAAGCCAAAATCAGTAAAAACCTGCAGAGAGCATTGCAGATCGCATTCAAGATTTCCACTGAGAGCTCCACGTTAGAAACTCTGCAATTATTTTAATTCTCGATCAATGATTGAATGTTTAACTTCATCTTGGCTTTTGCTGTTTTGAAAATGAACCCTAACTAATGGTTTCACTGCAGCCTTAAGGAGGGCTTTGTTTCATGTGCACAGCAAACACTCAGCGAAGGGTACGATTAAAGCCAGACAAGTAAATGTTTTACAGAGATAGTTTAGAAGCTGCAGCACAGCAAAACACGTATTTAGTTCAATGCTGAACATCTGACCTGTGTGCATAGATGTTCCTTTGGCCCCTGCATCTTCTTTTTTCTTTTTTTTTTTTTTTTTTGAGGGGGGTGGGGTTTTTTTTGTTTTGTTTTGGGTTTTTTTTATTCCGTTCTTTGGCGTTGGTTTTTTTCAAAACCACAAAGAGATTTTCTACAGCCCCAAAACAAGTTCTGGTGCCCAGTTTTTCAGGAGGATGTTGCCAGGAGTGAGCAGGCTAAACACAGCTTACTGAAACTGCCTTCAGCAAGTATGGCCAAGTGCAAAAGGGGGCTAAGGGGCAAAATCTGTGTCTTGAGACTCTGCAGCTGCTGGAACAGCAGAATTTTACCTGAAGTGCTCACCCAATAAGTCAGCAGGAAGCCAACAGGCGTGTCAGATGGACACTCATGCCCAGCCTGGCAGAGGGCAGCCTGGGCAGGAGCTCACAGCCACTGCTGCAGGAGCAAACACACAGAGCCAGGACACCGGGAGACACGGGGCTAAAAATAGGTCAGAAACTGTTGTAAAAGAGTTTCTAGATCGTTAAGCACGTACTGTTAGTTTGGTTATTATATTGTACAAGGGGTTAAAGGGCAGTTGTGAGAAATTGGGTACTCAAGGTACCATAACACACCTCAGCAAGGTGCACCAGCAGCCAGCCTGGACAGAGCTACCATGGCCAATCAAGCGCCTTAAACCTTCGTGCAAATGAAGGATCCGAACAGAAACCAATCCAAAGGGACAAAACCTGGACAGAAAGGGGCTTCTGACCCCCTGGGGCTGTGCCGCTCCCTGGGGACAGCACTGCTGAGCAGCGATGGCGCTGCAGCATCCTCGGCGGGAGCGCTCCTGCTGCTCGGCCCGGGCCCCCTCGCTTCAGGCCTCTCTTTTTCTTACAGCTAATACTGAAATCCCTTCAGCACCGAGAGCCTGCTCGCGTTTTTATCACGCAGCACAGCCGGGCCTTTCCCCGTGGGTTTCGCCCTTCCCCAGAGCGCGATCCTTCCCCACCGCATCGGTGCGCGATGCTGGACGAAGCAAAGAGGCAAAGGGACGGGGGGGAGGCGACAAGAGCGGGGCAGAGGTGGGGACACCCGGCTCGAGAGCCTTCAGTCGGCACTGGAGTAAGCCCGGGGACGCTGGGCAGCACGATGGCTCACGCTGGCACTCGGGGCTGGGCTGGGCAGCTCCGGCCGGGCGGCGCCTGCAGAGCCCCTCGGAGCGGGGACAGCGACCCGGGAGCGACCCCTCCGCAGGAAAGGCAAGGCTGCATCCCCTCTGCAGGAAAGGCAAGGCTGCATCCCCCCTGCAGGAAAGGCAAGGCTGCATCCCCCCTGCAGGAAAGGCAAGGCTGCATCCCCTCCGCAGGAAAGGCAAGGCTGCATCCCCCCTGCAGGAAAGGCAAGGCTGCATCCCCTCTGCAGGAAAGGCAAGGCTGCATCCCCCCCGCGGGAAAGGCAAGGCTGCATCCCCCCGCAGGAAAGGCAAGGCTGCATCCCCCCTGCAGGAAAGGCAAGGCTGCATCCCCCCTGCAGGAAAGGCAAGGTTGCATTCCCCCCGCAGGAAAGGCAAGGCTGCATCCCCTCTGCAGGAAAGGCAAGGCTGCATCCCCCCTGCAGGAAAGGCAAGGTTGCATTCCCCCCGCAGGAAAGGCAAGGCTGCATCCCCTCTGCAGGAAAGGCAAGGCTGCATTCCCTCTGCAGGAAAGGCAAGGCTGCATCCCCTCTGCAGGAAAGGCAAGGCTGCATCCCCCCTGCAGGAAAGGCAAGGCTGCATCCCCCCTGCAGGAAAGGCAAGGCTGCATCCCCCCTGCAGGAAAGGCAAGGCTGCATCCCCTCTGCAGGAAAGGCAAGGCTGCATCCCCTCTGCAGGAAAGGCAAGGCTGCATCCCCCCGCAGGAAAGGCAAGGCTGCATCCCCCCTGCAGGAAAGGCAAGGCTGCATCCCCCCTGCAGGAAAGGCAAGGCTGCATCCCCTCTGCAGGAAAGGCAAGGCTGCATCCCCTCTGCAGGAAAGGCAAGGCTGCATTCCCCCCTGCAGGAAAGGCAAGGCTGCATCCCCTCTGCAGGAAAGGCAAGGCTGCATCCCCCCCGCAGGAAAGGCAAGGTTGCATTCCCCCCGCAGGAAAGGCAAGGCTGCATCCCCTCTGCAGGAAAGGCAAGGCTGCATCCCCCCGCAGGAAATGCAAGGCTGCATCCCTGCGAGAAACGGGGGAGGGAGAGCTTGGAGCAGCGCCGTGCAGAGCCACTTGCTGTGCTTTTACATCTAAGGGGTTCTCCTCTCTCCTTGGAAAAAAAAAAAGTTTCCAAGAAATCCTCACTGGGGCTGTCTGTAAATGGTGCTTATGGAGAGGAGGGAAACGCAGGACGGGCAGTAAACCAGGCACTAAGAGAGCCAGAGTCCATTACCAAATGTTTTTCATTACATGTATGGCTTCACTAATTTCTGCAATGCGTTGTAGGCTATTTCTGGAAGCTTTAAAAATGCATGATGCTTCTGCATTTTAATACTTAACAGTATGGCTATTTCAGTTTAATAAGCAAAAGAAAAAAAATGGGGTGGGAATCTGCTTAACTGCAATTGGCTTTCATGCCACAAAAGGACTAAGCCAGTGCAAAAGTGTCCAGGCAGGAACCCTATTTAAGTCCAGCATGAAGAAAACCTTTCCAGCCTCTTACACCAATTAGGATAATCTGGGTCTTTTGATGTTAAATCCCCAAGAATCATATGGAAATCATAAAAAGCACAGTACTTAAAACAGACTCAGAATGCAGATAAAATCATTTCTCCCTCTTAACATTTGGGTTTGTTCTTGGACAGGGCTGGCCAGGGAGGCTGTCCCTGAAAGCAGCCAATCCTAAAAGAATGGAGCACCTGGGAGGCGAGGCTGGGATGCAGCTGGAGCTGGGCCAGGCAGGCTCAGCCCCAGGCCCTGGATGGGAACTGCTCCCAGCCAAGGAAAGGAGACTGAGCAAGGACACAACGTGATCCAGAGGACAGCCTCTGGAATCCCAGCCTTGGTGGGCTTGTTCAGCCTTCCCTGGGGGAGTGGCGTCCTTCATGGCCATAAACCAGGCCAAGGGAATTGAAATAACATGCTTGAATCTGTGCAATCAATTATCTTTAGGTGAAAAGTGCTTCAGCCTAGCATTGCTGCTTCATATTGGGCTGTTTCTGAGGCATCCAAATTTCACCAAGTGTCTTGCTTCCAAGGAATCTCAGGGCAAGAATTCTGTTTGCCTTGACGGTTTAAAAAAAGACCACGGGCAGGAAAACAAGGGAGGTTTTGCTGGATGCAATTTTGCAACGCTGGAGAGATGTTTTATTCTCTTCAAATAAAATCCTGATCAAGACATTTTGCTGTGAAATCTGACACACAACCACGAGCCTTTATCAAAGCCACGCAGGTGTTGAGAGAGACAGAGAAGGTGATTTTACAATAAATATCCTCCCAGACCATAACATTGTATTGTCTGGGGCTGCTTACATATTGCTGCTACATTTGTGTATGATGTTGTACGAAGCAAAGAGGCAAAGGGACAAGGAGGTGACAAGAGCGGGGCAGAGGTGGGGACAGCCAGCTCAAGAACCTGAAATTGGCATTCGAATAAACTGAAAAGTAAGCAAAACTGTCCGTGTTTATACAAGCAACTTGACTGTACTCTAAGAGAGGACAAGGGTATGAAACTATGTCCTTATAAAGTAACGCTCATCTTTTACTTATCTAACAAAAAGAAACGCGGGAGAGAGGTCAGAGGCTGCTGAAGGAAAAAAAAAAAAACCCAAGTGTTAAGGCCAGAGAAATGGAAAACAAAAGGATAGGAATATTTGTGGATGGAGCAGACAGAAAACCCCCTTACACACACCTTGTTTTTCTATTAAAACAACCGTGGAATATTGTTGTCAGTGGCATGCACACCTCTGTGAGAACCTGATATTTAAATTGTCACTTTGACAACAAATAAAAATAACAGTAAAAAAAGAGTAGCATTACAGTTCTAATAGAAAGGAAATTGGTATTAGTGTTAAATATGAATGTGAAATCAGCCTTCTAGCTAATCATCACAAATTTCAGTCGTTACGAAATTCTCATACAGATTTTGGATTTACTTTTATGGCTTAGAGTAATACCGGGACCGTAATTAATATTAATTACAACTTCCATAACATCGCCGTGCCTGAATTGCTTGCTATTCCTAGTATTTGTAGGAAACAAGCCACGCAGTTCCTGGCACAAATATTATTCCTTATTAGTTTTGCAGCTGAATAATATCCAGCCTGTAACAGAATCCTCCTAGGACTGAAAAGTACTCTTGTGCACACGGATACACGCACAAAAACAACAACCGAAAGCTAAAAGCAAACTTGCCGAGAACTTCTGGGTCAGCTTTTGACATCACCCGTAGGAATGAAATCAGACACCGACCAATCCGGCACCATGAGGCTGGCAGCACAAAATAAACAAAAGCCGGGCCCAGGGCTCCACAATGAGGAAGGGAAGTGGAAGAGACTATTGTTCCCAAAGCTTTTAAACGATGCTGCTTTGTTTATTTCTTCTGACAATGCCTGAACTGAATCTTTAAAAAGGGAAAGGAGCCTGTCCGCCCTGACCCCCGGGGTCCGCTAGAGCGGAGCGTGGGGGTTCTTTCCCTGGCCTGGGGATTTTTCCCTGCCGTGAGGTTCTTTCCCTGTCCTGGGGTTTTTCTCCTGTCCTGGGGTTTTTCTCCTGTCCTGGGGTTCTTTCCCTGCCCTGGGGTTCTTCCCCTGACCTGGGGTACTTTGCCTGTCCTGGGGTTCTTTCCCTGCCATGGGATTCTTTCCCCTGTCGTGGAGTTTTTTCCCCTGTCGTGGGATTCTACCCCTGTCGTGGGGTTCTTTCCCTGGCCTGGGGATTTTTCCCTGCCATGGGATTCTTCCCCTGCCGTGGGTTTTTTCCCCTGCCGTGGAGTTCTCTCCCTGCCCTGGGATTCTTTCCCTGCCGTGGGTTTTTTTCCCTGCCCCGGGTTTTTTCCCCTGCCGTGGGGGTTCTCTCCCTGCCCTGGGTTTTTTCCCTGCCGTGGGTTTCCCCTGCTGCCCAGGCGCTGCGGGCTCTCCCGTGCCGTGCCGTGCCGTGCCGTGCCGTGCCGTGCCGGGCCGTGCCGTGCCGTGCCGTGCCGGGCCGGGCCGGGCCGGGCCGGGCCGTGCCGTGCCGTGCCGTGCCGTGCCGTGCCGTGCCGGGCCGTGCCGTGCCGTGCCGTGCCGTGCCGTGCCGTGCCGTGCCGTGCCGTGCCGCGCGCCCCGCAGAGCGCTCGGCGCTGGCCCGGCCGGCGTGCGGGCGGCAGAGCGCTCCTCCAGCATCCCCACCGAGCCCGGCTTTCTGAAAAGCTGGCCAGGCTGGGCGCTAAGCTCTTTCCAAAACCCGACCCTTACTGAGGTGCCGTCCAGGAGGCCGAGGGCTTTAGAAGCCTGGCAGCGAGAGCGTTTCGGGAGGCTGGGCCGAGAGCGGCGCGGTGAATCCGCTCGGTCCGGCTGATCCTGCCGGGGGAAAAGGGACACAGAAGAGGCTCCGCTGGTCCCTCGGCTCCGTGCGGAGCTGATGCTGCCCGAGCTGAGCCCCCTGCGTGAGCCCATGGGTAATTATTCACACGAGCGGGCCGAGGAGGACAGTGCCCCATCAGTCACACAGCCCAGGGTGATTCACTCCTTGGACACTGGAACCTGTCACCCAACTCCAAAGACTCAGCGTTCGGCCCAGAGGTCACTAAAAGCACACATGGCCTGAGTCTATTTTTTTTTTTTTTCCCCAAGTTCAGCTCAGCTGAACAAAGTTGGCTGAATGATTTCAATCCTCTCAGCGCTTCTCCAAGAGAAAAAGGAGAAAAATAAAAACCACCCTGTGTCTGCAGCTCTGCTGCCCCTTGCCATTCCTCACCACGCTGCACAGACAAGTGCACAGGGACAAGTCCGTGCATTCCAGAGGGAAAAGATAAACCTGGACCCTGGAGTTGTACAGCTAAAGGATATCAGTCATCCTTACATCTTTAATAAAGCAGACCTTTTTCCACTCTTGCCAAGAAAATTAGTCCTAAGGTGCACACAAATAATTACATATTGTGGAACAGTAAATTATTACAAATGCCACAGAATTCAAGCAGCCCCAAGTCTGGGCCAGATTTTCAAATGTTTTGCAGATGTTTATGGTTTGCTGCAAAACTTTTGTCAAGTTACCCGCACAACACAGCATTTACTGAAGGATTTTGGCACATGGTAATTAATTTTCTTTGCACAGGTGTTGCATTCCAGAAATATTTTGTCTTCTTATAGAAGACTGCTGGAATTCTACTTTAAAAAAAAATCATCATGAAAGGAAGCAGATCCTCTCATCTGGGAGAGGAAAAAAAAAGCCCCCCAAAATCAGTTCATTTGCCTTTTCTTTCTTTTCAGGCAAAGAAAACCTCAAGAACAGGTAAAAATGCATTCAAAATATGTTGCAGACGCCTGGTATTTCTGCAAAAACTCACAAACTGGGAGAGCACAGGCTGATTGAGAGATACTGGAGTAGCAGGTCCCAGGAGAGTGCCAGGGGTTAATTTCATTCCCTGGAGCTCACAGCTGGGGTTTGCCATCACTGGAGCCCAGCAGAGAGCCAGGGAAGGAGGCTGTGCCCAGCCAGGCATGGGGACACAGGGGCAGGGCAGTGTGGGCAGCACAGCACAGCACAGCACAGCACAGCACAGCACAGCACAGCACAGCACAGCACAGCACAGCAGCATCCCCACTGCCTCCATCACCTCTCCCCCTCTGTCCCCCAGCAAGGCACCACCCACCCCCTTTTGTCCCCAGCTTTTATTCCACACCGCGTGGGGCAGGAAGCAAAACACAAAAAAGGGGCTCTGCAGCACTTTGGGACCTTTCCTGGGCTGAAAGGTTGCCTGGAGGCGAAGTGAAATGAAACCCTTGGGATTGGACAACTTTCCCTTTTAAGCGTATGGAAATTAAACATTAAGCCTAAAAAATTCTCCAGGAGCAGATATGAATCCAGATATAATATTGCTTTGTAGATATGGAAAAATACAACCAGCTATCTTCAACTTCCTAGACGGGCAAGCCACTAAGTTTTCCTTCAGGGTAGGAAAGCAAAGATGAAAATGCCAAAGGACTGTTAACCTTTAGAGACACATTTTAAGAGATAACATGACTGAACACAGATAAATCAGAATTAAATTTAATCAACCTCCCACTCCTTAGCTACACTATCAGAAGAGAAAAATCTACAATTAGGGAAGAAACAGAAGGAAATTCAGACATCTTAAACTGAGCAAGCTTCCATCTCTGCCGTGCACTTCCTGATGGTACTAAATACTGCAATTCCCATGTGCAGTACTACAGACTTGCTGTCTTAACAGTCCTCTTATGAGTAATCAGCTGAAGGGAACATTTAAATAATGTTTTGGAGTGCATATTATCTAGATTTGGTTGTTGTTCTCTCATTTAGAGCAAAATGAGTCTAGATTTACAATTTAAATGCTTTGCTGTCAAATCCTTAAACCACCCTTCTGTGGCTCTGTGAATGGGGCTGTTCACATTTCTGTGCTGCACTACAGCACCTAGGAATAGATAATCCTTTAATCTCTCCTCTGACTCCACCCACAAGGTCCTGGCAGGAATTTCAGAGTCCAGACTGGGGTGTTTCTCCTGAGCAGAGCCTTAGGGTGAGATGGACTGTCACAGCCAGAACGTGTGGCCAAAAGTGCTGCCATGAAATCAGGTGTGAGGATACCTACAGCAGCAACCTTGGCTTCTAAGGGATGGATGAGGAGTGTTTCCAGCATGAACATTAAAGCCTGGATTAAAAGAAGTGTGAAAGAACTTTAAAGATATATTATTAAAATACCGACCCTCCTGCATTTTTTTTGTTTTTCCAAATTAAACTATAAAGTTATGATAACCTACACCACTCCCATCTTGTCCTAAACTTGTTTTTAAAGAAATTCACATGATTTCATGCACGTGTCACTGCTCACTCTTAATTTTTCTGGAGAAAGCTGGGCCACTGAGTGGACACCTTTCACTGCCTAGGCACCTAAAACAGCTTACTGAAGCTTTGCCCTGGGGTTTTTTTCCCAACAGTATTTTTTTCTGCAAGATACAGCAACAGCTCTCCTAATTTTCAGGCAGTTCAGTTCATAATTAGTTCCTGTAAGTTAGGAAAACAATTAGAAAAGCAGGAAAGTTTGTTTTCCTCTTTGCATTCACGAATAAAATTGAGATGTGCCATTACAGACTACATTAGTGGCTCACCAGTTTTGAGGCACTTGGTGCTCAGAACCAATGGGCTCAATGCCATAGCTGTAGGTATTAGCTTGGTGTAACAGATCAGCTTTAAAAGCACAACATATTTCAGGAAAAATTCTTGCCTTGTGTTCTGAAACATCAAACATAGGCCACCTAAAGCAGCCTTGAAACATCACTCTTGAGTATTTTAATTGAATTCAAATTACTATGAATGATTCACATGAGACTAAAAGATCTGTTATTTCTACAAAGAAATGTGAATCACTGTTTTCTAGTAAAGGAGAGTGTAAAAATGTAGGATGTGAGTAAATGTCCATAAGCAGTGCACGTGTGCCTGGAGAAACCCAATAATACTGAGCCTTTGTTTAGGAAAGTAACTGGAAAGCAAAAATGCAAAACGAGATTACACTTAATTATTTAAATCAAAGTGCTCTGCTTGTTGATTTAAATTGTGATTAAAATCAGGGATTTAACTTAATCCACTCTGGATTGCATAAGCACCACCTTAATAAGAGGGAGCAGTAGCTTCATCACCCAAGTCATTCAGGAAGAGAACTGTGATGGAGCACAGGGGAGACTGAGGAAGTTCATTCATGGCCATCCCTCTCCCACTTTTCCCAAAGAGAGAGAGAGCAAATGTGTGAGTGGGAGAAGTGTGGACAGGAGTGTGCATGTGTAAAAGCATGCACAGGTACTATGAGGTAAAGTGATGGTGGTAATTTTGCCTTAAAAGCAGGATTTCTCTCTCACACTAAATAAAGCAATTACCCACACATTCCAACTTCTCTCCCTTGTTTTACACTGAGGTCCCTTGGACAGCCCATGCTCACACTTGTCCATCAGCAGGAACACTTTGTGTCTCACTCCCTGTCTGCCTGATGCTGACAATTAGTCAGAGCCACTCCAACAGCAGTGCTAAATGTATAAATAGTACATAAACTATACTAAACCAGTGGTAAAGGTACAAATAGTACATAAACTATACTAAACCAGTGGTAAAGGTACAAATAGTACATAAACTATACTAAACCAGTGCTAAAGGTACAAATAGTACATAATCTATACTAAACCAGTGGTAAAGGTACAAATAGTACATAAACTATACTAAACCAGTGGTAAATGTATAAATAGTACATAAACTATACTAAACCAGTGGTAAATGTATAAATAGTACATAAACTATACTAAACCAGTACTAAATGCATAAATAGTACATAAACTATACTAAACCAGTACTAAATGCATAAATAGTACATAAACTATACTAAACCAGTGCTAAATGTATAAACAGTACATAAACTATACTAAACCAGTACTAAATGTATAAATAGTACATAATCTATACTAAACCAGTACTAAATGTATAAATTGTACATAAACTATACTAAACCAGTGCTAAATGTACAAATTGTACATAATGTACACTAAACCAGTACTAAATGTATAAATGGTACATAATGTACACTAAACCAGTACTAACTGCTGTACTGAAAAGGATTTAGCTCTGCACTCTGACACCCACACCCAACCCCTCCTCCAGCTTCTACCAAACCCTGGACTCATCATTTCTCCCTAGACAGCAAGGAGGAGAATGGCACAAACCAGCAGTACAGCTCATGGTAAGGGAGAATGGCACAAACCAGCAGCACAGCTCATGGTAAGGGAGAATGGCACAAACCAGCAGCACAGCTCATGGTAAGGGAGAATGGCACAAACCAGTACAGCTCATGGTAAGGGAGAATGGCACAAACCAGTACAGCTCATGGTAAGGGAGAATGGCACAAAGCAGTACAGCTCATGGTAAGGGAGAATGGCACAAACCAGTACAGCTCATGGTAAGGGAGAATGGCACAAACCAGCAGTACAGCTCACTGACAGGGAGAATGGCACAAACCAGTACAGCTCATGGTAAGGGAGAATGGCACAAACCAGTACAGCTCATGGTAAGGGAGAATGGCACAAACCAGCAGTACAGCTCACTGACAGGGAGAATGGCACAAACCAGTACAGCTCATGGTAAGGGAGAATGGCACAAACCAGCAGTACAGCTCATGGTAAGGGAGAATGGCACAAACCAGCAGCACAGCTCATGGTAAGGGAGAATGGCACAAACCAGCAGCACAGCTCATGGTAAGGGAGAATGGCACAAACCAGCAGCACAGCTCACTGACAGGGGAGATCTGCTGCAACCTCACTGCATGTCCAGTGCACTGCCAGGGTGATCAAACACCAATACAACCACAAAGCACCAAAAACTCGGGTGCTTGACAAGGCAACCCACAGCACATTTACTGCAAGGATGCTTTAATATCTCATATGAGAACTTCCTCTCAAATAATATGAGTTAATTTTCAGCAAAGGTCCAATCACAGCTCAATGAGAGCAGCTAAGCCTTTCTTCTTTCTGCTTTGCAGCTCCATTTTGAAGGACAAACTCCTCTGGTTGAGCCTACTTCTGAGGAACTACTTTTCTTCTTTGATTTTACAAGAAAGTGTTTTACAATCCAGAGAGGATGAGTCATCAGAAAATCCTTGTCTCCTTGCCAAAAGCCTGCCCCTCTTCATTATGAACATAAAGATAAAAGCTCTTACAGTACATTAGCTGGCATACGCCCACACAGACAGTACAAATAAATTAATTGTGCCTAGCCTCAAACATCCAGAGAGGTGTAGTAGGAGCTCAGTCCATCTTGTTTCGTTAACAAATTAAACTGTAATAGAGCATCAACAAGTTCTCTTATGTACATAAGCTTGGCTGTTGTCTAGAAAGGTTGTGCAGCTATCATGAGTCCTCACAAATGTGCATGGAAACTCTTCAGCTATTCACATGAGCTTGCACAGACTACTTAAAGACCAACAAAAATTGTATATGCTGGAGAAAACTTATTAAAGTTGGAGTAAGGATATGGGATGTTGGTCTATTCAGAAACTGCACAGGATTTTGGAAGCCAAGACTGAGGTAGTGGTGTTTATTAAAAAGAGAATTTTGAGTATGGCACTGCTGCACACAGGCAAAATGTACAAATTGTCCTGCATCTGACAAGAATGGCAAGTGCATTTGGAAGTGTGGGCTGGACTGTGTCCACTCTGCTACATTCAGGTTTGTAATTCAGAATATGAAAACCTGCACTACCTGCAAACATCAGGGTTATTCCATACAAATGCTCACACAGGTGTATTGTACAGCTCAGACAAGGAGAACACAGATCACAGGGGAAGCCACTGGGTGAAGCCCTGGACATGGACCAGGGGCCAGAACTACTGGAGATAATCAGCATTCACCATCAAACTGCTGCTGCAGATGAACTGCTTTCCTTCTGGAATGCTCACAATCTTTAGCATGAGAAAGTTATACACAACCAACTTGAAAAACAAGTTTAACTCTACTTAGCCACAAGCTAAGATTACACCCTCAAACACACCTTTCTAAGATTTCTTATGAGAGGTTTGTTTGTGCAATACAGTTAAGGGCAATTTGTTAAAATTGCTCTGTGATTTTCTTTATCCTTTAACTGCATAATTTAAGCAACCTGCATTTTATAAGTTCAAAGAAATTTTTTTTGTAATTATGTATTCCTGCTTTTACCTCCTGAAAATAGAAAAGCTGTAGAGAGAAAACACAGAAAAAAGAGCGGATGAGAGAAGTTGAGCTCGATCTAGCACAGAAAACAACTTTTTAATTGATGAGAGCAGAAAGTGAGTTAACCTAAAGCACGAGGGTTCAAAAGTACCTGCAGTGTGTGCTGCTGCTGCTCTGCCTCTTTGGCCTCTGTGCCCAGGGCTGGGAAAGGCCAGAGAAGGGCAAGGCACAGCAGGGCTGGTGGCCACCTGCACAGAGGGTGTCAGCCCTGTGCCTTGGCCAGGCACTTGGTGAGGTCCCTGCAGGGTCCAGCAGTGGCTGTGACACTCTGGGCAGCTCTCAGCCCCAGCTTCACCCCTCCTGGAGCTCCATTCCAGGGACAGTCACACCAGGGACAGCTTCCCCTCCTCCTGCCTGAGGGAAGCACACTGCTGCTGCCTGATGCTGGAGGCTCTAAGGTGGCACAGGGACACAGCCTCGGCAGCTCCCAGACAAGCTCCAAAGCCCAGTGCTGCTCCTGAGGTGTGACCAGAGGCACAGATGCACACCTTGGAGCAGGCTGGGGCTCCCTGCTCCTGCTGCACTCTGGTTTGTCCAGAGATCAGCTCTGACAGGCACCGAGGCCAGTGCAGACACACTGGCCCAGACTCATGACATCACCTGATTAACAGATCCAAGGAAGGTTTGGCAGCTCTGGCTACGGGCAGCCAGCCCGTGGGAGAGCAGCAGCCACCCATCAGTGCAGAGCTAACTGCTGCCCTGTGCACTGCTCCCACCAAGAAACAACTTCCTCCCAGCCCCTGCAGCATCTCCTCACAGGGCCTCCTCTGCGAGCCCCAGGCGCCCCTCAAAGCAGCCACCAAACCTTGCTGCCAGAGCTCCCACCCCAGCCCTGGCCAGGGGGACACAGGGGGGGCTGAGGATGGCATCCTGACCCAGCCATGGCACTGCCACAGCAGGGAGGTGACAGTGACTCTCTGGCTGTGCCCCACTGCCCCAGCACCCCAGCCAAGCACAGGGGGACACAGGGGGGGCTGAGGATGGCATCCTGACCCAGCCATGACACTGCCACAGCAGGGAGGTGACAGTGACTCTGTGGCTGTTCCCCACTGCCCCAGCACCCCAGCCAAGCACAGGGGGACACAAGGGGGACACAGGGGGGGCTGAGGATGGCATCCTGACCCAGCCATGGCAGTGCCACAGCAGGGAGGTGACACTGACCCTGTGGCTGTGCCCCACTGCCCCAGCACCCCAGCCAAGCACAGGGGGACACAGGGGGGGCTGAGGATGGCATCCTGACCCAGCATGGCAGTGCCACAGCAGGGAGGTGACAGTGACTCTGTGGCTGTGCCGCACTGCCCCAGCACCCCAGCCAAGCACAGGGGGACACAAGGGGGACACAAGGGGGGCTGAGGATGGCATCCTGACCCAGCCATGGCACTGCCACAGCAGGGAGGTGACACTGACTCTGTGGCTGTGCCCCACTGCCCCAGCACCCCAGCCCTGGCCAGGGGGACACAGGGGGGGCTGAGGATGGCATCCTGACCCAGCCATGACACTGCCACAGCAGGGAGGTGACAGTGACTCTGTGGCTGTGCCCCACTGCCCCAGCACCCCAGCCAAGCACAGGGGAGCCTCCCCCAGCACCCTGCACCCCACCAGAGCACAGCCAGGCTCGTGGCCCTCAGAAACGAGGCCACTGTAAGTCCTGTGAGTCCTTTTCTTTTCCCATTCATTCCTTTATGGACAAGGCCTCATTACTGCAGAGTGATGGGAGTCCCTAATTAGTGCTAGGGGTTAATCACCGTGCCCGAGGAGTTTCCCTCTGCCCCAGGAGCACAGGAAGCCAGGCCAGGTGCCCGTTAGCCAGCTCCCAGCCCGGGCTCTAGGAGAGCTCCAGCCAAAGCCACCCACAGCCATCACTCAGACACACAGTGGCTGCTGCACAACTGGTGACAGCCTCTCTTTTATGGGGTTAACACTTGCCCTTGGGGATAATTGTGCAGGACTTTAGATGAGAGATTCCCATAAAAGGCAGGAAGAGTCACCCAGCTCCAACCACACATAACTCAAGCTGGTTTACCCCTTTGCATTATTTACACCTCTCTCTTTAATGTGAATGCATCAGTTTAAAGGCACAGTGCTGTGGGCAGGCAGCTCCTCCCTGGGCACCAAGTGTGCCTGTCCTGGGGCCTCCTGCCTGCCAGGGCACACAGGCAGCATCCTGCCATTCCCCTGCTCTCAGGGAAGGCCAGGTGTGCTCTACCTGGCTGCCAGGCAGGGGGGGCTGAGCCCCTCTGACTGCTGCAGACACTGAAATCCAGCACGGTGCTGGCAGCTGCCCTGGCTCCAGGAGGGCACCTGGACACCCCCAGAGTGCACCCAGAGAGCACCTGGACACCCCCAGAGTGCACCCAGAGAGCACCTGGACACCCCCAGAGTGCACCTGGACACCCCCAGAGTGCACCCAGAGAGCACCTGGACACCCCAGAGAGCACCTGGACACCCCCAGAGTGCACCTGGACACCCCCAGAGTGCACCCAGAGAGCACCTGGACACCCCAGAGAGCACCTGGACACCCCAGAGAGCACCTGGACACCCCCAGAGTGCACCTGGACACCCCCAGAGTGCACCCAGAGAGCACCTGGACACCCCAGAGAGCACTTGGACACCCCCAGAGTGCACCCAGAGAGCACCTGGACACCCCCAGAGTGCACCCAGAGAGCACCTGGACACCCCTGAGTGCACCTGGACACCCCCAGAGTGCACCCAGAGAGCACCTGGACACCCCCAGAGTGCACCCAGAGAGCACCTGGACACCCCTGAGTGCACCCAGAGAGCACCTGGACACCCCTGAGTGCACCTGGACACCCCTGAGTGCACCCAGAGAGCACCTGGACACCCCCAGAGTGCACCTGGACACCCCAGAGAGCACCTGGCCCCCCCCAGAGTGCACCCAGAGAGCACCTAGGCACCCCTGAGTGCACCTGGACACCCCCAGAGTGCACCCAGAGAGCACCTAGGCACCCCTGAGTGCACCTGGACACCCCTGAGTGCACCCAGAGAGCACCTGGACACCCCCTGAGAAGGAAGAGAAGCTCCTGGCCCTCCCACTCTCCTCCCCTGCTCCTGGTTCATCCCTGCAAGAGCTTCTGCTAAATCAAAATCTCCACCAGCCCTTGCAGGTAACCGGAGACTTTTCCCAATCACTTTCAGCTTGGCCTTCCATCTTAAGATTACAACTCTTTTTTCCCCCGGGTTTCTATTTGTACAAAGACTACCACAAGGTTCAAGTTACAGCAATTAATGACATTTAACTACATTAATAGGGAGAGAGCCTTTTCAAGAACAATTTTGGTTTTAATGTTAAAAAAAATGCAGTAATAAGAGCGAGGTAGAATATTTTAATTTGATTGCCTGTTTCTTTCTCTGGCTACACGTATGAACTTGTTTCCTGGTCAAGGGGAATTTTTGCAGGTAGAAAAAAATAATTCTGTCATCCACTCAATCCCTGAGTGCCTTGTTTTTACAAGACAGGAAGGTTTTGTCAGTCAGGTTACCCAGGAGTGAAAGTTACGTCCCATAATCCATAATGCTGTTGCCCATTACACACCATCTGGTGACACAGCCAAAGATAATCTGATTCTTGTCCTCCAAAAACAGCACATAGCTCTATTGTGTGGTGCATGCAACATGATAAATGACTTGTTTAAATATGCTATGTCTGTGCAGTTTACAATTTCGTGGTCACTCTCAGCTAAGGTGAGAGCAGCTTTGAACAGGGCTTTTATTGATTGGCATTTCAAATATCTGAATCCTTAACTGAGGATTTTTACCTGTTTACAATTGCACCTAAAATTGCATGGTTAAACAGCTGACATCTAGCCAACCTTTAGGAAGCTTTGATTGGAACTGAAAGTTCTGCACCTACGATGGAGCAAATGTCACGACACAGCTGTCCCTGTCCCAAATGCAGCCATGCCTTTTCACAGTGTCCTTACCAGGAAGAGACTGACATAATTTAACTCCAGACTGCTCAGTCTGATGCAGGGGCTCTCAAGCATTTCCACAGATTCTGGGAGTCTCCCCAGAAAAAGCTCCCTGCACGGTAACCATCCAGCAGTACAGCTGCAGGTTTGCAGCAGGTTTGCTTTTGGCACTTTGTTTTCAGTCTCCAAAATAGTTAAGAGAGCTGCCAGAAGTTGACTCCTCACAAAATTAATCAAAAAAGGAGAATCAATCATGCTGGGCAGAAGAAAGCTCTTACACAACTAACCTGGTGAAAGGAAACAGGCCATTTGCTGTTGCTCAACTCCTTTGCCAGACTATTTCAGTGGCCCTTGCATTCTCCAAGGCCAAACCTTCAAACAACAATCTCATCCCCTCCTGATGCACGGGACACACCCAAGACATTTTCAGGAGGGGTGGAAAGCAGTAAAAGAAGATTTCTGTGATTTGCAGTCAGGTTCTTCTGGGAAGATTACATATTTCTGGGAGACTGTGATGTACACATGCATCTGTGCCTCTGATACCATCACATAATCACCATCCAGATCTAAAGAGCTATTTTTCCACGCAGATTTTTATTACTTTCTCTTCCTGGAATAATTAACCACTTTCAGATTTTTGTAACATGGGAGAAGACTCCATTTCCCCCTGGCTCCTCAGCCACAGCTCTGAACAATTCCCATTTTCCTTGCAGACTGTCGGGCTGCTGTGCCTTTTGCATGGGTAGGTTTTGCTCACAGCAGAGCCTCTGGGCAGAGCACAAGCCTACAATAATCTCACTTATTGATCCACCTGCATCCCCCACCAGGGTTTCCTTTGGAGAAGAGGAAGGCAGCAGGGCCCCACTGAGAGCCAGCTCCTCACAGAGTTTCCATGGGGCCCAGCTGCCGGGATGTTCCAAGGGGAGGCAGGGAGCATTCCCCAATCCTGGCAGGATGGCATGGCACAGGAGCCCAGGTGGGAGCTCACAGCTGTTCCACTGCACTGCTCCTCTCCCCCGAGCACCTGCAGAGCCCCCAAAGCCCCAGAGCTCAGCACAGAGCAGGGGAAGCCCATCCCATCCCCTCTGGCCTCCAAAAGCCCCCCTGCTCCCCCTGAGCAGGCTGCCCAGCTGCCCTTGCCTGCCAGGTCCATTCTGCTACCAGGAGGGGCTTGCATAAAGCACTGAAGTATCTGGCAAGCATTTTCCTCAATGAAGACATGCTAGGAGCTAGGCAATCATATTTTTAACTGTGCTGCCTGCCAGAAAAGCGCACAAACTTCCAATAGCAAAGAAATGAGGTCATTTTGGTCACCTGCCAAAATCAGCACATTTCCTCTTTTGGTTCTGGAGGCTGCACTTCCATACTCCACAGCGTGGGACAAGTCCTGAGCGGGAGGTGCAGCCTCTCAGGAAAAAAATAAAAGTAAATTGGTGGATGTCAGGTTTTTTCTCTCAAAAAAAAAAAATAAAAGCGAGGGGGGGAAGGAAAAGAGAGGGGAAAAAAAAAATCGTGAAGTGTCCTGATGTCACATGACTTCCTCCTGAAGATCTATTTAATTGGAATCTGGTGTAACCTTCCTAAGAAGATGCCAGTACCTTGTCCTGGTGTTGCAGCAGTGTAAAGCCTCATCCTGTTAAGGAATTTGAAAGGCTTACAGCAGGGATGCAGCTTTTGGTGAGGAGGCTGGGCTGGAATTGAGCAGATCAGGATTAAACCCTGATTTTGCCACGAGCTCCTGTGGGGCTTTGAGCAAGAATCCTAAATTGCTTTGCCCTAAGAGCCTATCTTGATCCTGGTCTTTGTCTTTAAGTTTTCCTGAGCTGGGAATCTCTCTTTCCAGCAGAGTGGATTTTGGATGCTCATTTGGACCTCTTCATGCTAATGCAGCACAAACCCAAATGACAGCAGTAGTAATAATAATAATAATAATAATAATAATAATAATAATAATAATAATAATAATAATAATAATAATAATAATAACAACCTCTCGGTCTTTATTTTTAAGTTAATGTCTGCCAAAAATGTTAGAGAAGTTTCTCATTGTGGCAACTACTGTATTTATGGGCATAATTTACAAGCAGCTCATCTGAATAATCTGAATTTTTTATTAAGATTACGTTCTTGTTTTCCATTGAGAAGCCTTCTTAGATACTGACTCACTCTCAGCCTCGTAGGGAGAAGTGCCAAGCATTTGTTTTTCTTCTGTCTGCAGTAGTTATTCGACTCCTGCATTAAACTCAGCAAAGCCAAAGCTGAATAGGAACAATCTTAATTTAATTATTAAATATATTTCAAGCTTCGCTGTGATTTTAAAAAGCACTTTCATGTGGGGTGGTGGAAATGTGCCAGGGAATGTAAAAGAACTCTGTAATGCTCTGTCCCCACCCCTCCTTTCTCCCAGCCTCTCTCCAAGGGAGGCCAGGTGAGCCCAAACCAGGCGCAGTCAGGGTGAGACAGTTTCACTTGAGGTTTGCTTGGCAAAAAGTGACCGGGGCACCCTGCCAAGCCTGCCACTCTGGAGATAAATATGACTTTCTCTCAGGGCAGTTTATGAGGGGCACAGCAAGAGGCTCATATAGTCTGGCAATTCACTTGCAGATGGAGCTATGCAGCAGCTGCTGCTGCTCCATTGTAAACAACAGCTCGCTCTGAAGTTCTCTTCAGGACTTTACAAAGGGACAGTGTATTTATCTGACGTCTGTCACAGTGCTGGGCACACACACAGATGGCCTTTGCCTCTCACCTTCTGCATCACGGCCAGCCAAAGCCTGGCTTGCAGAAAGGGGCAGGCTGTGAATTTCCCTGCTCTTTTCCTTCATCCGCAGAAAGGGGCAGGCTGTGAATTTCCCTGCTCTTTTCCTTCATCCGCAGAAAGGGGCAGGCTGTGAATTTCCCTGCTCTTTTCCTTCATCCACAGAAAGGGGCAGGCTGTGAATTTCCCTGCTCTTTTCCCTTCATCCACAGAAAGGGGCAGGCTGTGAATTTCCCTGCTCTTTCCCTTCATCCACAGAAAGGGGCAGGCTGTGAATTTCCCTGCTCTTTCCCTTCATCCACAGAAAGGGGCAGGCTGTGAATTTCCCTGCTCTTTTCCTTCATCTGCAGAAAGGGGCAGGCTGTGAATTTCCCTGCTCTTTTCCTTCATCCGCAGAAAGGGGCAGGCTGTGAATTTCCCTGCTCTTTTCCCTTCATCCACAGAAAGGGGCAGGCTGTGAATTTCCCTGCTCTTTTCCTTCATCTGCAGAAAGGGGCAGGCTGTGAATTTCCCTGCTCTTTTCCTTCATCCGCAGAAAGGGGCAGGCTGTGAATTTCCCTGCTCTTTTCCTTCATCCGCAGAAAGGGGCAGGCTGTGAATTTCCCTGCTCTTTTCCTTCATCCACAGAAAGGGGCAGGCTGTGAATTTCCCTGCTCTTTCCCTTCATTCTGCCCGACAATCAGAGCCAGCTCACTTTCCTGGACTGGCAGATGAACTGCAGGGAGGAGAGGAAACACGTGAAGTATGAAAACATTCTCCTAGGCTCTCACAGGAAAGGGATGTAGCTAACAATAAAAGAGAAGCACAGGTTCTCTGCCAAACTTCTCCGGACAAGATCGCGCATTTCCAAAAGTCACAGTTGCACCACTCGCCCTGCAGCCCTGCTGCATCCACAGGAGGCACATCCCACAGTGCCCGTCCCACAGTGCCAATCCAACAGTGCCCATCCCACAGTGCCCATCCCACAGTGCCAATCCAACAGTGCCCATCCCACAGTGCCCGTCCCACAGTGCCCATCCCACAGTGCCCATCCCACAGTGCCCGTCTCACAGTGCCTGTCCCACGGTGCCCATCTCACAGTGCCCATCCTGTGCTGCCCACAGCGCCCATCCCACAGCGCATATCTCACAGTGCCCATCTCACAGTGCCCATCTCACAGTGCCCATCTCACAGTGCCCATCCCACAGTGCCCGTCCCACAGTGCCCGTCTCACAGTGCCCGTCTCACAGTGCCCATCCTGTGCTGCCCACAGCGCCCATCCCACAGTGCATATCTCACAGTGCCCACCCCACAGTGCCCATCTCACAGTGCCCGTCCCACAGTGCCCAACCCATAGTGCACATCTCACAGTGCCCGTCCCACAGTGCCCGTCCCACAGTGCCCATGCCAAAGTGCCCGTCCCACAGTGCCCATCCCACAGTGCCCATCCCACAGTGCCCGTCCCACAGTGCCCGTCTCACAGTGCCCATCCCACAGTGCCCGTCCCACAGCGCCCGTCCCACAGTGCCCGTCCCACAGTGCCCGTCCCACAGGGCCCGTCCCACAGTGCCCGTCCCACAGTGCCCTTCCTGTGCTGCCCACAGTGCCCATCCCACAGTGCCCGTCCCACGGTGCCCGTCCCACGGTGCCCGTCCCACGGTGCCCATCCTGTGCTGCCCACAGTGCCCATCCCACAGTGCCCGTCCCACAGTGCCCGTCCCACGGTGCCCGTCCCACGGTGCCCATCCTGTGCTGCCCACAGTGCCCATCCCACAGTGCCCGTCCCACGGTGCCCGTCCCACAGTGCCCATCCTGTGCTGCCCACAGTGCCCGTCCCACAGTGCCCGTCCCACAGTGCCCGTCCCACGGCGCCCGTCCCACGGCGCCCGTCCCACGGCGCCCGTCCCACGGCGCCCGTCCCACGGCGCCCGTCCCAGTGCCCATCCCACAGTGCCCGTCTCACAGTGCCCGTCCCACAGTGCCCGTCCCACAGTGCCCGTCCCACAGTGCCCGTCCTGTGCTGCCCACAGTGCCCATCCCACAGTGCCCGTCCTGTGCTGCCCACAGTGCCCGTCCCACAGTGCCCGTCCCACAGTGCCCATCCCACAGTGCCCTTCCTGTGCTGCCCACAGTGCCCATCCCACAGTGCCCATCCCACAGTGCCCATCCCACAGTGCCCTTCCTGTGCTGCCCACAGTGCCCGTCCCACAGTGCCCATCCCACAGTGCCCATCCCACAGTGCCCTTCCTGTGCTGCCCACAGTGCCCATCCCACAGTGCCCTTCCTGTGCTGCCCACAGTGCCCATCCCACAGTGCCCTTCCTGTGCTGCCCACAGTGCCCATCCCACAGTGCCCATCCTGTGCTGCCCACAGCCCCTTCTGGAGGTTCCTTTGGATGCCAGCAGCAGCACATGGATCACGGCCGGGCAGACGGAGGGAGCCTGCAGTGTAACTCCCAGCAGAGCGCTGCCAAGTGCGGAGCTCCAGCACTGAGCAGTGCCAGGAGTGATCCCTCAGGGAGCCCCTCAGGAGCCACAGGGCTCTCAGGCACTGCTGGAAGCTCGCTCCCTCCCCCAGGTGCCACCCCCGTGCTGATGGCGTGGCTGGGCACAAACACCCTTTGCTGTGCAGCTGGAAGGATAATCACCTAAAGTTTGTCCTCCCTGCTCTGGAGTCCCCTGCACTTCTTCAGCCTTGCACAGCTGGAGCAGTAAGGCCAGGGAGCTGATAAAAGCTCCTTGGGCATGGCTTTGGACAGCTTGCCTTTTCCTGGCTCAGCGAGCACACCATCTGCAGGGTCACTGAAAAGCCCCAGCTCTGCCTGTCCGGCCAAGTCTCATGGCTCTTTGTGCCTTTTCAGGGGGCAGCCAGAACGAGCTTTGTGATGGCCCATGCCTAGTCCAAGCACTACTCCCAGACACACAGCAGTCAGCACAGACCCCCTGACCTCTGCCTGGCTCCCCCAGCCCCCCGGGCAGCTGAGTTTGCTTGCTCCTCACTTTGCTCACCTGTGCACAAGGCTGCCAGACAGGCACACGAGGGGGTGTGCTGCACACAGGCTGCTGGACAGACCTGCAAGCAGCCCTTGGTTCACATTCAGAGCCTGACCTGGGGGGTGAATTCCCAGGCCAACAGCTGCCCTCAGTATATCGAGTTTCTACCAACACAAAGCAAAGAAGAAGAGTTGCTGGTGTGGGTCATTCTCGGAAGGGATCCAGGGCTCTGGAAGCTGCCTTCTTCTCATGGGTCTGGAATCACTGCATATGATGAAAGCAGTCTATTAACAGTTCATCCTCAAGCAGTCTCTGAGATTTTATGTCCTGAATTATGTGTGTGATTGTTTGGCCTGTTTGGTGGCTTCGTGTAGTGGGAAATCTAAATCCCTGCTGTTACACCTCCAACTGAGGATTTTTAAACAATTATTTTAATTAAAGAGGGAAGAAAAATTAAAAAGACAAGTTCTCAGAAAAAAATATACTTCAATAAAGCTGAGGTCATTCTTTGAGCAGCCTTAAATGTGGGCATGATATATTTTCTGGTCCTGGGACACACCAGTGTCAGTATGTTATTTCAGAGGAGAATCTGCTTGTCTGCAAGGACTGAGACCTGTGCAGTCATTTCTGCACTTCAAAATGGTTCTCCACATGCATTTCCATAATAAAGCACTTTATAACTGTTACCCAATTATTGCTTAGAGCATTAAGTAACAAGGTATTATTACTCCAATTTCACAGAAGGGAACAAATCATGGAATCCAAAAAACTTACTCTGCTTTTGTGTAGGCTTTCTCATATTAATTAATTATGAGACTTAATTACATTCAATCTCACCACTCCAAGCCAATTATGGAAGATTGGGTAAAGTAAAGAAGCAGGGAAATCTGTCTTGGAGACAATCACTTACACTGACAACACTTTCCACACAGGTATGTGAGACAACTTTGCAAATATTGACTTGCCCCCTCAGAGCATCAGGATGGATTTTTCTCTGATTTTTCCCAACTGTCCCTCCACCAGTAATCTGAGCTGTGATCACTTCTCCCAGCTTCCCCTCTCAACTCTGCCCCAGAAACCAAATGCAAATCTCTGCTCCCTGACTTGGGCCTTAATCACATCATCACCTTCCTTCCCAGAAGCAGCAAAAAAAAATCTCCAGGCATGTTCAAATCACCAGATTAGAAGAGCTCCAATCCATTGATTTTAAGGGTTGGTCAAAATTGGTACATTAGATAGATAGATAGATAGATAGATAGATAGATAGATAGATAGACAGACAGACAGAGATAGAGATAGATAGATTATAGATAGATATAGATAGATAACAGATAGATAATAGATAGATTGATAGAGATAGCTAGATAGATGCTACAAACTATTTATAGCTTTCTATTTATTTTGAATCTACAGCAATTTTATTCACTGAAGCTTTTCCCACAAGGGGAATGGTAAATCCTCTAAAGCATCACTTTAAAAGTTTTTCTTGCATTGAAGTGTCTGTGAACCCCCTCTGCTGAAACATTAATTCACTGTTTCCCACAGCACTCAGCCACGGGGACTCACAACACATTTCAATGCCTTCAACAGCAGCAGCATTCCACAGGGAACCATTCTCCAATTTCCAAGTCAAGGCTCTCACAAAGATGGACTAAGCCAAGGCAAACTGGCCTTTTTATGTTACTACCAACTGATCCTCCCATAAAACGTGCACATTTAAAACCAGAGAAACAAGAGCAACTATCTTTTGCAGTTTGTCTAAAGAGGGCTATGAGTTCAAGTGAGTCTACTCAATTAAAACTGGGGAGAGATGCTGAACAGACTGGATTTTTCCTTATTTTTTTTTTACTCTGTTTGCAGTGAGTAAAGTCCTGTACAAAAGAATAAAGGTGGAAATGCCAGCGGAGGAGGCTCCGTGCATTTATGACTCTGACTCCTCTGGAGCCAAGATCTCACCCAGCCTTCACAGTTGTGACACTTTGTGCTCAGCGTGGCCCTTTCCAGCAGAAGATGCAATCTGTGCTCGTGGCAATGATGCCTTGCTGGCATCCCACCCTGACAGGCGTGCCACCCGAGTGTCACACGCTGCAGGGCCCCACAGCTCCTGTGGGACGCTCTCCAGGTCCCCAGGTGAGCCCCATGGCCTGCAGCAGCATCCACAAGGGCACCTGGCAGGCTGCATGCACAGCACTGCCTCAGAAAACAAATACATACGTTAAAGGCAAAATAAACATTAGCACTTTGACTGTTTCTTGTAGTTTTCCTAAATATTCTAAAGTAAAACAGGAAATACTCTGCTGAGCCTGAAAGACCGAAGGATTTGCAGATGCAGTCAGATGAGGAGGTTTTCAAATACACATTCTTCCTTGCCTAGCAAAGCACTCCCCAGTGGTGTTTCCACTGGGCTGGCAAAGGGCAGCTAGGGTGTACAACACTCAGAGATAACCTGGCCACTCCAGAGACTGAGATGTTCCACCCTCACCTGAATGAATCCCCCCTAACGACAGCTTTACCCTCTCCCAGTAACCTCCCGAGGCCCACCCACCTTCCTGCAGGCACAGAGGGTGGGTGGGGGTCAGGATCTCCCTCTGGAAGCCTTCAAAGGCACACAGCTCTCTCCTCTGAACACACTGGTAATTAGAAACTTTCATGGCTGAGACTGGCTTACCGTGCACCAAAGAATTCTGCAATAATTTCAGTACACAGTCCTCTTTATTTGGTTCCCATCTTCCAAGCCTCAGAAGAGACACTTCCCTCCAGCAGGGAAGTTACAAATTGAGTTGTTAAAACAAATATCAGCACAAATTCCGTGTTAATGAGAATCATGTCTCTTCCATGCTTTTAATACTAACCCCTGAGATTAATTATTATATTTAGTGTCTAGGACAGCAACACTTCCTACTCAGCACCTGTCATGGGTCCAGCAATTAATTGCATACCACTGACCTTCACAGAACACCATGGAAATTTTATTGCTGTACAACTCAATTGCAGTCATACAACACTGCCACAGAACTATGTCTTATTACCAAAAAAATCATGTGCTTACAAAAGGGATGGTTGAGCCAACTGAACTATTTATAATTTGCAGAATAAAAAACATTTCACAAGGTTTACAACATACATACACACACACAAAAAAAAATATTTGCAGCCTTAATACAAGACAAATGTTACCAAGATTCACGTTATAGACAAAAGCAGAATGGAAAATACTCCCTGGAGCCATAATGGCAGGGTTATGCAGTATGCCATTTAAAAGCTGTTCACCAATGTCTTCCTCCTGTTAGCCAGAACTCCACGGCAGAGATTCAATTGAAGAGAGCCAATTAACTGGAATTGTGGTTCTGCAAGGGAGGGATTGGATGTGTAAGAGGAAGCAGAGGGAGGAAAGGACTGCCCTGGCACACCTGAGTCAGTGCTGGGCCCAGGTTTGTCCCTTGGAGTTCCCTCTCTGCCAGCTTGCTGCTTTGAGGGGCTGCATCCTGCCTATGTCACGCTGCTGTGGCTTGACCCCAGCTGACAAACCCAAAGCACAGCCCCACACCAACAGGACAAAGAGCATGGACTCCATCCCAGCCAGGGCAGCACACCTGCCTCGCTCTCTTCTCAGAAAATGCTGCAGCTCAGCACATTGCTTCAAAGCTCAGGAGTCTCCCTGCTCCCTTCCAAACCAAAGGGCTCGCAAAATAAATAACTGTTGCATGACTACTCTAATTTCAAACTGGCATGCTAATGCAAGACCTGATGGAAGCCAGGGAGAGAAGACTTTCTCCCTGGTTTCAAGGGCTGTGTCCAGCATGAACCAGCTCGTCACGCCCAGAATTCCAGCAGTGCCTTCCAAGTTCCCAGGCTGGAGTGACCCAGCCACAAACCTCCACACTCACCCTTCTGCACCTGCTGCAGGCTCAGGGAGGGAAAGGGGTGGTGCAGGCAGTGTCTCAGGCTTTGTCAAAGCTGTATGTGTGCAAGAGCTGCTGGTTTTATGGCTGGCACTGTCCCTGTGCACTGCCAAGGCGTTATCCAAATTTCCTACTGGAGTGACTGGTAGGCAGCAGTGCACAGGGAGGCAAAGACCCATCCCCAAAGTCAGACCCAGAGAGTACCAAGCACTCCCAAGGCATTATCCAAATTTCCTACTGGAGTGACTGGCAGGCAGCAGTGCAAAGGGAGGCAAAGACCCATCCCCAAAGTCAAACCCAGAGAGTACCAAGCACTCCCAAGGTGTTATCCAGATTTCCTACCAGAGTGATTGGTAGGCAGCAGTGCACAGGGAGGCAAAGACCCATCCCCAAAGTCAGACCTCAGAGAGCACCAAGCACTCCCAAGGCATTATCCAAATTTCCTACTGGAGTGACTGACAGGCAGCAGTGCACAGGGAGGCAAAGACCCAGCCCCAAAGTCAAACCCAGAGAGTACCAAGCACTCCCAAGGAGCTGGGGTTGTTCAGCCTGGAGAAAAGGAGACCCAGAGGTGACCTTATCACTCTCTTCACCTTCCTAAAGGGAGGTGGTGCTGAGCTGGGGGTCGGTCTCTTTCACCGGGCAACAACAGACAGAACAAGAGGACACAGTCTCAAGCTGTGCCAAGGGAGATACAGGCTGGAATTCAGGAGGAAGTTTTTCACAGAAAGAATGGTCAGATACTGGAATCATCTGCCCAGGGAGGTGGTGGAGTCACCATCCCTCAATGTGTTTAAAAAAGACTGGATGTGGTGCTTGGTGCCATGTTCTACTTGAGGTGTTGGAGCGTGGGTTGGACTCGAGGATCTTAAAGGTCTCTCCCAACCTAGAAATTCTGTGATTATCCAAATTTCCTACTGGAGTGACTGACAGGCAGCAGTGCACAGGGAGGCAAAGACCCATCCCCAAAGTCACACCTCAGAGAGTACCAAGCACTGCCAAGGTGTTATCCAGATTTCCTACCAGAGTGACTGACAGGCAGCAGAGCACAGGGAGGCAAAGACCCAGCCCCAAAGTCAAACCCAGAGAGTACCAAGCACTCCCAAGGCATTATCCAAATTTCCTACCAGAGTGATTGGTAGGCAGCAGAGCACAGCAAAAGACCCATCCCCAAAGTCAGACCTCAGAGAGTACCAAGAGATAATCCTGGAGCAAACTGGAGGCCACTGCCAAGACCTCCTGCAGCATGTTAATGGCAGTGTTGTACCTTACTGAGTTTGCACCTCCCAAGCACCTTGTTTGATTTTCCACAAGCAATGAAAAATGCTTCCTGCCACGACAGATTCCTCACATCTCAGGCAATGCATTTCATCTCACCAAAATGCAGTTACAGCTGGGTGTACCACGTCAATCCAGGCTCACATCTTTGTTGGTTCAAGATTTGTAGTCTCTGTGGCCAAGGACAGTAAGATGACCTAGCAAACAAAGCTCACCAGCAGTGCTTTGCTTTAAAGGATCACCTACACGTGGCATGGATGACATCTGCAAGGCAATTCAGGGCTCTATGATGCTGGAGATTTTGTTGGGAGGGGCTTTTTTTTTTTTCCCCCTAAGAAGTTGATTAAAATTTTTCAGTTGATGTAATAGATTATTCCATCTCTTCAATACTGCAGAGGAAATGAAGTGAAACTAGCTTCATTGTAATGGAAAAGTGATCTCAGAATTTGATTCACTTTGCTCCCTAATCACAAATGCTCAGAGAGCACAAGCTAAGGAAGGAAGGTGTAAAGTGACGCTGCAGCTTAGCTCCCACAATTAAAAATCTCCTTTCCTGAAGGAGTCTGGCTTGCAAACCAGAATGAAGCCCACATGGTATTGAGATCACTGAAAAGCTGTGGGCAAGGCTATGGTTCAGAGGCAACAGCCCTGCCTTGTTGGAGACTAAATCCAAAACTCCCATTGGTTTTGGTGACACCTTGGCTTAGACTTCCTTGAGGCCTGACCACAGAGCATACTAATAGACACAGAGGTGCCTGCAGTGCCTTGCTATCCAGCCTGGTGTAAAAAAGAATTACAAAACAAATGCAAAGATGACAGACAAGGCTCCCCTCTCCCAGCCAGGAAAGCTTTGGTTGCCACCTCTTCAACACTTTCACTTCTGCCAGAAGTCCCCTCTGCCTGCCTGGCCCTGCAGCTGCCCAAAGTGTCTCCTCCAGACAGCACTGCTGAGCAGGCAGAGCATGGATTAAACAGCAGTACCTGTTCCTTCTCTCCTTTTGTTTCCAGTAATTTAGAAAATAATTTTTCTCCTTGTGGATATTTTTCAATGAGGCAAGGGAGACGTTACAGAAAAAAATTAAGCATCTCCAAGATCAGGATATATCAGAAACTTGAGAATGCTTAACGTGTCATTGTGACCTTGAATACGTACAGAAACACACACACAATTAAAGTATTTCAGAGGAGGTTTAAAAAATAAAATATGTTCAAGAGGAAGAGTCTGTTTAATGCAGGATTTAAGCAAGGCTCTTCCATTTGCACAGATCACTTACAGCAACAGCAATTCATTAAATTCCCCCATAAAATCATGCTGTATTTTGTCTAAAGCGACAGATTCCTTGCAGATCACAGTGCCTTTCTCATGCTGCTAATAAGATAATCTGTTACATGAGGCTTACAAATCCATTTAAATTGATTTTAATTAATGAATCAATCACTAGCCACTGATGACTTGGTCTACAGACAGCAAGCAATGCAAAGCCCCAGGCTTCTAATCCAAAGCCCAAGCCCACATTAGAGCACCAGGACGTGTCTGTGATCGATGGCAGCACGAGGATGTTCAGTTCATACACACTTACAGCACATCAACTCAATCAAAATGTATCTCCAGATCTCGTGCATTACAATTCCCAAATTCAGGAGTGTTCAACTAGAAACGCAATATTAAATCATTTACATTTCTTTGCAAGGGGAAAAAATTAAATCAAGCACAACTATAACCTGATTCTAAACTTTAGATGCTTATTCCACTTGAAGGTTCCTCCCTTTGTTCCTCTTCCCCGTGTTAAACAATCTGTTGTTCAACATTCATTAATGGAAAATTGCACTTCTTATGATCACAAACACGAACAATTCTTTTTACATTTGCTTTGATGCTGTGAAAAGCCACTGCTGTTCTCCACTGCTCAAGTGCTTACGGTTTCCCTCAAACAGAAAACAGGAAAGAAGTGAGATTTCTGTCCCAAAATCAGCAAGCAGGAGCAGCGGGAAGAACATCCTTGTTATTGTAGTAAGTTAATTATTATAATTATTGTTATTACAAGGAGTTAATTACAGTGCAGCCAGCTAAACCCACAACGGGCTGTGTGATGCCCAGCACTGCAATCCCTGGAGCACCAGCATCTGCCTCCAGGGCACAGGGGACACACCTGAGGGAGGCTTCTCCTCCCGGGGGCACCAACAGCTGGGGCTCCAGCAGCCCTGGAACAGCCCAGAGCGAGGAAGGAATGGTGCCTGCCTCCCCAGGAGCCTGCTGCAGGGATGCAAGCATCTTCCAGAGGAGCTGGGCCCCAGGAGTCCTGTGTTCCTGCAACTGCAGCGTGCCAAGGCTGCTGTGCAGGGCTCAGCCTCACGCTCGCCTCTCTGCAGCTCTGGGGTGGGACTGCCCTCCCTCCTCAGCCTCACAGCCCCCAGCAGCAGAGCAGGAGGCACTTGGAGGTCACTCCAGACTCCCTGCAGCAGAGAAGCTGCTGCTGAGAATTGCAGTCATGGAGCAGTTCCACTGGTGGTGACTTCTCCAAACGCTCTCTGCGCCACTAGCATCCCTTTAAATATTCTGGGAGAAATCCTGATCCCTCCAATTCAGCAAAGCAGCTCGCCTGGATGCTCACTGCCATGCCAAAAATCCCAGTTCTGCCTGTGTCAAAGAAGAGCTCTGCAGCTGTTAATAACCAGTTCTGCATACACAGTTTAACTAACCCTGCCAAAAGTTGACTTTCTTTCTTTAATGCAGCACCTACTAATCTGTTGCTCTCAATTCTCTTATTCTTCCTAGTTTGTTAAAGACAAATGGTATTTTGGAGGGAAGAATAAAAAGAATAATTACAGAAGGTGGGTTTGGCCTTTATGTGCTGCTAATTAATTAGAGTTAAATCAACCAAATAATAAGCACGAGACACCAAACTATCTTCCATAATATTTAAGAAAAGCATCAAGGGTTGAACACTTTCCAGGTGTAAACACATTAAGACCAACGTTGTACCAAGCCTGAATCTGGCCCCACGAGCTCCAAAAGGTAGAAATAGTTCATCCCCTTGCACAGATGTCAGAGCATACAGGCACTCCAAGTTTCAAGGAGAGATTCTGCAGCCAACAATGCTCCACTGACACAGGGGCAATCAATGTGTCCTTGATTAGGAGGAGGGAAACAGTTTTCACTGAAAAAAAAAAAAAAAAAAAAAGACTGAAAACAAATCATGTGTTTTTATTTTATAGGTTCCAAGTTGGGGCTGGGGTTTTTTTTCAAGCCCTTTTGGAGGGCTGAAACAGAATAAAAATAGCTTGTTGCACAAGCATAAAACAAAGTAACTGCTAAATAAACATTTTAAATTTACTCCTATGCGCTCAGTTCTCACTCCCATTAGTCTTCAGGAGTTGGATGATTTCACAAAAATATCTATCTTCCTGTTTTCTGGAAAACTGATTAGGTGGGTTTTGTCCAAGAATTGTCCCATAACGTGTTCCCCTAACTGCACAAGCTGAATATGACTGCTGGGAAATGCACTGCAGCACAGAACACAGTATATGCCAGTGCCTCCTGACATTCAAATCGAGACCACAAATTATAAACAGTTTCAGCAAATTGACTCGAGTGCCTTTGTTCCTCAGACATACATCTTCCTATTGCTTACAAGAGCAGCATATACTAACCACGAAGGCTGCCATAGCCAGCACTGGGAAAGGAAGTTATTGAAGCCTGGATTTCCTGCTTTCAGCCCAAGCCAAGAACTGGGAGGCTTGTAGTGGTTTCAGGAACTGACTCATCTAATGATTCATGGATAAGATACTGGTTTTAATATATTTCTGATCATGAGACTCAAACTTCAAAAACAGTGATGCTTAGTTTTTATTTTAAAGTAAAAAAAAAAAAAAGGTACATCAATCATAAAAACAAATATTGTCATGGGACAAACGAGCTAATAATTATTAACGTGTTTCACAGTGAACTCTCTTTTTAAAAAATGGTGTGTTGAACATCCTGGAAATTCATTTCAAGAGAATGCTGACAAGTGAATTAAAAACCCACTGTCAAAAACTTGAGTACTTTCATTGCAGCCCTGACAGAGCTGAAATCCGAGTGGGGAGCAGCTGGGATATCAGTGCATTTTTAGAGATGCCCTCAGGTACAGGTATGAGTGCTACACCCTAATCAAGGGATCCTGGAGCTGCCACTGTTAGTGGCCCTGGTGTCTCCAGCTGTGGACACAAAGCACCATCAGAGGCTGGCTGGGAACAAACAGCCAGGGAAGTTCTGTTCCAGGAGTGACTGAAACTGCCGAGGTCAGCCCCAAAGCAATGCCTAACGCTGGGGTTTAAGTGCTCTCAGTCCCCCCCTGCCTTCTGTGCTCATTCAGAATTCAAGCCCAGTTTTCATGCCCCCAGCTCTTCCAGAGGAAAGCACGCCTTCCAGAGCATCCAAACCCTTTCTGCCCACAGCACAAATCTCATCAGTATGCTGCAACTTGAACTGCCAGGCTCTTGCACCTAAAAAATAGCTGGTGCTGGAAGCTGGAAGCTGAATTCTGCCGGGCTCATGTATGGAAAAGTACTGGTTTACTTTTTAATTTCTGAGCTGCAAGCTGCAGCCACTGGCCCCTCGGCGCAGCGGGCTGGGGACCTGGGGACCGTGGCACTTCTGTATTTCACCCCCGTGCGCCACCAGCAAAAAAAGAAAACAAAATGCATCTTGCTCAGAGGGCAATAAAGAAGGAAAGCAAAGAAAAAAGCAGCAGTTAAAACACTTGACAAGAAAAGGCCAAAGTGCGCTCGGTGGCTGGCAGTCATTTTATGGCTATGGTCCTACAGCAGATTTACTTAGATGACGTCAGTGGCTCCAATCCAGCTTTTCTTTGGTAGCATTTACCACTCGCCTCTTGAAGCCTCCACTATGCTACAGAGCAGTAGACCATAATCAAAATTCCCTTTGTGAAACAGAGTTTACCTCAGGGCACAGAGGCACTGCAAGCTGAATTGCAGGCTCTTCACCCTGTACTGCATGCCCAGAAATAAATAACCTCCAATACTGTACTCTCCTTAATACAGAAGGACCATTAAAAGCAGCCTGCTACCTAAAAAAAGGGTTCTTTACTTTGTTCCCAAAATCACAGAAGCCAGAATATTAGTTAATTTTCCAAGCAACCAAGAACTATAATAATTCCACTGCCCTTTGGACTTCTTCATATTGTTTTTAGAGATTTTGGATGATAAAGTTATTTATGGGTCACTGTTTCACCAGCAAAAAAATTATTACTAATGCTGGAGGCTAAAGTGAATCTGCCTAGGAAGCTGCATATTTAAAACTGTCTTCCAAATGTGCCCCTGCAACTGCTTATCTACAGCTGCTCAGTGAGCACACAGTAAATATGCCAAGAAGCAGAGCAAGAAATTACTGTGCATAAGTAATAGTCAATTGAATGAGCAAAAGGCACATTACTTGGAGCTGTGCATTTCCTATCACAAAGCAGTGGCTGAAACCAAGGGAACACCAGTAAAGCCAAGCTGAGGAGGTACCAAATAAACTAAAACTCCACAGGCTCTGGAGTTTAATCAAAATAGCCCCCACAAAGATGTGCCCTATGGTACTAAACAAACAGATTTGCTATGTTTTAAGGGAGCCAGCACTCCACAGACAGCCATACCCATGATGGGTGGTAACTGGAGATATCAGTGAACTGAAAATTGCCTCTCACAGTCAGGCACTCAGGAATAACTCCCAGGGAGATGAACACAGGCCTCAGAGAGCTGAAAGGCTCTACAGCCCCCCTGTCCAGCTCTTTGCTTATCTCACCCCTAACCACAGCAGGGTGAGAGATCCCAGCTCTGGCCTGCCACGGGCCAAAGCCAAAAAACACTGCTGGCACCAAACTGCACCAGCCACACCAGGGACCCCAGCTCTACATCCCAATTCAAAACCGATTTCAAATTTGGGGGCACCCCCCAGAGCAGCTCAGAGAGGACAGGCACACACGTTCCACGTCCCTGCAGAGAAAGCAGGAGCCCTCCAGCAGCCTCAGGTGGCAAGCCAAGGGCAGGAGCCTGTCTGCAGGTGCCAACACCAGCCCAGGCAGAGCAGCAAGGTGGGAGCATCACCTCCCATCCCCCTGCCCACCCAGCTGGCCCCGGGGTGCTCTGCCAGCTCCTGCCTTTTTCCAGGCAGCTCATCTGTGAAATGGCAGAGAGTGGCCACTGCTCAAACTGTTCACATTTCTCTGCTTCAATTGCAGAAAGATTCACTTCTCTTTGCTAAAACAGAGCGGGGTCAGCAAACAGATGGAGAAGATGATGTACATTTCTTTGAGAGAGAATCCAAGTCCTTTTCTTGGCCATTAAGGACCTGGACACGAAAGGCATGGCAAGCACAAGTGGCCCTTTCTCCCCATCACCCAGAGCAAGGCAGGGCTGGGGCAGCAGGGAGGGGACCCCACAGTGACCCCAGCCCATGAGCAGCAGCAGAGGACACGGGGATGGAGCACCTGGCCAGCGGGGCTGCGGGAGGAGAGGAACAGAAAAATCACAGGGGCCCACGGGCAGGAGAGCTTAACCCAGAGCAGGAATGCACTGCCAAGGAAAGAGGAGGCTCCAGGCAGCCAGGGGCAGCCGTGGTGCCCTGCAAGGAACGGGCAGGAGACAGGAATGTGCTGCAAGGCCAGGGAGCAGCACAGGCACATCAGCCCTGGGACACCAGTGGGAGGCTGCACTTGTGGCTGGGAACCTCTCCTGCTGCAAAATAATCACTCCCAAAGAAAGGCAGGGCTGGGGGGAGATAAAGGAGCTTCCAGTGGCTCTTCCAGTCTTCTGGTCTTACAATTGATCGTGGAAAAAAAAAAATCTTCAAAGATCAGCTGACAGCAGATATAGGGACGTGACCGTCTTTAAAGGTTAATTTTTTTTTTTTTTTTAAAGAATGAAGGTAAAACCACGGATGTGGAAACTGTTTACAGAGTTTTGCTTTTATATTTTAAGCTGTAAACTACCTTTAGGACAAAAAAAAGTATGCATTGATATTGGGGATAGATTAGGTGTGAATAAAATTTCCTTTTTCCCATTAACTATTGTCTCAGATCACCATATTTTTTGAAATTGATATACACATAACAGAAGCTTTAATCCCCTAAACCTCGATGAATTTACCTTTTCTTCCAAAGTCTGCTCTGACATTTTCTCCCCTCAAAACCAAAATGTCATTCCTGAATTATAATCTCCCAACAGAAAGACAACCACGTAAAAAGGGAAAAAAAAAAAACAACCCCAAACAAACCATGCCAACCAATTCCAAAAATAAGCATTGCTGTTCCCAGCACCATGAGGTGAATGAATGGTGAGAGATTCCACCAAGGGAATAATTGTGATGTCTCCAACGTTAAGGAATAATTTGGCACCAGAAGAACCCAAGGCCATTCTGGCTGGCGATTCAAACACGAAGCATATCAAACCACCTCTGATAAGCTAAATTAACAGATAGCTTATCTGAAGCATATACTGGCCATATGGTGCCACAACTTCTGTTGCCTGTTGCTGGCATAACAATAGGCTACTGCAGTCTTAGACTGGAAGCACTATTTGACAAACTGTCAACAGCATTTTTATTTTTTTTTGCAGAGCTCTAGGGCAATGGCACACTCGCCTATTTGCATTTTTTTTTTTAAACAGGTGAACAAAGAGTAAACCAGATGTCGACTTTAGAAATCGAGCTGTCTGGATCAGGAGATTTAACAGAGGCAGGCATACTGCTACAGCTCAAATCTAGACAATGAGCTTTTCTAAAAACACTCTGGCCTAGGGGAGTGGCTATTTAAAACACTTGGCTTCTTTTATTTCAGCACTATGGAAGTGAATTCTGCTCTTAAGTGCCAGCTCAAATGAAGTCATTTTGTTTCACTGGGGCTTTCTTTGCATTTCAGAAATGTAGCATGTACTGCAGTAACGGAAAAGACCAAAAAATGGTGGGGAGTGTGTGATGTGGAAACCAGCAATTTGATCACATTCAAAAAAAAACTCTGAAAGGACAATTAAAGTGCAAGTTACATGAAATTTACTTTTCCTTCTCAAAAAAAAAAAAAAAAAACAAACCCAAAAAAAACCAAACAAACCAACACAACCAAAACAAAACTAACAACAAAAAATAAAACCCAAACCACTTCTGAGTGCTTTAGAAAAACCTGATATTTACAACCCCCTCAAGTTCCACAAAGACAAGCAAAACTGACCAGTAACATATTCAAGGGGACTTGAATACGTTACAGAACCACATTAATACCAAAAGTATCATGAAATTTGTCTTCCTGCTCTATTAAAAAAAATAAATCCTTCTGTTTGAGGAGAAACAATCTTTTGGTAACAACACAGTGATCTACTCAATCATTACAAAAACTGACAAACTAAAAACTACTGTCAATCAATATATAGCAGGTCTGTCTATGATATTCAATTATGAAAATGTGCTTTTAGCTGTGTTCTGTAGGAGTGTGAAAGACATAATGAGAAAAATAGATAAATTTCTGTTCTAATAATCCGTTCTGCTTTGATAGGCAGTTATGGGAACATATTTATTTTCTGACTTATACCCAGCTAAGTATGTAGCATTTTTAGATTATCTTTTCAAATTGTTCTTGAACATTCTCAGTTTAAAAAAAAAAACAACTCCTTTCATGTTAAGTTGAGATTGCACTTGAACTCTTTCCAAAAGCCAGAGCTGTACTGAATTATGATAATTAGAAAGCTGTGCGCATAAAAGGCAGCACAGTTGATGCATTTAAAAAAGTTCATGCCAGAGAATATAAGTTCAATATGTTCTCACATAATTAACATTTCCCATCATTAGCAGCAGTTTTCAGTTCATGTATCTGTAAAAACAACAGCACTCGTCATTGTTTCAGATTCCCAGTCAATAGCATTTTAATAGTTTTACACATAATCCCAAACTTTCGGCCCTTCCCCCTCCCCACACAGGGAGATTTCACATTCTACCTCCTGACCTGCTGGCAAAGCACTCGGGCTCTGTGCTCTTGTGCTGCTGCAGCCACCCAGACGGGCTCTGGGCCCCGGCTTTGGGGAAAGCCCAGGGAGCTGGAACCCAAGCAGGCTGCAGAGGTCCGGCAGGACGCAGGGGGAATAATCACGCTGCTCCAGCAAACAGCGAGCACAGCACAAAGAACAAAAAGTTGTAGGTGATACCTCGCACTGGACAGGAGCCAAACTAAAACAGGCTGCCTCTGACAAGCCAGGCAAGGCTGGAGGGACCAGGAAATGGGGTCAGAGCCCCGCACCAACCGGGCGAGCACCCACAAACCCTTCCCGCGCTCGCGGATTTCCATCGCGCCCCGGACGGGCACCAAAATCCAGCCCAGCAACCAGGGCTGTGCTGGGTTACTCTTCGAGAACTTCCTGGGCAGAATAACTCCAGTTGGCTGTCAGGAGCCAGGTTTTGACTTTCAATCCCTGTATTTTGAAATTAATGTAATTCTGGTTGAGTATTAATAACCTGATCCAGTGTAAAAGCTGCTGAATCTGCATGGACACAGACAAATTTTGGCTTTTCCAAAGACAAGGTGAAACTCACGGTGACTGCAGTGGGACCACAAAAATGAGAGGTTTGTTGTATTAAATCAGAAAACACTTAGCTGAATTTTATGTGACAGATCTGAGGAGCAGATTTGAAGTTGCTGCCTCAAAGGACTTAAGTCTGCAACTTCTCACTCTCTTCTGTTTTGGAAATGAGCAATCATTAAAACCAAACACAAAATTATTCCAGGAAATATTATTCCATCCTTGTTCCACTTGCAAAAGTCAAAAGGAGTTTTGTCCAAGAACAGAGAGCAAGATATGGTCATAAAGTGGGAATTTCTTGCAGAGATTTTTTTCCTAAAACTGTGTCTTCAGCACAGCTTAGAGTCAGCTGGCTTTACAATTAATAATGCCATTCATCTGTTCATATACCACAATGCACTTTAAATTATACAGCACATGCACAAACTGCCACAAAACCTATAACAGCCCTTGCTTGCAGGGAGATGACTTACCTCCTGAAAGTTCTAAAATTTTGCTGAGATTCAAATAATTCTTTGACAGTGAAGGACTGCAGTTTAGGAATAGAACACATCCCTGCTGGCAGCAAGCCTCAATGCAAAGCGCAACACGGCGGCACCGCGCAAATCAAACCTCAGGTGTCAGGAAAAAGCATTGCTTCTCTCACGAAAAGGTGGGTCCCTCTGATGAGCTGGGGACTCCAAAATCATTTTTAAAGGGCCAATTTGCACCCTCATTACAGCCAATGTAATCCAGCAGCAGGCCGTATGAAGCTGATGGAATTATCCTGAATTTAGACCAGATTTCTAAGAAGTCAGCCCTCGCCTCATATTTGCACATGCTATGAATAAGAGCCCAAATGGAATGAATGATCAGCTGTTAATAGAAATTTGCCTTCCAGTCTTAGGCAGATTACAAGTTAAGCAGAACATAAGCCCCGAGCAGAAATTTGAAAAAGTCTGTGTGCCAAATCAATATTCTTTTAAATCAAAGATGTCCTTCTTTAGACATCAAACATCACACTAACCATGGACATAAAGCATATGCTGTAAATATCTTAGTATTTGATCCACCAAATGTTTATTCCTATGAGTCATCCTGGTCACTTTAACCTGAGCAAGGACTGGATCCAGCCAATACTTTCTTCTTAAATAAAAGGAATCACTACAGAAAGACAGCTTTAAAACCATCTCCAGAGGGGTGCAGGGTTAATATTAATGACATGAAGAAATACCACTAGAATGAGTGATATGCACATATATATATATATATATGGTGGGTACCCAGTAAGAAACCAAGTGCTCCTAACAGGTTTGGAGGCAACCTTCTCCCAGACACACACATCCAGAACTCTACAGTAAATCTCCATGTTTTGGGAACAGTCTTAGGCACCTCCTAATAAAATGAGATTACTTCTGATGAAATTCTTCCAGCAGTGTAACCATCCTACTTTACAGACTGAAAACTGACAGCTGTATCATAATACACAACTGCATGTGTTTACCTTTCACTTTTTTTTAAATGAAAGATGCCAGTATTTCTCTATAGCTCCTGAAGTTTTTGTTCCTGTATTGCCTGTACAGTACCTTGAAAGTTTGCTTACAACATTATCACAAAGGCAGCTTAAACAGAAAGAAGGAAGAAATGTTTTTTTTTTTCCCTCAGCATGTGACTCAACTGAACTTAACTTTTTCAGGCATGGACAGACAAAGCCCAGAAACCACTTTAACAATATCCAAAACCACCACGGCCTCCAACAGCAGCAACAGAAACCCACGGGTTCCCAGTGACACCAAACACACTGCACACAGGCTCCCACGTCCCCACACATCCATCCCAACACGCCATCAGCACTCAGCTGGACGCTCACGGCCGGGGCTGCTTCGTAATTAAGTTTCTGCTGTTCTTTTCTGGCTGTTTAATTAAACTCCTTTAAGCACACTCCGTCTTTACTAAGACTCCTGTCAAATCAACATTTTTCCTTGGCTTCAGTGCTCCCCCACTCAGCAGCGACTAAAACTGTGGAGAATACAAAACCACAATCTGAACCTCAAGGGCTGTTGTTCCACTCCCCTGGCTGAAAAGGCCAATAATATTTACTTCACCAAAGCGGCGTAAGCTGGATGGATGCTCAAAATACACCAAACGTGCTCAGTGATAAAGAACTTCCCAAAGGTATTTCTAGATTGCTCAGAAGAAAAATTGAAAGAAATCCTTTGCATCCAAAATTTCTGCTTGGTCAGCTGATAAAAACCCGGAGCAAACAAAATGCAGAATTATCCCTGCTGGTACAGGAAACTCTTTATGTCCTAATTAAACACCAGCGCAGTGTGAAAAGATGTGCCTTCCCACAAAGGTGAAAAAATAAATGCACCTCTGAAATGTTTACCCTTTGTGGAAATAATTTCAGAAAGTGGATTTTAAAAACCTGCAACTTCAGAACATGATCCAAATAGAAAATCTTCGGGTTTGTGTTCCAAGAACATCTACTGTATTAATTCCTGTATTTCTGGTCCCAAATAAAGCGTGTGCGTGAGTGTATACGTGTGTATATAAAAATACATATGCTCACATACAAACGTGCAAGCTTCCCTCCCACCCCCAGAAGTAATTTAATATCCAGGTCTGTGTCATTTTTAACAGCACCATCTTACCATCAGTACAATCTAATATTCTGTAATGGTATTCCCCAACTATTTATAGAGGTAGAATACATCATACATTACAGACACACATTCCCAATCTAGGGCTGCAAGAAGAACCCTACATATTTTTAAATTAAGTCCTAATGTAATTATAATCATTTTTGTTTTCATATTCAATTGCAGGTAGCACGTAGTTATTTACATGAATTTTCCTGTTAGAGGCATTCCCACAGAGATTTCCATATTAGATGTGCTGCAGAATAACTGAGCATGCAGCCAGGCATGTTATCCACGCAGCTCCCAGCTCAGCCCTTACCCAGCTCTGCAGAACCGCTAACCTGCAAGATTGCATTTCCAAACTTTATCAGCACGAAGAGAAAGCAAACATGCTCCTGCTAATGCAGGAATACGGCTGCATATGTACTTTTTCTCCCTGAGGCTCTGCCATTTCGGCTTATATTTCTCATATATGCTATTTTAAGTCAGAAAACAGCAGTACAATCCGATGTTTCTTGCCCTTTCTCGCCCAGAAAGGAGCAGTTAAAGAAATCCTGGGAGCCATTTACATTCAGAGAGCGCAGGGCAGAACTGCTCCCTAACTTTCCAGCACTTCTGGAGGTCACTTTTCATTTCTCCGTATCAAAGGCAGGCACTTGTTTCTAATAAGTTAACAACTCTCCTGAGAAACGTGGGTGGCTGGTATTTCATTGTTTCATAAATATTTTTATACTGGTAACACCGTTCAACTTAAAACAGATTTCAAGAGGAGAAAAATCACGACTAGGACCGTGCTCAAGAGAGGCGGGAGCGCAAACTTTTTTCCTTGGTGAAAACAGAGATATTTCCCCCCCTCCTCTCGCTTTATTTCGCCTGGCTGTTTTTGTTTGGTTGTGTGGAGGGGGCCGCTTTGTTTTAATTTGGGTACAAAAGGCGCACTGTATAAGTTTTCCCTCCCCCTTGGAAGTGTACTTCCTTTGAAAGCGCTCCTCTGCGAACAAAGGCTGCCACCGGCCCTCCGCACCAGCGCCGGGGACAGCTGTGCGACGGAGCTCCTCACGACCTCGCCGAGAAATGAAAAAAAAAAACAAAAAAACCACCAAAAAGCCACCAAAAAACCTCGCGGTTCCTACCGAAAGGAAGTTTTCCAGGGACAATCTCCTCGGCGTTGCTGTAACTGCGACTTTGTCTTTTTTGGATACAACGTTTCTGCTGACTCCCGAAAATTTTCCACTTGAATGTGCAATTAACCAGCAGCGGCGGCGGCAGCAGCAGCAGCTCTGGAGAAGGAGAAGCAGCAGCGAAAAAGGACATTCCTTCTTTCATCTTTTAGAGGAAAACAAGCCAGGGGAGGGAGGCAGAACCGGGGGCAGCGCGGCGAGCGGAGCTCCGCGCCAGGCCGGGCCGCCCGGGGACGGCTGCTGAGCGCTGCGAGCCTCGGCGCCCAGCCCGGGGCTGCTCCCGGCTTGCGTGCTTCCCCGCGGGGAGGGGAAAAAAAAAAAAAACCCAACAAAATATGTGAAAAATGCCAAGGATCGGTGCGCGCGTGTGCGAGGGGGAGAGCCCGTGTGTGCGTGAGAGAGCGACAGAGTGAGTGCGAGCGAGCGGCGTGTGAGCGCGCCCGGTGCCGGGCGGTGACTCAGGCCGGGGAGTGCGAGCGGGGGAGCGGAGCGGAGCGGGGCGGGCGGCAGCGCCTGTTGCAGCTCCGGCCGCGGCCCCGCAGCGCCGCAACTCCGCGGCGAGCAACTTCTGCCCCCGCCGCGGCCCCCGGCCCGCCCGCCCCGGCACCTGCGGGGGCGCCGGCCCCCCCCGGGCCGCCCCCGGCCGGCCGGGCCCCCCGCCCCGCCGCACAAAGCGCCGGCGGCGTGCGCGCCCGCGGCCCCGCTTACCTCCGCGCCGCGGCCCCCTCCGCGCTCCGCCAGCGCGCCGCGCTCCGACGGCAAAACTTCGCCCGCCGCCCCCGGGCCGCCCCGGCTATTTATGGCCCCGCGCCTATTTTTAATCCGCCGCTCGGCTATTTATACCGCGGCCGTAGGTTGCCGCGGGCCGGCGGACGGAGCCCTCGGAGGATGAGTTGCTGCCCGGCCGGCGGCGGGGCGGGCCGGGCTCCCGGCCGGGCTGCGCGGCGCCAGCGATGCGAGGAATGCGCGGAATGAGGGGAGGAATGAAATGAACGCGGGAGCGGGGCGGCCGCGGGGCGGAGCGCGGCCCGCCGCCCCCTGCGGCCGCGGGCGGGCGGGCGGGGCCGCGGGCGGGGCCTCCGCGCCGCGCTGACCTCATAGGGGAGCCCGCGGGAGGGGGCCCGGCCGGGGCAGCGCCGCGCCGGGCCCGGGGGGCAGCGCCGCGCCGGGCCCGGGGGGCAGCGCCGCGCCGGGCCCGGGGGGCAGCGCCGCGCCGGGCCCGGGGGGCAGCGCCGCGCCGGGCCCGGGGGGCAGCGCCGCGCCGGGCCCGGGGGGCAGCGCCGCGCCGGGCCCGGGGGGCAGCGCCGCGCCGGGCCCGGGGGGCAGCGCCGCGCCGGGCCCGGGGGGCAGCGCCGCGCCGGGCCCGGGGGGCAGCGAAAGGGAGCTCCGAAGGATGCGCGGGATGGGGGCTGCCGCGGGTCCGGCTGGGGCGCGGGCGGGGAGGCTCCCCGGGGAGCTCGGTGTTCACACGCTCGCATCCAACCCCCGGGTGCCCTGCAAAGCCCTGTGCAAAGCCTGAGAAACGCGGGTGTGTGTCCGAAAGGCCCCGCGGAGCCTGGGGTGAGAAGACATCGCACCCCAAATTGACATGGACACGGCATGGCCCAGGGATCCAGTCTTCGCCCTCCATCCAGATGCTGACCTTTCTCACAAAACTGTCCCCGGATCCAGATTTCACAACGCCAGCTTGGCACCACTCTGAATGAGGGAGCCTGAGTGCCACTGGACTATCTGTACCCTTCTTGTCTGGTGCAACCCATCCCCCAGAAACGCTCCCCAAGCAGCATCACAGGCACGTCTCCTTCGCTTCACAATCCGCTACCTTATGGAAATAATTGCAGGGAAGGCACAGCTGTTGTGCTTGTGACAATTCATATTTGCATAAGCAAAACGGATAACTGGACACCTTGGTGTTTGTGAAATAAATTGCCTGCTTTGATGTGCAAACACACATTTCTACCCACCTTTGAAAGTTTGCCCAGCAGGGCTACCGCCTTCGGAGGATCGCAGAAATCACGTTCCAGCCCCAGAGGAACAATGTGTCGGCACCACCCGGCAGCATCTACGTGTTCACACCGCACCTGAGTTCATGACATGCTGGTGGAATCCTCAACAAACGCCCTGCGTGTTAATTTTCTGTGACTTTGAGAAGGGATGCCCAGCGTGTCGATCTGGGAATGCCAGGAACGCGCTGGTCCCGCTGCTTTCCCAGTCCCAATCCCGTGAGACAGCCATGCTGTTCACAGACCTCCCTGCAGCCTGCGGCTGACCCCGAGCCTCTTGAAAAGGAGCCACTCGAAGCTCACGTTGCAGTTTGCAGCTGTTTGTTACCTCTGTGGAGCAGGCACGGAGTGTGTGTGACGGGCACGAGGTGCGGGGCTCCCGCTGGCCGCGCTCGGCACTGACTGAACCCTGCCAAAACCGCCCTGCAGAAAGGTGTGCAACAAGTAGCAACGCCAGACACAGCCAAAGGCTCAGCAGCTCTTGCCCAAAGGACTGTGAGAACGCAAAACCAACTGTATTTTAGGAGATTTTTTGCTCCACACCATTCCGCACTGGATGAAACATTTCTTCCCCAAAACAGGCTGCAAGAACCCCCTTCCCACATGCAGAATTCCTTTTCTCTCCAACTCCTTCTTTCCAAATAGCCCTGGCAATATTGTCTAATAAGTGTCTGAGTGCCTGCTCAATTGGTAAAATTCAATCACTTTGCAGATGTCTGCACAAAAGCCATAGTCTCCTGAGTGCACTTAAAGATTCCCAACTCTTTTCCAAAGCTGGAAAAGAAAAATGGGACAAAACATTGCTCCCCAACACCTATAACACAGATTTATTTTTTTTAGTCACTAAGCTTGAAACTCCCTCTGCTATACTCGCTGCAAAAACAGAAATGTGAAATGTCTTTAAATAAATGTGATTTTTTTCCCATAAGGCTTGCAGAGGAAGTACCAAGAATACTGACTCTTAAATTCTGTGCATGTGCAGGGCCCAAAAGGTACCACAGCTCTCTGCTTGTGGAGGGAAAGCAGCAAATCTTTGGACAGTGGATAAGTAGAGTTTGGAAACTTTCCACTTATAGCAGCTCTCACAAATGGAAGTGATGCAAATTTTGCAGGATCACACTCTCCTTGTGGAAAAGAAAATAAAAAAGAGAATTGCTTCTGCAGCCATCCTTGTGGATGAGCACCAGTCAGACTCCTACAGTTTGCTGGAGCTGCAGACAGACAGTTCACTTTTGCAATTCAGAATTCAGAAGGATTGTGGAAGAATAATTAAATGTACCTGATGCCTCCATATTTTCCTGTTAACTGCAAGCAGCAGGGAAGGCTCAGGCAATTCTGTCTGTTTCCCAGGTTGTGAAGTGCTCTGTTTGTGTCCTTCAGAGGAAGAAATTCTCCTGTGGAAGGAAGGCAAAACCAAATGCTTGGGGAAGACTGGAAGCCTTCCACTGGCACGATGTAAAGGTTCATCCACAATCCACAGTTTTCCACTCAAGGCTGGTCCTGGCAGTACCTTGCTCCCAGGCTCTGCACACAGCAATGAAAGCCCCAAAAGTGAGCCAGGATGAAGAAACCAGCGTGGTGACTGAAGCTCAGCCCTTGAGAGGCACAGCCAGACAAAACCCACGTCCTCTGAACACTGAGGGAGGGAAATCTGCCCAGCATGGCTCTCTCTGGCCTCCACGCACCCTGGAGATGATCCTGTCAAGCCACACCACATTGGCAGTCACTCCAAACAACACATACCTGGAATGCCCAGGACTTTTTGACAGGGAAAACAAAATGTGCATTGGGGAAAGAGAGAGATCTGTGCATTTTGACAGATGGTAAAGACAAGGTAAAACAACATCAGGATCTGCCAGCCTGTTAGCCCAGCCACTGTCTCCGTGCCAGGGGAGGCTTTGGAGGCCTGATGGATAAGGAAGGGAAGCACTCTGGCAGCACATTCATGGACAGAGCTTTGATGAATTGCCTGCCCTCTGCTTATTGCTGAGTGGCTTCTCCAGGCACACAGGTGTGCTAAGAATTACAAAAGCTGCAGAAAACAAAGGGACATTGGGACAAGCCCAGGCAGGGGCATATCCTGGGGACAAATGCTTAGCTCAGCTAGAAATGAGACACACATTTGTGAAAATGTGGTAAGAAAGGGAAAGAATGGGGTTCAAGAGGCAGTCCAATAAAAGGACTTCAGGGAGAGAGACTGGGGAAAGAGAAAAGACAGAGAAAGTGAGAACAGTTTTTGAAACTACAGACAGAAGACAGGAAAAATGAAAGTTTTGAAAGGGTGATAAAAATGGAGAAAGGAAAAGCTGAAAAAGAAAAGGAATTGATGGGGCAGAAAGAAGAGCTGAAAGGAAACCAGCTGGGAGAGCAAGGGAAACTGTAGTTTGGGAGAAGAAAAAATAGGAAGTAGCAGAAACAGGAGACAACAGTGAGGAAAGGGAATTAGCTTCACCATGAAAGGAGTAAGGCAAGGGAGGACAGAAAAAGCCAACAAAAGAATTAGAGAATAAAGGTCTGCAGCACTATCAAGCCTTGCCTTTGTCAGTGAAAGACTGTTTAGAGTGCAAGTCCTATTGAGTCTGGGGCAGAGGCAAGTGTGAACATGCTTGGAGATAAGGTGCAGGCTGGACTGTGCTTTGCATGTGGGAGCCACTTCTGTCCTCATTAATGAGGGCTCTGATAGCAGGAGCACGGGGTGCAGGGAACATCACTTACACATTTCAGCCCTGCCTCCCAAAACCAGGGGGGACTTTGCCTCTCCAGGAGGTGAAACAGCACCCAGAGGCACAGGGCTAACAGAATGCCTTGCTCACTCCAGGAGTAGGTGAACTCTCACCTGCCTAGAGAGCACTGGCTGATGGAACAAGAGGCACTTTGCAAATTCTGGATCCAGAGCCCATTCTGGACTCGGAATGGACCTGAAAGCTCAACAACATTCGGGCTCGGTGTTTGGGTTACAAGCACTGCAAGAATTTTAAAACTGTCTTTGGATTGCAGTTCAGATTAGGAAAAATGCTAATCCCAGGAAGTGCCTGAAGTACTGCATGGATTAGGATTAATCTGTAGTGTGCAAAGAATTAAATACCCAAATAACGTGCTGCTGAACATGCCAACAAAGCAATGCTGTGGGGAGGCTGCAGTGTGGTGGAACAGAGCTCTCCATATTGCACATCCAGCTGCTGAGCTTTGCAAAGTAAAGAATGAAAACAAATAACAATTTAATAATGAATTACAATACTTGAGTCGAGAGGAAGCCAGGACATGAACCACGGCCTCAGAGCCCAGCTGAGTTAAAGCAGTTCAGAGAGTGGAAATCTGTGATTCCAGACAATCCTGGGTGCTTATTGCTAAAGGTGAGCTGAGAGCTGTTTAAAATGACACGACCAGAGTGCAGGGCTGTGCATTCCTGCCACTGGTGAAATCACTAACACCAAAATGGGGTGGCTCTCCTCCTGCTTTGGAGCAAACAATGTAGGCACAGCAGCCCCTTCCTTCTCCTGATAGCAATAATTCCCAGTGCCACTGATTGAAACAAATTGCTGTCAAAGCCACTTGTGTGGCTGGGCTTTTAAAAATATATCTTGCACTACAAATTTTGTGGTGTTACTGTCCTTTTGTGCTGGGACAGAAGAAAAAAAGAAAAGGGAAAAAAAAGTCCATTCAAATTCCCAAAGTATCTCTTTGATTATAAAAATCTCAGGTTTATGAGCATTTCTCAGCCTGCTTAATATGCAAATGGGATATTTTGTTCTCTCCCTTCACTTCAGCCTAGATTTCTAATGGTGTTCAGATGTTTGATGTTAGGTGAAGGTATTTCTAATCCTCCTCAGTACCTAATTTATTTTGGTTTCAGTGGGGTTTAGGTGGGAATTCTATTCTGGGAGTTCTTCATGCTTACCTAGACACATGAACAATATTAATAATAATAATAATAATAATAATAGTAGAAATAGCAATAAAAATAACAGTAACAATAATAACAAAGGATACCTTAATGCTTCTCTTAACCCCTGAGGTACCCCTAGAGGCTTCCTTTGGCTCATGGTTGAAATCTACACCCAAGGACTATTTCAGAGCAGGTAAAAGCTGCTCTGAGATCTGAGATCTGCTGTGAGATCTGCTGCACAAGGTGGGTCCCAAGCACCCCCTTAGCTCACCAAAATGACTCCACAGGTGACTTCTGCAGGCAGGGGCATTCTGCCATCCCAGCACAAGGAGTGGGAGATGTTTCCCTGGAGAAAGGGCCAGGCAGCTTCCCCAGGGACAGGCTGGGATGCTGTCACACCAAAAGCAGCAGACACAGACTGCCCTGGCTGCTGCCTCACCTAATCCCTGGAAAGCCACAGGCTGGGGGAGACATTGCCACGTGTTAGGAAAGGCCACCAGAACCAGTGGGCCACAGGGGACAGTGTCTGAAGTGGGAACAAACTGTCCCAGGCACCAAAGGATTGTCAAACACTCCTTGTCCACACACCCCCAGAGTGTCACTGGAAGTTCTGATGAATCCAAACCCAAACTCCATGGGAGTGGCAGGGTACCCAATCCATGATCAGGGCAGGAAGGACAGATTGCACACTGAAGGCACAACTAGAATACTGCCCCCTTGTTTTACACTGATTTCTCCATTTCTCCACTCACGCTGCAGGTGGAACCACCCGTGGTAAATAAAAAGTGGAGAGAACAGAAGTGAGGAGGTCTGAGCTCTGCAGAGGTGTTGAGGGTGGTGGTGCTAAGGAGGAAGGAACCAGAGGATGTCTGTCCTCTTGTCACACATCTGCATCATGAGTTTCTCACGCTCCATTTGTTTCTCTGCGTGTTTTCCTCTGCTCTAATAAAATACAAACCTGTTCCAGACACCTGCACAGCCCAGGGTTTGGCCAGAGCAGAGCAGGGGAGCTGGGAGAGCACAGCACCAGCTCTCAGGCAGTGCAAAACCAGCAGGATTCAGTCTTTCCACTTTCCAAGGGGGAAGGAGGGAGAGGAGAGGCAAAGGAAAGGCACTCTTACAAGAATATACTCCCATTTCCTGTTAGACTCGACATTTTAGGTGTTCAAGTAAAAGGAAATCTAAAGAGAGGTAAGCCATGAGCAACTAATCCTTGAAGGCCAGATTTACATGGGGTTTTTTGGTTGGAAAATTACAAAGAGTAATTTGCAGTTGATTGGTAATGAAAGAAATAAAAATGACCTGAAGCTGCTGGGAGTCCCTCATGGTGTGTGGGTGTGCAGTTGGATGGGCTCACTCAGAGGGATGAGCCCAGGTTCTGGAATGGCAGGCACAGAACAGGCAGAAAATATCAAAATATCAAAATATCTGGGTTTACCATGTAAACCCAGACCTTTCCTCATCCCTCCCTGGATGCTTTTCATCCAGGCAGCACTGAGGAAGGCAGTTCAGGAGCAGGGGTGGAAACAGAGTCAGCTGAAGGTGTAGGAGCCACTGGGGCTGGCTGGGCAGGATCATCAAGACAGGATCCCCACTCCTCATTCCAGCATCAGATGTCTCTTCTCTCCCTGCTTTTCCTGTCATGTTCCAGAAATGACAAACACTAACTGGACTGCCAGCGTCACTTGAAATTAAAACTCTTCAATGCATTTAAAACCCAGAGTTGTGCATCTTTGTGAGCTCCAGTGGATAGAGAGGCTGCTACAAATCCTGACTGCAAACGCTCTCTTTGTTCTGGCTTTTCTGCTGCTGTGCCCATGACGTGTTCCATCCCATGGAGAGCCAGCCAGGACACTCTGCCAGGGCTTGGAGGGGCCCAAAGGACTGCCCCAAAGCAGAGCCCTGCAGGAGGAGCAGTGCCCCCATCCCTGGGAGGATGGCCAGGCTCTGTCAGCAGGGGACAGAGTGCCCTGCCCAGCCACGGAGGTGAAGGACTGTCCCAAAGCAGAGCCCTGCAGGAGGAGCAGTGCCCCAGCCCTGGGAGGAGCTGTGCACTCGGGATGGCCAGGCTCTGTCAGCATGGGACAGAGTGCCCTGCCCAGCCAGGGCTGCCAGCCCAGGGCACAGGGGGGCACAGGGAATGGGGCACACTCACACCTGGCAGCCACAGCCCCCCAGGTGGTCACAGAGAGCTGGGCAGAGCAGTGTCAAACAGCGAGGGGGTGCAATGGACAAATGTTTATCACAAACACACCTCGGTTCACACGCGATCCCAGCTGAGGTGAAAGGCTCACCAGCCCTGCTACTGAACCACCTGCACAGCCCTGGCTGGTCTGTGCTTCTTTTACCCTCTAGATCCTGAGGAGATGAATTAATTTGGTATTTCTCATAATCAGTCCCAGATGGATGATAACTGTCGGCATTTTCCAACTGCATTAACATTTATCATTTCCAAAGCACTCTGTCCACACCAAGCAGTTCATCCTGTGCCCTGAGCATTAGTATTCCCATTTCACCAACTGGAAACTGGAATGGGAACTCGGAGCAATCCTCCCAGCAGCTGAGGTAACAGCAAAATCCAGCACCATCCAAATACACCTGGAGCACACCAGGCCTTCCTAATGCAAGCACACACACCACCCTGCCCTCAAGTAGGTTTTCTTTCTTATTTACAAACAAAAATCCTCTCAGCTCTGGCAGCTCTTCCAGCTTTCTGGTCTCTGGTAGAGCTGAAGGGCCAAGCTCCCAACATTCCACAAACCAGGTTCCAAAACACTCTAAGTGAGTACAACCTTTTTGTGCCTTGGGATATGCTATCCCAAACGTGTTCCAGGTACAACCAATAGTTTTAAAAAGTCATCTTTCTGATTTATTCACTTCCTACAAGGTCACAGAGTCATCTAAATTCCTTGTGGGTACAGAAGTGAGGTTCACTGAAAATCAGGCCCCAGCTGAGCTTTGGTGAATTTTTAAATAAGCAATTAAATGGCTTGTAAAAGAGAGGAATTTCCAAGCTGACATCAGGAGCTCTTGGAAAGAACTGAAACTCAGAGGGGCTGTGCTCTCAGTTGCAGCAGAGCATTCAGCAATGTGAAACCCTTTCCAAGCACGTGCAGTGGGGAGCAGTTTGATTTGTTAATCATAATGGCCCTACACACACACTTGTAGGCAGGTGAAGGCTTTGGAGTCACTTTTAGCAGCCAAAGGCAAGTAAGGAATACACCCTGGGAGTAGCTGGACAAGATTTGAATCCTGTCACCCTTCCTTGGGCAGTGTTTGCTCCTCTGATCTTGTCACAGCAGCCAAGGGCAGTGGCAGCTGGCTGAGCTCTGCCAGAACACCAGCCCTGCCACCCTCAGCACAAAGGGTTCTGTGACCCCTCTGCTCCTGGGAGTCCTCCCCACAAACAATCCCCTCAATAAAACCTCGACAAGAGCACCTTTTTTCCATGAGAATATCTGTTCCCTCATGCCTGTCAGAAGTGTTTGCCCTGCCTGGCCTGTGTGACCCCAGAGCTGGTGCCCCTCAGGATGCTCCATCCCAGCTCTGGGTGTCACAGCCTGCCCGGTGCTTTGTGGTGGGCAATGCTGGGAGGAGGCAGAGCCCCAGGGAGCCCAGCACAGGTAACTGGGAGGTGCCCAGCCCCAGCTAGAAGGGAAATCCTCAGGAAAGCAGCTGGGGGCCTTCTGCCAGCACAAAGACCCTTGTGTGGCACCAAGGGAGGAGTGCTCCTGCTGAGACTGGGCGGGTGGCTCCGACCTGCCCTTCAAACTGACAGGTGGCCTCCGTGCTCACAGAGAGGGAGAGGGGGACACTGCCATCCCCTCCCTTGCAGCAAGGCACTTGGGCTTCAGCCCACTCAGCACTGAGGGAAGATCCAGTTGAATGCCCTCCTCTGCCCAAGCCCACTCCTCCCAGCCCCAGGAGGGAGCCCTGCCCAGCAGCGCTGCCCAGGGCAGAAGAGCAGGGTCTCCTTCAGAGGTATTAATTGCATTTTGCTGTGCTCCTGGCAGAAGAAAGCAGTGGGTTTCTCCCAGAATTGCTGTGCAAGATTGGTATTGTATCCAAGGGTGGATACTGCCCCTTAGGCTGGGGGCTGGAGAGGGATGGAATCTCCCCTTCCCATGAGCTCCCTGTGGAGCTGTCAGAGAGCATCAGCTGTGGCCTCAGTGGAGCCTGAGCAATGCCCTGGCTGGCTTCACCTGGGCTGGGACTGGGCACTGGAACCCCTGCTCACCCTGCTCCCCTCTGCCATGAAGGAATTAAAGGCTGAAAAAGGGCCAGGGGCAATGGGAAATGTGAAGGCAGCAGGAAGGAGAGACTGCTCAGAAGGAGCACTCAGCACTCCTTGACTTCCCATCTCTGTCCCCGGGCTGGGCTCCTGCTGAGCAGGCATTGTGGCAGAATAAACTTGGGTGGATGGAGTTGTTCCAGTGACACATCAGCATGAACATCCTGCAGTGAAACACGGCCCTCACCTCCCTGCTCTGTTTCCTCCTCTCTGGGTGATGCTGTCCCACCTGCCTCATCGATTCAGGCCACTGGGAAACAGCAAGTAAAAACAGTTTGTTTGGGATGGGGGGGCTTCAGCTGCCCAGCTCTGAAGGGTTTGTGGCTGTTTACCAACACCTCCTGGGCACTGGCTCAGAGATGTGAGCCACTAGCAGTGGCCTAGCAAGGCAATGCCCATCAGCTGAGCTATGTCAGAGCTTTCCATGGCTCCCTGTGAGTCCTGCAAACAGGGAACGGATCTGGCAGCCAGGCTGCAGCACTGGGCAGGGACTTCTGCCTGATTTTAATCTCCAAAAGCATGAAAGGATCCATGAAAGGGTGGCAAACGGGCACCACCTGCACCAGCTGATGGCCTGTGTCACTGGTGAGGAGGAGAGCTGAGCCCTGAAAAACCTCAGCTGTGTCTGGCTCCTCAGCACGTGACTCAAACCAGTTCTGCAATCAGTTACAGGTTAACTAGCCAGGGTTAGGCAGGGTGGGGCCTGCAGCAGATTGCAAAACGGGTTTATTCAATCCACAGGCTGAGAAAACATCCTTAAAAACAGGCATTCCAGGAGTGCAGCAGATCCCCTGCTGTCAATTACAGCACCTGGGGCACCAGAGCAGGTTTGGAGGCGCTGGTTGAGGCTCTGCCTGCACTGCTGGGTGCCCCTGCACTGCTGCAGCTGCAGAGCTGCCCTGCCTGCAGCAGGAAGTGCTCAGGGCAGCTGGGTGATGCAGCACACCCCACACTGCAGCCCTGGCAGCTGGATAATGCAGCTCACACCACACTGCAGCCCTGGCAGCTGGGTGATGCAGCACACCCCACACTGCAGCCCTGGCAGCTGGGTGATGCAGCACACACCACACTGCAGCCCTGGCAGTGCTCAGGACAGCTGGATAATGCAGCTCACACCACTCTGCAGCCCTGGCAGTGCTCAGGACAGCTGGATAATGCAGCTCACACCACTCTGCAGCCCTGGCAGTGCTCAGGACAGCTGGATAATGCAGCTCACCCCACACTGCAGCCCTGGCAGTTCCCTGCACAGGGAGCAGCCCTGGAGCTGCCAGAGATCCACAGGGAGGATGCAGAGCCATGCAAAAGAGCTGTGCTGCTCTCAGCAAAAGCAGCCCCTGCTGTGTCCTGCAGGGTCCTGCTCTTTCTGAGAGGGCAGGCAGAGAGGCAGAAGGTGAGAGCTGCAGGGTGTTTTCACCTGTTTTCACCTGGGATGCACCACAGAGCTGGTGTGCCTGGAAACTTTCCTTTGGTGTTCAGCTGAGGAAGGGGCAATACAGAAAAAATAATTAAATTGCATCAAAAGTCTCTTGTGTGTGTGCTAAAATATGTGACAGACAGGTTCAGAGTCTTGCACCCTCTCTTGTTCTTTCCATGATTTCCAGACAATACAAATGTAGGCATTGTACAACACTCAGAGAAAAGATGAAGTGTATGATTTACTTTTCTTTATGCAGCCAATAACATCATTGTATTTGGGAGTTTTTCCAGTCTAAAGCCTTAGGAAAGTCATCACAAACCAGGAACCCTGCTCTCACTTGCATTAGTGGGCCTTTTGTGCTGCTCCAGCCATGGAAAAAGGTCCTACATTTTAAGTAACAAATGCACTTTAGGCAATTTCACAGATATCCCAGAGTACTCTGAGTAGGAGAGGAAGCACAAGGATCACTGAGCCCAACTTTTAGGTGTGACATGGTCCCAGCAGTGAACATTTGCTGTGGTGAGACACCAGGAGAGGCTGGTGGCTCAGAGGAGCTCCCTTCCCAGGCAGCTTTGGGAAGTTAGGATGTGCATGTGCCAGGGTGCTCTGGGAGCACTTGGTCCCATTTCAGTGCAGGGCTAGACTGAGTGATTTGCTGAAATCCCTCACAGTTCTGCAGTTCTAAACCTTTCTGGTTTCCTAAGAGACAATTTCTGTGTGTGTGACAATTTCAGTGTGGTCTGGGTCTGTCCCCAGAACACTGCTCTGTATTTTTGTAAAGGCTATCAGCTTACCCACTGCAGTAGTGAAAATTAAAAACTGCATTCCTGAAATTGGCCCATATCCCAACAACACACCAAAGAAAATACACAGAAAAGGTATCACACATCCTTTCATTGAGATTGTTTCTTCTGTGCTTGCTGCAGTGTAAACATATTTTCACTTCTTGCTCCCCCAGACTGTCCAGCCCAGCTGAGTTGTGAGCTGTGATCCTAAGGACATCCCACTATTGTGCCTTTAAAAAAATGCAATTAAAGATTCCTCCTTTCACCCATAGATGCCCCAAAACTGTTTGAAGCCCTGCTCTGTCTACATGGCAGGCTGATTCCTTACTCAGAAGAGGCCAGGTTTAAGATGAGGCTGTCCCCTCTGGCTCTGAGCACAGACCCAGACTGCTGGTTCCACAGTCACCTCTGCTGGGAAGGCACCTTCACGATGCTCTTGGTGAAACTCCAGACACACCTGCTCCAACACCTGGAACCAAAACCAGAGCTCAGGTAAGTGCTGATGCCCAGCTCTCCCATGGAATGGCCAGTTTTGAACCAAAGCTCTTCCAGCACCTGGTGCTGCCCCACAGAAGGGGCAGGAGAATATCCTGAGTGGAGAGCCAGGCAGCAGAGCCAGGGCAGCAGTCTGCCTTGGGATCTCCTTCAGAGCCATGCCACAGAGCTGTTCTGCAGGGTAACCAGCCCGTGGTGTGCTCTGGGTTGCAATATCTCCTCCGTGCCAGGGCAGCCCAGCTCCCAAACTTCCACCATGACAAAGAAACTTCCCCTTGTGTGGACATTGCTGTCAGCATTTGGTAGTGCCTCCTTGGTGCCAGAGGCAGCAGTCCCAAGGGAATGAGGCTGGAGCTGGCATTTCCCTGCCCTGGAAGGGGAGTGGAGCAGCCCTTGGGCAGGGCTGTGCTCTGGGTGACTGCAGTAATGAGGTCCTGCAGTCCAGAACTTTTCACTGTGCCTTTCCTGCCTAAGGAGGCACAGGCTGCTTTATTGAAATCACACACAAACAGGTCTCAGTGCACCTCTTGGCAGTAGATATTGGGGAAAAAACCTTGGATAATTGTGAGATGCTCTGGTGGAACCTGCAGAAGTGTGGGCTTTATTCCTGGCCGTGGGACCTGCTGGAGGCTGGACTTCAAAGGAATCTTGTAACCTGTTTGTGTTCCAGTTCCCCTGGGCTGTGGAAGAGGCACACTCACCTGCTCTGTGCCTCTGTGTGCCACATGGGCTGAGCTCCTCTGGGAGCAAGGCTGGCCAAGCCTGGTGTGACCTCCCTCCCTGCTCCCTGCACAGCTGGGCAGCTGCAGCTCCAGGGACAGCCCTTGCCAGCACCCTCCTCCACATGACAAACAGGTATTTTTATTGTTGTTGTGACTGCTTGACAGAAATCCCATAAAGCCTGAGGCTATAAAAAATAATAAAAACATTCAAGGTTGCAAAAAAAGTTACTTTGATGCTGAGTGCCAACTGGGACCCATCAGAAACACCAACGCTGCTCCTGCTGCCTCCACTCATGGATCACCTGCACAGAGCCCTTGGTCCTGGCACAGCTCAGCTCAGCTCAGCTCAGCCCTTCCCAGGGAAATGTTCATGGAGAGCCCTGGGTCACCTGCACAGAGCCCTTGGTCCTGGCACAGCTCAGCTCAGCTCAGCTCAGCTCAGCTCAGCTCAGCTCAGCCCTTCCCAGGGAAGATCTCAGCCCAGCCTTCCTCCACCCCAACCAGGCTGCTCCAGTAGCTGCACAGGGCCCTGGGTTGTGCTGCCCAGCTCCAATTCATGGGGAAAAAAGTTCCTTTGCCAACACCTCCCCCTCTGCACCCTCTGCCCATGTCATGCCTGTATTTGATCATTTCATGGAAGCCAAGCTCCTAATGTTTAAACTGCTGCTCTGCAAGTCAGCATTAACTTTGATCTGCAGTTATGTCTCATCTTGGAATGTTCTATCCCAGCATGTGAAGGATTATGGAAGTTAGTATTTTTCTAGGGCAATAAAATCTGTCTTTCAGAAAATCTATGATGAAGATTTAGGAAAAAAAATTAGGTAAAGTTTAGTTTATTTTAATTTTTATGATTCCTCTGGATGGCAGGACAGCTGTATTGGCTGCATAACATATTTTTTAGAGTAAGAAATATATAGCCATCTGTTCAGCTCATAACATTGTGTTAATAGCTATCTCAAATTTCACCTCAAGAAATAAACATTTTAATAAATAACATAACAGCAAGAAACTTGGGTTAGCTGTTGGATACCCAGCTGTAGTAGTAGTGCATCTGTTTGAGTTACTCATTCCAGAAATACTCAGGTACAAAGTACTTGGCTAAATGGGACTTTTACCTAAAAAACATTAAAAAACTGCATTTCCTGGAAGCTTGTGACTGAGACTGAAAAAAAGACCTGGCACAAAGATTTCCTGGTTTGTGTTGACACTTGGACACATTTTAGAGAGATGGGAGACCCTCAGTAACCAATTACTCACCCAAGCTTCATAAACTTCTCCCAGGTCTTGGTGGGCCAGAGCCTTTGGAGAGCTTCAGGCCCAGCTGGATCTGGAGGTCAGACCCCTAACCCTGGAGAAAGAATAAAGCCCTTGCAAAATGCATGAGAGAAGAGCCCCATTAAATGGATCCCCAAACTGTGCAGGCCCTGTAGGACCATGTCCTGCTGAGGTGGTCTCAGTGCAGGCAGGAGTCAGCCCTGAGCTTGCTCTGAGAGCTGAGTCAGCACTGGGAGATTGCACTGGGAAACCTTGCACAGGTAAGCATGAAACAGCAGAGGAAAAGTGTGCCTTGGGGCTTCTTCTGCTTCAAAGGGCTCTCTGCTGCACGGTAAAGGCAAGTGCAAAGAGCTCTGCCTCCAGGTCTTTGGGTGCCAAGATGAAGGAAATGTCACTCTCAAGCAGATGGAGCTGCTGATGCAGAAGGTCAGAGACTTGGAAATTCATTTAAACAACCCAAAACAAAAGCAAGGGAGCAGTAGAGACAGTCCATTATTATCTTTGAACGTTTAAAAGAGGGTTGAGGAAGCACAGCAGAAAATGAAAGCCAGTTTATCCTTAGATTAGCTGCAGAAAATACATTTGACTTCCTTAATAAGAACTCCAGGGAATCCTAAGCCACCAAAACAAATCCTGGTCAGATCCTTGGGCTGACAGGTGCAGATCTCACCTGGGTGTGGGGAACCACAGAGGACACAGCATCACCACAATGAATGCTCTTCACACCAGGGCTGATGGCAGGGCTGCATTCCACTTCCCCACCAACCACCTGCTGCTGGAGGGGGCTGAGGGCCCTGGCTGATGCTGTTCCTGGCCCAAGCTTTCATTTTGGGCCTGGGAAGAGCAGCTGGCTTCTTCTTCTGCCATCCCCAGCTCCAGCTCAGCAGGCTGGTGAGTTCCATCCCTTGTGGCCAGCACGGTCAGATGTGACACTGGAGGAGTCACACCAGTATGGCTTTATGGTTTCATGAAGTACCTTCACAGGAACTAATTAGGGGGTAAGTTATTAGGGAGAAACCACCAAGTTGTGAATGAACTGTCAGTGGCTGTGCCAAGCAGCTTGCATCAGCAATTACAGCCCCAATGTCCTGGGTAAGAGCACACTTAACAGGGCCCTTTCACGGGCTCTGCAGGCTCTGTCACAGGAACAACTTAGTGGCTCCTTTGTCTGTGCCAGCCACAGAAGGGCCTGGAAGATCTGTGATCTCCATTCAACTCCTGTGACATCAATTTGCACCCATCTTTGCTGTTCATTAACCTCTTCCCTCCCCTCCCCCAACTTTTTAGCTCTTATGCCTGGGGAGAAAATGTGATTCAAACAGATTTTGGAGCAGCAAGATCTCCCTGAGTTTGCAGAGAGCCCGATGAGATGCTTGTGCATATAAACTGCCCCATTCACACTGATCAGTGCCTTCACTGGTCTCACAACCCAGAACTGCTAATTTTTCAGCAATATACCAGAAGTGATTGAATTTTTCACATGGGCTGTCCCAGAGACACAGGGCTCTGTGCTTTGTGGCTGCACTCTGCTGCAGTCTCCCAGCAGCACTCCTGTTTCAGTGGTTTTCCTGGAGGCAGGAACCTGTGGGATTGTGGTCCTTCACCCCCTCCCTCCGTTCAGTCAGGCACTGCAGAACTCACCTGAGGCTCAGCCCCTCCCTGCTGCTGTGGCCAGGCAGAGGTGACACCAGGAGCCCACAGCAAAGGGACAGCCCTGGCACCCACAGCCTGCCCCTGGAGCTCCAGGTGTGCTCAGAGATGGGGATTGCCACATGCCAGCCCATCTATCTGCAGGAGGCAAAGCCAACCAAGAAGCTGTGCTTTTTCCATGCTCTCCTTATCCCTACAACAGCTTGTCAAAGCCCAAGCAGCTTCTAACAGTTGCACAGTAAAACACAAGCATCGACAGGCTCCTGCAAACACACAGCTCCAAACAGAAAGGATTCCCACACAAACAGCCTGCCCTAGCTCAGCAGCACACACAGAGCTTGGAAACTCTTGCAAACAGAAAGAGACGTGGCATCTGACTGGAAAGGACAACTTTCTGTCTTGGTTTTCAAATGGAGTTGAAAAAAAAAAAATCTTTCATTTTTATCTGTTCCTTATTAAGAATCACATCAAAAAAAGAAATATTCATCCTAAAGTTTCCTAAGTAAGAAACTGGCTGTTGGTACAGTGTTTCCTATGTGTTAGCATCCAAGTACTTCCAGATTATGATTAAAATATTATGAGCTGCTTTTATGAGAGCTGAAGTCATGTAAGGAGATTTATATAGGCCATTGCAACCTTCCTATCAACTGCAACTCTGCTGAAGGCTACTGTTCCTGCTTTCAGAAAATTCTGGATATCCAAGGTCCAAGGCACCAGAAAAAAGGAAAAGGAGACAAGCATCTGTCCTGCTCCATGGAAAATGAATCCTTCTGGCAACTCCTGCCCAGCCCCAGATTAATATGGATTTACAATTAACATCATCAGTGAATCGAGCAGCGTTGTAATTGTTTTTGCAGCTATTCCAAAACTTTCTTCTGCACAGACATAACCTAATTCTAACTCAGTGAGACAGAACAGCTTGACACATTTGTTATCTAAAGACCACTTCAGCCAAAGAACATAATGAAAAAGCATGGGAACTTGACTCAGAAGCAAAGGCTCTTCTTTAATATTGGTTCTAAAAATAAAAAAGCCTCTCCCCCTTACAACTCTCATTATTTCTGATTCTCAAAGGTCTAATTTTGCCCCAAGGACTGCTTCAAAAATACATTCTCTTTGATAGGATTGCTTAATACTGCTCAGTCAAGTGGGATTAGAGCCTTCTGAGGGAAAGAACATATTTCTTATTCATTTTCTTGACTAATTAGTAAAGATTACTTTGGGAAACCTTAGCTGCAGATGTATCACTCAGCTCCTCTTCACAGTGGGGATTAAGAAGCAGTGGGCTCTTGCCCAAGAGCAGGGACAGGCAGGTCTGGGACCCCAGAGCTGGGGCTGGGCTCCTCCTGGGGCAGCCACCCAGGGGACTGAGCCAGCTGACCCCTCTGGAGTCCCCCAGGGAGAGCTGGCTGAGCCCCACCTGGAGCACCAGCTGAGGGCAGGGAAGGTCCCTGTGAGCCCAGCTCTGGAAGGAAAGGGACAGCAGGATGGGCTGGAAGGACAGACAGCACGGCAGGGTCAGTTCCAGGTCCTTTCCTCTCTGGGCTGTGGCTGGGCACAGCTCCTTTGTGGGAAGGAGTCAGGTTCCTCCAGGTTTCTTTCCTGAAACTCGGTGAATTTGGACAGACACACAAGGTAAATCAAAAGAATGTGCCTAAATTTGTTCAGCTGTGAAGTCTAAGAGCAAACTCCCACTTTGTGTGCTGCTGGGTGTGCACTGTGTATGGCACCATCAATACACTCAGGTATTGACACCTGAAAGAAATTCTGATAAGGCAAAATCAGATAGTAAATGAAATAAATTCTAAACAAATCAGATAATAAAAATAAATTCTGACAAGACAAAATCAGACCCAGGGGTCTGAGTCTACAGTTCTCATTAAATCAAAAGCAGGATTGTTGTTGATATTTATGCTAAATAATGACTTAAAAATCCTTGATGTTGACTTACATTTGGGATTTTTTATTTGATATACCCGGCTGTGTTTATAGAGTTTTATACATAAGACTTGAATAATATTGTAACATTATATAAGATATAACATTATAACATATACAAAGTATATAATGTAAATAATATATATGATATGATAGAAACAATATATATAATTATATATGATATATGATATATGATATATTATATACACATATATTATATATTATATAATTATATAATTATATAATTATATATTATATAATATATATTATATATTATATATAATATAATTATAATTATATAATTATATATTATATATTATATAATTATATATTATATATTATATATTATATATTATATACACATATATTATATATTATATATATACATATAAAATTATAATAATGTTGTACAAGAATAAGATGTGGCCATTGCATTTCCTGAAGTTGATTTGCTGGAGTGTTTTTATAATCCAGTGGGTAAAACTGTCAGGGTGTGAGGCAGAGGAACAGGCTTTGGGCAAAGAGCAGGAGACAAAGCAGAAATGAACTTGGCAGCAGGAGGAGAAGGGGTTTTTCCTGTTCCCCAGCACCACTGCCCAGCAGCTGAGCTGGGACAGCACCTGCAAACAGCCTCCTCAGAGGTCTGGTGGAGCCACAGGGCTACAGAAGGTCTCCTGACTTCTTTGGAAGGCTGTAGCTCTAAAATTGACTCTCTGGCTTTCTGGTCTAACTGTGGAAACTGTGGATGTCAGACAGATGCTCAGAATTAAAAATACAACCCAGATCCTGCATGAGGCATTAATCTCTTTTTTTTTTTTCCTTGAGAGAGAAAAGTATTCCAGAACAAAATCCCCATGCTTTGTGGCACACTTTCACTCTGAATTTCTGAAGAAAGAAGGATTTCTTCCTTTGCCTAAGTGTTTGGCCATTAGAAACACACTGACAAGGGGTCTTTTCTGTGCAGAGCCATATGCACCAATCTAGGGAACAACAGGACAACATGCTGGGAATTGTCACTTCCTCATGCCCAAAGAGCATTTTTCACTTGCTGGCAGAGGCCAATAGATGCCAAAAAAAAAAAGAAAAAAGAACCAGAAGAATCTAGGAACATCACTCTTAAAGCACTGCCAGGGCTTCCATTTAGACAAGAGCAGTTGGGGTTGGGTCTATCTCAGCAGGTGATGAAACCCATTCCTCCTCACTTGACAAAATGGGACCTGATCATAGGATTCCACTGCTTGTTTCTCCTTTTTGGTGTCCTAAAACAATGGTCTCTGAGCTTGACAGCATTGGTGATATTAATTCTGCCTGACAGTATTTTGGGGCTTTTGCAAAGACCCCTCAACTAGAGCTGAGCTGTTCAAAAATCCTCTTTTCCCCTAAATGTAGCAGAATGAGATGTGTTGCCCTGTCCACCAAGTGCAGACATGATTTTTCAACAGCTCCAGGGACTGATGCAGCACAGCTGTGACCATGAAGCTTCTGGGAAGCACAGAAGGACCTCTGGGACTCTGCAAGCCTCCCTGACCCTTCCAGACAGGGGGTCTACGGCCAGATTTCTCTCTCAGGGCTAAAACCACCACATCAGGCAGCAAGGGCTCTGTGAAGAGCTCCTGAGTCTGAAATATTGCAACGTAGCATTTAACCTTGCCCCAGAACAGCAGAGGGAGGGTGAAGAGGCTGCTGAGCAAACCCTTCCCCAGCACAAAGCAAAGAGCATCCAGCAGGGCCAGGGCAGGGGATGGACAGCTCAGGGTGTGGGGTGTCCCTGGGAGCAGCAGTGGGAAGGGGCACATTTGGCTCTGCTTGTGCCACACTCACCTGCATGATGGGAATGGCCCCGGGTTTGCTGCTGTGGAAGCACAGCTGGCACCTCTGGAGCTCCTGCTGAGCTCTGTCCCAAGGAAGGGGCAGCCCAGCACCCCTTGTCACAGGCTGCTGGGGGATCTGCAGGCTGCTGCTCCCTGGGAGTGGAGGAACCAGGCCGACAGGAGCAGGAGGAAAGGGCAAGGGCTCTGCTGAACATCCTGGGAAACTCCCAAGGAGTTCCATGTTAGAAGATGTGGATGTTCATAGGAGGCCTTGGCCTCCAAAGATGCTGAAGTAACAATCTAGAGGGCTGTGAACAAACAAAAGCCCAGTTCTCCAACTCTATTTGGGCAGCCAATTCCTCCCAGCATTGGCAGGCAGGAGGCCCTTAAGGATGTAGGACAGCAGCCCAGGTTTCACCAGACCAGTGGCCACCAGAGCCCTACTGCTCCGAGCTCCTGCTTGACCCTGCCTTGAAGGGACAGGGACATCAGGGAATGCCTGACACTGGCAGGGGAGTGGGCTTCTCTGAAAAGGCCAAGTAAATTAGCCATGCTCTGGGTGGAAACATGGTGGCAGAGTAATGAAAGGAAAACATTTTATTTCTAGAGATGTGGTTGAATGCCTAAACTTCAGTATGTACTTCATTTCAGAAGCTGTAAGCAGTCATAACAGAATAACTCAACCAATCAAAACCTTTTCAAAATGTTTCACTGATAATAATGTGACTGTCTGGTTCCTTCCTACAAGCAGAAACAGATGTAAGTGAGAATAGTAATATGATGAATTGTTAATATAAAATGAAGTTAAAACAGTAATTAAACCCAAATCTCTATATAGCAACGTACATTTGGTCATTAATCTTGCTGGGACAACGTTCTGGCTAGGAGGCAGTTAAACTTTTGTATTTTGAATTTGATCTTGCCTTGTCATGAAACAAATTTGAAAATTCTGTAGGTGGTATCTATTAAAAACCTTCCAGTCTGAAGCACATGGTTGGCACAGGACAAATGTTCTACATTGATATGCGTGAAAGATTTTGCCTCGAAGATTTCCCTTCAATCAGAGCACTTTAACAAGCACATGTTCTCAATCCCCCCGTTGGGAAGCAGCTCCTGTGGTCAGGTGGAGCACTCGGGGCAGTTTCATAGGAAAATGGTTAATGTGCATCACAACAAACTGTCACGCTCTTGGAAAAAGCAGCTCTGCCATGGTGTGTTCTGAATTACAGGCAGGCCTCAAATGGTCTCCAGATGCCAAGTCACCAGCCCAGATATCCCCTCTGTCCCAATGTCTGTTGCATTTCTGCAGAAATTTGGGCTCATGAAAAGAAGGGTTTTTGGTGCCTCCCTTTTCCCACTCACCCTCCTCTGCCAACATCACCTCCTTTAGCATGTGAAGCCTCCAAATGGCTCTGGGGGCAGCTTTGCAAAGGAGTCCTGCTTTGGGGGCTGCTCTGACTCACCACAGCAAAAGAAATCTTTCCTCTCACTCCCAGTAAAAGAAATCATCTTTTCTTCTCCTCACACGGTAGCGTGGCACTCCTGATTTTGCAGTGCCCAATCCCTGATCCACATACATCCCCAATACAACTCTCCCCAAGTGAATGAAATGACTTCAGGAACTGTTTTGGCTGCTGATTTTAATACTACAACAAAGTGCCTCATCCAGTGAGAAAGCATTAACTTAAACCTCAGTGTGTTAGACAGCCCCGTCACCACAGCTCTCTGTTTGCTTTTGAATAGGTTCATTATCCACATCCGTTACTTCTAAATCTGGATATTGCATTTGTTACACAAAAAGAGAATTGGTTTGAGTGCTCGAGCCAGGGAGGGCTGAGACAGCTGAGTTCAGCAAATGCGAACAGCCCGACTGCCCTCGCTTAAAGAGACACTCAGACCTCGAATAAAATGTTGGTTTTAAAGGTTTCCTCTCCTGAAGCACACGTAACTACCATGTACCATTGCCATCTAGTGGAAAGGTAAGTAAGGACACAGGTTTTCTCCACAGCTACCCGTGATGATCTCTGGAGGCAATTTTAGCTAATTTGGAAACCTCTAGAAGTGTGTGGTTGGAGTCCACACACGTCTCGGCGCCTGCCCCGCTCCCAGGGAAATCAATACCTTTCCATTTTTCTTATCTTGTGCCACGATAAGGAGAAGTGTTTGATTGCTGTTAGCAATCCACTGAGAAGAGGTTGTTTTATTTTCTGAAACACGGGAAACTTAGCTGGTTTCCTGATCTTTGATTAAAAGTAACACTAAGTGCCTGAACAGAAACACAGCCCGTTATTATTGTGTATTCTGTTAAGTACCTTAACAAAAATACCGTGGGTAGCCAGGGTCAGTGAGGATGTGTTTCAGAGACAACTGCCATGACAGGGGAGGTGGTGGGGCAGCAGAAATAGAAACAACACTGCAGTAATGCAGCTTCTCCCTGGCTTGCCTGAAATAATGAAATTAACTGCTTTTTGCCATTCAATGAGCATGGAGGCTTTGGGAAGGCTGGCAGATTAGGCAGCAAATTGAGGAGCTTCCATACAAAAACTCTAGTCAGGCTGGAAGACTTATTTCTTGTAGCCATTTGTTTAAGGACTTTACATCTGCTGTAACATTCAAAGAAGTCAGCAGAGCTCAAGTGTTTGACAGCTGCTCTCAAAAAACCCAGGGAGGGTGCACTACACTCATCTTCCTCACAGCCTTCAGATAAGGATGAGAAATGTTACACAGACACACTGGAAAGCCTCAAAGGCAAAATACATGATATCTAGTTTTACTAGATTCTTATCATTTGCAGCTCACCCTCAAACTCCCACACATTTGTTTCTTAATGTCCCTCATGCTCCGTTAAACCTCACTACAGCAATGTTCCCATAGGAATGTGGCCACTTGCCAGGCTCTCTCATGAACATTTCATTAATCTTCTTGGCTCTCATACAAACTACAAAACATTATTTGTTAGTAATTTAACTGTTTTGCTCCCAAATGTGCCAGAAATGTGATCTTTGCTATGCTTTCATTCAAAAATACACAAGGATAATTACAGAGTAAATGAAAAGAGGTTTTTTTACATTTAGCAAGATACTGTGCCAAGAAAGGTGAACTGATTACATCTCGTTTCTGGAATTAATTCTCATGCTATCCTAGATGCCAAATCACTCTCAAATGTTAAGATCTAACTGAAACTTAGCAAAGTACATGTCTAGGTACAGTTTTATTTCATTACATGACACAAATATCTCAGACTTCTTTGAATAATTCAGATCATACCATACAATCTACTTATTTCAGAGGCTAATTTAACAGAAAATATAATTCCTGTTCTGCAGAAGTCTGGCCTGACCCATGCCCAGTGGTGTTGAGAAAAGACAATTGCTGGCTTTGCAGTAAGGAGGAAGAGTCTTGGAAAGCCTGCAAAGCTTTCAAAGCCCACATGACTTGCTAAAGAGAAGGAAAGAGATTTAAAGGAGCTTCATCTCCTGAAGAGCAGGGGAATTAATCCTAGACATACAAATACACAACTTTTATTTCATAAAATGGGAAACTTCAGAGTGGGATCTGGGATGAAGCCATCCTCAGGTGCACATGACAGTGTTAGGAAAGAAGTAGGTTTTATCACTCAGTTTTATGTGGCTTAAAACCCAACAGTACCACACAGACAGAAATGCAACTCAGCTTCAAGTGAGAAGTGTAACATCTTAATTTCCTAAGTTCCATTGCCTTCATATGTGTAAACTCCCTGGGGTTTATTTTTTTGGTTTTTTGTAAAACTAGCTTATAAGAAATACTGTTAATGCCTCAAATCCCATGTTCCCTTTTCAACAAGGGGACTGATTTCAACAATGTGCAGGCATGGCAGTGAATGCAAAGAAATGTTTATCAGCAGTGGAGGGGTGAAGAGTAAAGAGAGAATTAAGGCTGCAGCCATTTCAATGGACAGGAACAGAGAATTCAAGGGATGGGATGAACAAGAGCATTTTATGGATCTGTTTTCTCTTCTGCCTTCTGTAAGTGCACACAAGACACCAAAACACTTGGGAGCTATCCAAGCTCAGGCTCTTTTGAGGCTTTCCCAGCACATTTTGGATTTCATATTGCTCTGCAGTGTAATGGGCAGAGAGATGGAGCCCCTCTCCTCACAGTGTGCAGGCACTCAGCTCCAGTCTGTGAGAGCAGACACGAGTGTGAGCAGCCAGGAGTGAAGCAATGCCCACAGCCTCTTTGCTGGCTCCGAATCTGGAGATTTTTCTTAAAACAACCCTTAGGAGACAAAAAGAAAGTCTTGCAGATTATGTTGCAGGATGTGCTGGGTTTGGCAAGAAGGGATTGCTAGAGTTCTTTCAATCCTACCTGTAAAATTAGAGCAGGAGGATGAGTGAGAGCTAGTCCTGAGTGTGTCCATAGAACGTGAGAGGCTGGTGAGAGAAATAAGAAGCTCTAGCAGTTGTTGCATGCAGCCAGATGAAGAAACCACGGCGAGCCTTTCATGTGGCCTGGAGAAAAGCAGGAGGAATGGCGTGGTGTTTGAGAGCAGTTTGGACAGAATGGGGGTTTGCTGAGACAAGGGCATGATCAGCTGCATGGTTTTGATTGTTTGGAGGCTGGGTTCAGCAGCTGCCTTAACCAGGGAGAAGGGACAGCTAGAAAATGAGGAGGTGGCAAGGAACCAACAGATGAAGGGAGGTTGGGGAGCTGGGAACTTTTGAAGGGGTACAGTAGTCAGGAAATTTTGGTTCCAAGGCTCATAGAAGATCTCAGGAGAGTCAGTCAATGAGGAAATAACCCGTGGCACCCAGGAAAGCACCTGTGGCTCTTCCATGGGGATGGGAGAGGTGCTGCAGCTCTTCTAGCATGGCACTGAGAGCACTGACCTGCAGCACTGCGAGGGTTAAAAGCAGAGCCAGGTCCATGTGGTTTCTGCCCACGTGCACCAGCCCAGCGACAGGCACATCTGGACCTGGGAAGGAGCACTCCCAGTTTAGCTTTGGAGCAGTGGCAAAGCCCAGGCAGAGCAGTGAGGTGCCCAACACAAATTCAGGCAGAGCTGTGCTGCTCTACACTCTGAAAGCTGCAGCACTAGGAGTCAATAGAGCATAACTGACCTCATTTCTTATTTTGATTTCATAACTAAAAACAACTCCAGGGAACCCTGAGCACAGAGTCTTGCTCAACCCACACCATAATTGGACTGGCTGATTGAACTAGCTGGTTTGCTAAAATTGTGTTCTGATTAAATTGTAAGACCTTTCCTCCAAATGGCAAAGCTCTCCTCCCTGTAATTCCTGAGAGATCTATCTGAGAATTACAGTCTAAAGAAGAAGAGAGTGCACAGTGTCAGGCAGCCTCTGTTGTTCCCCTCAGCAAGTTATAAATAAATATAGGATACTAACAGTGCTCTGTACTAGAGAAAGCCAAGATCAAGGCCAAGTGTCACAGTCCTCCCTGAAAATAATTGCAGCATGCAATATAATCCCACATGCTCTACCAATATGTAGTCCAAATAGAAATGAACAGCATAGAACTGGATTGTGGGTGGTGGAATTGTGCCAGACCTTGGGAATTTTATGTTAATTAAGAAATGCTGATTAATACAGAATGGTGAGTTTTAATAAGCCAGTAATAAAAGTGAAATTGTGTTTAAATAACAGGTGTGTCTTGATTCCTAGAAACAAATCTTCTGATTTTTAATTGGGGGAATTCATCTAGTGGAAAATTTTGTCTGGCTTAAGAGAGCAGTTTCCTGTTGGTGTTTCATTCCCCATGCCAGAGGTCTGCCTGGGTAACTGAGCCACTGGGAGAGAAGTCTCAGAAGCAGCAGAAGTTATTGTATTTTGACACCAAAATGATGGGGTGAGGTTGTGTCACACTGGAGGAGAGAACAGAGCATCACAGGACCTCTGGGGTTAAAGCTTTGAGGACCCAGCACAAGACAGTACAGCCTAAATTCCTGGAAGTGCTCAGAAGGACAATCACAGGTTTGCTGAGAAATATTTTGAGGAAGGTGCTGGGACTGTTGTGCCCACCAAGATCCATCTCTTTCTCACAATCAGGGTCCAAATGCCTCTTCCCCCTTCTAGTGGCACAACTAAACATTCCTGGAGTACAAAGGGAAGGACAGCCCTGGATCTCTTCCATTTCTGAGCACACATGGCACATGCTAACAGGAACATCCTGAGGTTTGATGCAGATTTCCTTGTACAAATATCCCCAAAGGAAGGAGAGGTGGCTCTGAGAAATTTGCCCATTACTGTCCAATCATCACCTCACTCTCTGCACCCTGGTGTAGATCTGCAATGATTTATAGGTTATCTAAAGGAGCTCTGTCCAACAGAGGAACATGACTATAAGCATAAAAAAGGAATCTGTTCAGGTTTGGTATATCCAACCTCAACCAGTGATGGCATAAGAAATCCACTGTAGCAAAGGAAAAATGGAAAGCAATGGCATTGCTAGTTACCAGCAATGGAATCTCAGAAGTTAATGCTCAAAACTTCAGCTGAGGAATACACACATCCCTGAAATGCAGCATCACTGTTTGCAGTATCAATAGATAAATCTGTGCCCTAACTCTGCCTCCTACCACCTGGGTAGCTTTCTCCAGTGACTGGGAATTGCAGAATGAAACAATTCCCTGCCACACTGCCTTGTCTGGCACAGGAGGACAGTGTTCCCTCCAGGACAGAGAAATCCCTGGCTCTGCACATGGAGCTCTGGCTAAATGCAGCCGAGTCTGCTCCGTGCCTTTGATTTCCTTGCCCTGATGAAAGCTCAGTGTCACCACTCAGGCAATGACAAGGTGAGCTGGGGCTTCATCAGGAGTAACTGGCAGCAGGCAGAGCTGAGGGCAGATCTCCATCAAGTGCTCTGAGCCACTGGAATTGAACTGTGGAGCTGCACACTCTGGGAAGCAGTGGTACACATGCAAGTTTTCATTTCAGAGCACCTCAAACCTCTGTGAAAGCCTGACCTTTCCCCTCCAGCTCTCCTCTTCATGCTCAGGTGACCTGGGCCCTGCCAGAGCAGAAACCCAATTTATCAGCCAGCAGACAGGGGGAGGCACCCAGAGCCCACTCCTGATTCATTTATCACCCTGGGTTAGCTTGTGTCCAGCTGGCCCACCCTGCTCTTACACCAGCCTGCTGCAAACCATGAGGTGGGCACAGGAGGGTGCATTCCTCTCTTCTCCCTTCAGCCTCCCTGCTTTTATTGTGCTGGTTCTCTGGGGGCTCGCTGGAGCCATCCCAGCCCACCACCATCTCTGAGCAATCCCTGCTCCCCATCTGCATTCAGAACCCCTAAAGTGCCATCAGGAAAGCTTAGAGAGAAGTGAGAGTCACACTTTGATTTCTGTCAGCATTACAGAGGGGTGGTTTTGTTTCCTTGGTTTTATTTTGATTCTTTTGAACTTGTGTAAATATAACTAATATTGCTTCTATTTTGACAAGCAGCTCAGATTACCCTCCCTGCAATTTAAATGTGAGGAGTTTATTTGATTTTAATATTTCTTTATAAACAGAAGGCACAACGACCCAATTAGAAATACTGATAAGCATACTGACCAAATCTTTACATTTTATCTTCAAGAAGAAAGAAAAGAAAAAATCTCAGGCAGCAAAATTAGGAAAATCACAAGAGCCACCTTAAGACTGTACTTCTACTGAAATTCTAACCACCACAAATTTGTTTTCCATTTATCTGAATTAAGACTGGAAATATTTTCCCAATGTACTAGAATTCTGAATTAATTTCTTTTTTTTTTTTTTTTTTTTTTGCAAACAATCCAACCAGATTAATTCCAGTACTTTAACATTCTAACACAGCAGTTCTGTCACTTACCTTTCAGGCTACTGCATTCATAGGAATCTTCTTTTGCAGCATTATCTCACAAAAATACACATGTAAGTTTAGCACAAACTGTAAAAATGTGTTGTACCCTTCAACTAATCTAGTATCTTTCATTTCTAAGGAGGGTTTGGGTGGAGGCCAAGTTAATTAAAACCAGAATAGAAAAGGGTTCTATTCACATGAGTCATATACCTCTGACTCACAATAGAGTCTGTGCAGCTAATGGGTTAATTTGTCCTGATAACAGAGAAAATAAGCTGGAGGTTATGACTGTTTGGAGTGAGGGCTGGGTCAGGCAGTAGATGTACAAGGTTTTTATGCCATTGAGAGCACAGACCTCCTCTAATGATGTCCTTTCTGTCTATTCAAGCGCTGTAACAAACAGCTCAGAAAGATCTGGAGGTACAGAAGGCTCAGAAATGCAGGACTGATGCCTTCCAAGCTCTATTATTGTAACAGCAGGCACATGGAAGTGTTTAAGTTACTGTCACAGAGAGGGAAGCCTCAGCCTCATGCAAGCAGCTTGCAATGCTGGCAAGAGGCTGATGGCCCTGCAGCACCTCAAGGGGAAGGATTCCTCCCCCAGGCACTGGGAAACCCACACACTTCCTTCCCTCTCCACCAGGAAAGGTGGAAATCTTCTGAGCTACCAGCCTTGCTGCCTCCTCAGGTCCCTTTTAGCTCATGCTCACTTTTAGCTCCTTGTTTTACACCACAACGTTAAGGCAGAAAGGTACAGCAAGGGGCACTCGCTCCCTAATCCACACCTATTGCTCCTGTCCTGGGCTAGAGAAGCTCAGAGCACAGAATTTCCTCCTGCAGGACTGTGAGCCTTTCAAGACAAGCATTTCATCACCATTCCTGTGTTCAGGATATCATTACATACATGTTATGCACAGTCCTGGCAAAGAGGAATGGAAGTAGAAGCTCAGCAGGAACTTTGCAGTGAAACAGAGGCAAGACAGAGGTCAGTCTGTTTTCAAAAGATGTTTGGGAATTTTAAAAGCTTTTGATGGACTGAAATACAGAAGCAGGCCTCACAGAAGACAGGTTCATCCCCCAAATCCTTTTCCACCTTTTCAACAGCTTAATCACCAGCTACACTCCCTCTTCTGCTCTCCTTCTGTCTCAGTTACTGTGGAGTCACTCTCCACACTTTCAGCTTAGGCATCGACAGTGCCCCTCCAACAACAGTAAAAACACCATTCCTCCTTCATTTCCTACTGCAGGATTCTAAAAAGGAGGAGGGGTAACTGCCATGGCTGCAGAAGGGTATTAGAGGCAGATCTTTTGCTTTCTGTGTGAACAGCAATGAAAAGATGGAGGCAGCCAGAGCGTGACCTTTGTGTTGTACTGCAATGTTTGAAAAAGAGCAAGTCTTGCTCTGCAGGACAAAACCCACCAAATTCAGGACAAAAGCTCCAAGTGCCTATGCTGGGGGTTGAGAATGTGCATCCTAAGCAAGCAGAATTGCTTCTACCCAGCCCTGAGTAAGAGACTGGGATTGAAGACTGGCATCAAAACTCACCCTGCCTTTAGTGTTCCCTGCTGATGAGGCAGCTCTGCTTGGTGGTTTCAGCTTTACAAGCAGACCTAAAGATCAAACACCTGCTTCTGGACTGCAGCCACTCACTCAGGGGCTATAAATGTCGATCTGGAGCACTTTAGATGCCCATACTTTGGACTGGTTCCAAGCTCTGCATTGAAGCTCCTGCATTAAAGGGTCGCAACAAAAACAAGTTTATAAAAAAATAGATCTCAAAATCTTCCTAACTGCAATGATTTTCTGACATAGACAACATCATTTCAATGCTTTGCTAACGTTTTGTTAGATTCAAAATTAGCAGAATTGCTCTGCAGAGAATTGCATTATATCCAGCTGGGACATCCCCAGTGAAGTGCTCAGCACCACCAAGTTAAAAGTAAAGGTGCTTGTTGCTGCTTTGAGTCAGGCAGCATTCTCCTGACCTGCTGCTGTTAATCATTTCAAACATATGTTTACATGATTGCTTTTGCCAACCCCCATTCAGCTGTCACCAGCCCCCACAGAATATAATAATAAACACCTTGCACGCCCACAAAGGGGTTCCTGGAAAAGGCCTGGGTGCATGGAGGGGTCTGGAAGTTTCAAGAGCACAAAACAGCTTCCCTGATTTTTTGTCAGACAAGTCATCCTCTGACCCAACAACAACATGCAGTGTTGATTTTCAGGTGTAAATTTTATTGTGGATCATAACAAAAGGTTTCAGGAAAAGCACAGAAAAAAAAAAATCAGCAAGAGTGTGTCTTTTACTTACAGAGTACATATATTCTGTGAAAGCAACCAACTCTGCAGTTGAAGGCAATGCAGCTTAACTTTAACTAATAATTATTCTTTGATACATGTTTAGCAAATTTTGAAAATATTCTTTTTCCTCAGTTAGTTTGATATTGAAATTCAGGACCAAATGTTTCAATGACTCTAGTACTGTTGCAGTGTGCATGGTATTAAATTGTTAGAAAAGAAAATCTCATTATTGCAGAAACAATGTCACACAAAATATTTCCAGAATACATAAAATTAGCCCTTGTAAATGTTGACTGATTCAAAACCTCTTTAGAAAAACCTGTGGACACTGAGGTATGCCTAATTAAAACATTCTGGTGGTGCTATGTCAATTTTTCATGTGACAAATCAAAATAAAATATCTTCATGCAAGCTAATTGTAACTTTTTACAAAGGATTCCTTCAGTCTGTAATTGTACCATGAGTGTAAAGAGAAAGCCCACACTAATTCTTACAAGAAAATGACAAAAGTCTACTACAGGTAATGGTGTCAAAATCCTGCAAGAGGTTTTCAAGGCACTGTTTTCTCTTTGGATGCTTGGCCATTGATGAAGGTTGTTTTGGGAGGAAAACAAGAATAACAAAAACTAGACCTAAGGCTGGCATCTAGTATATTAAACATCACATATATCTTTATCTAATGGATAAACTTCTAAAAGCCATTCTGCTTTACAACACTGTGCCTTGCAGTAAGGTGTCTGCTAAAATAATCTGGAACATGAATTTTAAACCATACTTTCAGAATAAAAAGTAGGAACAAAAGCCAACCAATGCCCCAATCATCGAGGTCTGCTTGAATGCAGCCATCCCCCAGCACTGCAATGCTCTGCAAGAGGCTCTGGGGACTTCCTGCACCTTTCACTGCAGTGGATCAGGACCTCATCCAGCTCCTGCTGTTCCCCTAGAACTCCTGAGCTATGGAGCTGCAAGGGCTGCTGCCCCCTGAAACAGGGAGCTGCTCCTGACTAGGAAATGTAAAGAACTGCACATTCTGCAGTCAGCACATTTCAGAGGAAACTTGGTTCGTCTGGACTCCACCACAAATACAGAGCAATCCAATTCTGGGCTTTATGAGTGTGTCTTGGGCAAAATTATGCAAAGGTTCCTTTTTATAGGACCTGTTCTTCATGGCAAATAACAGCCAGTCAGCTGGGAAAGAAATCTGAAAGGAGCTGGCCTCAGGGTATCAGGATTTTAGGTAATTATTTTGACAACACCTTACTGACACACTATGAAAAATCTGTAGCTCCTCTTTAAAAAAAACACCCCAAACAATGAGTGGTTGGAAGAGCAGGCCAGGATCCCTCAGGAGGGAAAGGATGCCCATCTCCAGGCACAGCAGACACCTAGATACTCTGTTATTGGAATGATGAGCAACACTCCATTGCTGAGTGCCATGGATGAATCAGAAGCCACAGAAAACTGCTCCTTGGGGGGTTTCACAATGCCCCAGCAGCAGCAGAGCTCACTGCTTGACTGCCACTCAAGGCAGGCCAGGAACTGGCCACGTTTGGGTGGGCTCAGCTGCCCGTGGGGTCTGTGTGACACAAGAGGCAGGCACATTGCTGTGGTGGGTGGGATGCCAGGACCACCACGAGGTGCTCAGGCAGGGCCCTGCATTTACCCTAGCTGGCTTTGGGATCCACAGTGCTGAGAGAGCAGCCTTGGACCACAGGCTCCTCTGGGCCACCAGAGGAACTGGCCTCTCCAGGTGCCTGCTCGTGCCTCACGTCAGCTAAATCAACTGACTTGGGTCCACTTAATCATTTGAAGTAATTATAAATAAACCTGGGATTGACCAAAATTTAAACAACTTCCATCTTGACATAAACAGAGAGGAGAATTCTGCTTTCAGCATATGGCAGGGTGCATTGCTGTGGATCAAGAATAAAAGAAATGGAGGTGTGGCAGAATTTGGCCCAGATAACTTTTCCCTTCCCTGAAGGAAAGGGCAGGCCCACACCAACTGCTGGAAAGCAAGCTGTCTACAGTAGTATTCTATATTTCTCTTATACTCTGAATCAAAGCAATATATATTAGATATAATCTCTATACTGGATTTTGTATTTATCTGATAGCTATTTAAATCTACACTGTCAAAAATATAAGCAGTGACCCACTCCCACATGGCAGCATATACTATCTGTGTGTAAGTGTTAAAACTATCACATGGATCTATATTTACATAGGACACTGTTGTTTATATAGCAGATTTGAATTTACAGAAATTCTTACCATAGGATAGATAGCTGTGGAAAGGTTGGATACTGTTTAAATGCTTCTACAGCTCTGCATAATTGCATTTCAGCATGAGGATTTAATAATTCTGTCTCAGTTTGATGTTTTAAAAGGATGGAAATGGAGCCTAACAGATAAATCTTCAATGATGTTATACCAATACAGCACAAGAAATACTTATTTGCAAGTCCAGGCAAAGAAAACTGCTTCAGTGTTCACTTTTCCCATATAAATCTCCTCTTTAAAGAAAGTGCACTCCTGAAAACAAAGGCTGTCAAAATCTTTCAGCACTGTTGAAATGTAAAAGTGTTGCAGGTGAGCATGGCCTGCAGAAAAAACATCATTTGTTTTTTAATTAGCTATTACAATTACTAGTAGGTGTGCAAATGAAAAACTTGCATGTTAAACATTGAAATAAGCTGAAATTGCTACTGATATATACATGAGAAGTTCTGTCTCAGTTTGCTCAAAAAAAGTTTGGTTCATTCCTATTGTTTAGCTTCTCAGACACTAAAGCTATAATGAAAATGTTTCCATTGAGGTCAAAATGTCCAGCTATTTCTCCCTGTAAAGGGGAAATAACTGTTGTTTTCTGTACCTCTAAATTCATAAAGCCAGTTTAAAACACACAGGTAAGAAAATATTTTAACAAAGCTATTTAGAGTGCTTCTTACAATCAGATAATTTCTGAGATCAGAGAACACCCAGGTATTGTCCTTCGGAGTGAATATTGACTTTCCCTTGAAAAAGTTCATATTATTTCTCAGGAAAATAATTTAGTAGCCCCCCCAGCAGCAGAAGTCAGCATCACCTTATTACTAAACATTGGCCAGCATTCAGCAGAGACAGAAAATCATTGCTGGAGTTCCCTCTGTGCTGATGTTGTACTGGAAAGCTCCACATGAAAGAAAAAGAAGAAAAGCCCTGCAAAGTGGGAGGATGCAGTGCTTTAGCTCATGAGTAGCCCCCAGCTGTCACGGAGTGTCCCTGCCAGCTCTGCCTTTCTCCTGGTGCCGAGTCAAGCACTGACCCATGGCTCCTCCTTGACCCAAGCCAGCTCTGCTCCAGCTGGAGGGCTGTTAACAACTCTCCTTCCTGCTCTGAGCTCTCCCCAGATTCCTGAAGAGTCATCAAGGAATTGCAGCCTGAGGAATTGTTTCCTGACTGTGTAAAGCAGGACCCCAAGAATTTGTGGTTTGTTTCAGAAGTGATGCAGGCAGCCTCCAGCAGCTTCCTCTGGAAGGATAACTGCTGCTTGGTACCAGGCTAGGGGAAGAATCAACCCCCATTTCCCTTCTTGTCTTTGTTAAAGCTAAAACCAAACAGATAACAGCTCAAGTGGTGGGAATTAAATAAAAAAAAAATCTTTGTGGCCATGTAAAATCACCAAAGAACTCTACAGGCTAATGGAATCTTTGCAGATGGAAGCAGTTTTGACCATTTCTAGAAAATGAATCATATTTTCTCGTGTTGAACATTATGCAGCAGTGTTGAACATTATGCACTTCATTATGATGAACATACATTCATCATAAAATCAACCAAAGGGACAATTCTAAATTCTATTTAGCAGTGAATCTAAACTTGCAATCTGTTAATCCTGTGATGAAACTGCCAAAATAAAACCAAGCCATTCTTCTACTTTTTAAATGATATAATAATACAAATATTATAGAAAAGCTGCAGTATACAGGTGTGTCTTCCTGAAAAGTGTTCTTGGCAAAAAAGATCTCTTCCTTGAGCAAAAAACAAGTGACAAGCTGCAAGGTGTGGTCTGTGGAATGCTCAAGAGCACACACTGAAGCAGAGTGTCACATCCTAGTAGGTCTGAAGGAATGAGTAGCCACTTCAGTTTGCACCCATAAAATTAAAGCCCAGTAATAGCACTGCAACTACACATTCAGCAGGTTAAGCTGCTTCTTCTTAGCTGTCATGTGAACTAGTGTATTGAGCTGTTTCTCCCCATGCACATTCCTCACTATTAGAATGGAACTGTCTTATCATGGATAGAAAATATTCTTCCCTTCCCAGATTAAAAAAAGGTATATGTAAAAAATAATTAACTACTCAGTACAGAATGTTCCTATGATTGGCCCCAAAGGCTGATTTGAACCAAAGTTACTAAATGTTTTTTCACTGTTGCTTCACCTATTAAAAACAGTGTGAAGACAACCAAGACATGAATTCTCCCAGAAAATACCCAGACACCTTCCCCCAAACCCTTTTTTCTTTAAAAGTTATATTAGTTTTAAATCTACTGTGAAAATAGCAGTGTCAGAATATTCAACTAATAACCAAAACTTCCCCAGGTAAATGGTTTTGTTCCTTTTAGGATAGAGATGCAGAGGAATACTGATGGCAGATATGCAAATTATGATGTTTTCTTTGTTAACACTCCTTTGTGACTCGAATCAATTCTTCACTCCACATTCCTGTATTTGGAAAACAGGTTGTACAGTACTCTCAGTGTAGACTTCAAGTCACAATTTACAATATCTAGAAAAAAGACAGGGGAAGACAAATTAATAACTTCATTAGCTCCAAATGTTTTCCAGAAAAAAAGTGCCCATTCTCTACTCCTTTCCCTTGCTCACATTAATAACCATAAACATGAGATCACAAGGATAGCAAAAAAGAGTAGAAATAGCAATAGCAAAAAAGGGTAGAAATAGCAATAAAACACAATTTGCAGACTGGCAACTCAAACCTTGGTGTTCTAACCACTTCTGGTTAGGGATACAAACAGCTATTGCTGCTGCTGCTGAAATGTAGCCAAGCTCAGAGGCTCCTGAGTCCAAGTGTGCCCAGGATTACACATACTTACATGACTTCATCTTCAGACAGTTGTGGCTGGAAAGTAATGATTCTGAAAAAAAGTCATCAGGCAGTAACCAAAGGAATCTTCCTCTTATGTAAGAATTGTAGGACTTGGCACACTCTGGACTGCAACATCCTTCACAAGGCCCAATTTCAGCAAGATAGCTAGAGGCAAGTTTAAATTTTCCAGAGGATCTAAAGAAGCTAGGTATACAAGGGCTCCTTGAACAAACATCTGAAAATTCTTGGAGTTAGCTGACATTCATGGCTGAATCAGACCTCAGAAACTCAACGTCTAAAGGAAAGGATTTGTATGAAACAAAAAGCTAATGAATACCTTCTGTTTCAAAGAGCACTTCTTGAGAAAGTCAATATTATTTCACAAGAAATCTATAAAACAAACTGACAAGTACTACTGCAGCAGTCTACACCAGTGCTTTAGTCAATCTCAAACAGGGAGTCAGAAAGGACAATTCTGATTCCACTCTGCTCCACCTCTTTCTGCTGGATGCACAGGAACTCAAATTCCTAACTGTGCTTCTTGGAATTGGCCAAAACCTCCAAGTAAGCCCAGGAAATGGTGGATTGTAGTCACCAGAGTTTAGCCATTATATTTCTCTACATGGATGTTTCTCACAGATTGTGAAGGGGTCACACTTTAAAGAATTAATCCAACCAAACCTATGCCTGGTGTCCTAAAGTGTGCCAGCAAACGAAATTGAATTTACATCCATGGACAAAGGGTGGAAACACTCAAGGCTAGATTTTATTCTGGGCCTTGGGCATGTAACCAGAGCCAGCATTGGTTTGTGGCTCTCTATAAATCAGATGAAAAATGCTTGGTATAAAATGAAGAGGAAATGCCAAAAGCTGCAGGAAGGGTGCATTGCCCCCACAACATCCCACTGCAATCTGTGATACTGTTTGCATGCAACACTGCAAGTTTCCTCTTCCAGGCCAGCAGCAAGGTGCAGAATGACTTTTGTTTCCAAATACAGAACTTGTATTACTAAAGAAGTAACTTTGTAAGGTCTTTGCAAAGACACCACCACAACAAAAGATACCACCACCACCACAAAACCCCACAGAAGGGCTCAAAGTAAAAGAAGCATGTTCCCAGAGAAAGATGGGTTATTTCCATTGCTACATGGGCTTGACCAAGACATCTAACATTCTACTGGTTGCAAGTTTCTAAAACAGAAACTTGAGTTTGGCTTTGATGTACACGTTGCAAGGAGCTCTGAAAATGCTCAAACTGCAAATGAATTAATTATAGATTCAGCAGATTAATGTTCCAGCCATCTTTAAAGTAAAAGGTCACAGAAAGCTTTTTAAGACCTTTTTGATTATATTGCAAATAACCCAAATAAACTGTTGACCCTATAAAAATCATTGCTTTTCATACTCATTTATTTAACTGCATGCTTTTTTTTCCACTAAATATGTTTTTCATATTCTAAAGCACTTTTCAGCATATTTTTCCTCAAGGACCTCAAAGAAACAGTGCAGGAATTCAAAGAGTATTTAGTGTACACATTTAGGGTAAGATCCTTTTCAATGCTCTTTTGCTCACTGGAAATTTTAAGTATGGGCATTGTGCCCAATGTAACAACACATAAAACAGATGTGTTTTTCCATTCACTTTGGGCAGGAAGTTTCATATTAAGCATTTCAATAATTGCACAAGAAATGTCTTATATATGCTGAAATATCCTTATGGCTTGATTTATACTGGAAAAATTAGCTGTCCCCTAGAGCAATAAATACCTGAAAAATTAAATGCCATAAGAATTTTAAACCATCCATGGGGAGTAAGGGATCACAGATACTCTGTGTTTTACTTGGATCCCTGGATTTCACTGTTTCCCCATTCTCACTTTGACTATTTCAGACATAAAGGCTTGTGATACACTCACCAGTGGTACAGCTAAGCATGACTGTGGAAAAGAGTTCAAGTAGGCAAAAGAAGTAAAAAAGCCAGGCTGGGTAGGTCCAGATTTAATGCACAAGCTCGACCCTGAGATGCATTACTCTGTGTGTGTGTGTGTGGCTGTTATAACCTGGAAGTTGGGGGGGATGGAAAAAACCCTGAATGGAGCAGAACCTGATTCAGCAGCCAGTGCCTGCATCTCCCAAGAGTTCTGACTGTTAGAAGCAGCACTCTGACATGAGCTCATGTCAGCTCCTCAGGGAATGACAATCCAGTATTGCTTGAGCGTGTCCAAAGGAGAGCCACGAGGCTGGTGAGGGGCTGGGAACACAAGCTGTATGAAGACAGACTGAGGGAGCTGGGGTTGTTCAGCCTGGAGAAAAGGAGACTCAGAGGTGACCTTATCACTCCCTTCACCTTCCTGAAGGGTGGTGGTGCTGAGCTGGGGGTCGGTCTCTTTCTCCAGGCAACAACAGACAGAACAAGAGGACACAGTCTCAAGCTGTGCCAAGGGAGATACAGGCTGGAATTAAGGAGGAAGTTTTTCACAGAAAGAGTGGTCAGATACTGGAATCATCTGCCCAGGGAGGTGGTGGAGTCACCATCCCTCGAGGTGTTTAAAAAAGACTGGATGTGGTGCTTGGTGCCATGTTCTACTTGAGGTGTTGGAGCGTGGGTTGGACTCGATGATCTTAAAGGTCTCTCCCAACCTAGAAATTCTGTGATTCTGTGGCAGGAAAAGACTGTGAGCACCACGGAATGTAAGTCTGAAATTGGTCTTGAAAAGACACAGCTATGTTGGTTATTGTGGCAGGTAACCAGCAGGAGCCCAGATATCATTCCTGGTGGGAAGAGGGGAGGAGAAGCTGCATGCCCAGCTCCTGCATGGTAAGAAGTGGCAACTCCTCACAGGAGGAGCTACAAGAAACACCCATTACCCTGGTGACTCAAGGGCTCTGTCTCCAGCCTGAAAAGCTGGATTTAAACACTGTATGTGCATGAACAAAGAGGAGTGGAATCTCAATGCTCCTAAAGTCAGCAGCAAAACCTTTATCGTCCCTGAAGCACATTCTACTGTCAGTCCCTAGCTCTACATCTAATTTAAATATGCATGATTAGGTCCTGCATTCAAAGGCAGGACCTTTGTGAACATTTGAAATTCTTCTTCCACAACAACTCCTTCGTTTGTGATAATCTTATAAATTACTGGAATACTCAAGGTTTAGTGTGAAAATGGGAGATGGAGGAAAATGAAGCAACTGGCATCTGCCAGTGACACCAGTCACAACTGTGTTCTCCTTCCTCCAGGGAATACTGGAGTATTACTGCATATGTTTGGCCAATGAGGAAAGGAAGCATTGCAACCTTTGGAAAAGTGCATTTAAAATACAGAGTTCCTTGAGCACTACAAAATGTACCTTGCCTTTTGCTGTTGGATTAACTTTACCTTCACTTAGCCACACTGTAACCTTGTAAGATGTGGGGCCAACACAAGTTTTGAAGGAGATACAAAAAAGGTAGAACAGGTACCTTCTGGTCTTGGCTTTGGTTTTTCCAATCCACCATCCTGCATCAGCTCAAATGCAAAGGATACATTGACCACCTGGCAATACAACAAAGGCAACAAACTCTTGTGAACTCTACACTGCAAATGGTCAAGACAAGATATATTTAAAGCTGCAGACCCAGATATTCAGAAGGGAAAAACAGCCAGGGCTCTGTAGATCTGGTCTTTGGGATCCAGACAATCCATTGTTCTGCTGTTTCTGGGTGATGGTGGTTGCAGAAAGATAAAGGTGACTGAAGGTTAACATGAACTAACACAACCCTTAATACAATTACAAGTAAGCACAGCCCACTTCCTACAAGTCTAAAAACTGGAACATGATGGCCCCTGAAGTGCTCTTGTCTTGAACAGACAGATGAATTGCCTGGATAGCTACAGACACTGATGTAATGTTGGTCTTACATTGACACATTGTACATATATGCCTCTATGCTTCCAAAACCCATTAAACCTTTCCAACATTAAATTCTTGGATTTTGGACACCCACAAAAAAATCAATTCCATCATCAGTGCCTGTGTGTAATCCTATATATGTTAATGAGCAGTAGGTCTTGTACAATGACAGCACCACACAACAGCTGCCAAAACCTGTTAATACTTGCTAACCATCCCATCATTAATATCATTTTCTGTTTTATTCCAGCTAAGTATTAATACTGATTTTTTTGAATACTTGGAAATGGTTAGCAGTACAGTCCTTTCTTGATTTCAGCTATCAGCATCAAACTTATGCACAAAAATTTGTGCTGTCCTTCTACAACTAGACATATTTATATGTTTGTTTTTAACAGAAAAATGAAATCTAGTTACCTTTTGTTCAAAACTATCAGGAGTCAGGAAAAAGCTGTGCAGGGGAACAAAATAGCCTTCCAGGAGACCCATTAGCAGGACTAAGTACACTCCGTCTGCAAACTGTGAAAAAACCCAAAAAAGCACTTCTCAGTACATTTTCTGAAAAACAGTTCACTGCTTTTCTTATCTGACAATGGAGTCCTGAGCAGGATTGCTGCCCAGGGAAGGGATGGCCCAGCCCTGGAACTGACCAAGGCTGGATGGGGCTCTGAGCAGCCTGGTCTGGTGGAGGTGTCTCTGCAGGAGGGGTGGAACTGGATGATCTTTAAGGTCCCCTCTGACCCAAACCATTCCATGTCCCTGTGGTTTTGTCACAGGCCTCTCCCTCCTGCCCCAGTGGCATCAGGTCTCTGGGTCTAGCAACCCATCACCTTCCTGGGGCAGGTGATTTTCTTCCAGCTGATGGAAATACACCCTCTCATTTCAGGGAATGCTGCTTCAGATAGATGCTTAAGGACTTTCTAGGTACATTTAAATGTTTTCCCCCAGGGTAAATGATGCAATGAGCAGAAATAGGGAATGCCCTTTTGAAAGCCTTTACACACGATTTCCATCCAAATCTTAATTTTACCTTTGAAAAATCTCTATCAGCTTGGTAGGTGTGTAAACAAAGCAGAGACTCTTCATAACACGAACCAAGACATAAAATAAAGCCTGGCCTGAAGACACCTGGGGTTTTTTGATAGTGCAGATCCCATCCCTTCCTGCCTGACCCCGTAATTGCCTTATGCTAACTGCTGCAATTGTTCACATGGGGAGTATCAATACAGCAGGATTAAGCTTTTCTTTTAGCTTCTTTTCAGCCCATTTAGCAGCTGAGAACAAGGCAGAAGAGCGTGCAGCACATTACTGCTGTGGTGCAATCAAGCCTGCAGCCCAGCTGTGGAGCTGCCTGTACACTTGAGCAGCCCTGCCCTGGAGAATCCCTGAATTCCCCCTGAATGGAGGCTCTGTGATCCCACGTGCTCCTGCAAAGGTAGGCAGGAAACAACTGCTCAGCCTGGCCCTGGAGCAAACCAAGAGCACACAAGCCCTTCCTGACCCAAACAAGCAGGGCCTCCTTGCAGCACTTGGCAGCACCCAGAAGGCAGCACTTGGTAATGAATTTTTATGCTAATGGAGGCACAAAACTGTTTTAGATGCTTGATGGGTGAGGGTCTTCTTTGTATGTATTTAGAAATGAAGGGTTTCCTGCTGAAATAGCATCTTAGAGCTCATTCAATAATAATTCAGTGATTTCTGGATAAAGCTGAGGGCACAGTGCATAACATGGTGCAACGACCTCTCTCCTCTAAGAAAGGCTATAAAATCCTACCTGTGTATCCAGCTCAGTCACCTCTAAATTCAATTTATTCAGATGCTTGTTCACAAAGGTGATGAGAGTCTGAAACATGAAAACACTGCAGTGAAGGCCTATTCAGCAGGGCAGCAGCTCAACACCAGCAGTATGAACTCCACTCAGAAAAGAATCTGTGTGAGTGAAGAGACTGCAACACAATCTCCAAATTTTGAAACTGAAATGTGACATTAAAAATTGTTTTAAAATTGTTTTTTACAAGAATGAAGAACAGAACTAAAATGAATGTGGTATATATATATATATATATATATATACTGTTAAAAAATAGAAACCCCCCAAATTTTTAGCAGACTAAGGAGAAGTGTGTGTGTAATTGGACTCCACTCAAATCTGACAGCAGCCAAAATACTCTAGGGTCAGACCTCTGGCAGCTGTAAACTGGATATCTCGTTGGCACCAGTACAGTCAATGCACCAGTTGGGTTCTACTCAGCACACACTTTGTGAGAACTTTCCTGATGGAAACTTTGATTACTACATGTTGTTCCATGCTCCAAAGTTAAGTTCGTGCTGCTAAGCACTAAATAAAAACTAAGATTATAACAATGACTTTGTGTATTTAAGCATAAAGCTCAATTGTATTTAATGTATGCAAAGCATGCCATTATACATTATATCCACACACACCACAGCCACACCATCTGACACACACCAGCATGCACATGAACACATTAGGTATTTCAGAAATAAAAAATCCTTCCAACCTTTTTCACCACATTGAGCTTGTCTGGGGCATGGTCAAACAAAGTGTCGAATGCATCTCTTTCTGAAAAACATTCAGGGCCATTAATACACTGAGCAGCAGTAGTTCCAGTGCAGAATAAACACTTCCTGAGACACACATCCATCTGAGACAACCCAGTCAGCAAGAGGGTTCATTACAGTCTCTGTATCCCAAGTACCAAGGAGTTTGCACACTTCTCTCTTGCTGCGAGCTGCTAGAAACTTATTCTCTATTCTTCACAAAGAAGCATCATTTTCAGGTAGGATCTGGATCACCTAAAGACCTTGTTTCTCAAAAATGAGCCAACAATGGCACCTTTATGCATGAGATCTTAAACAGCCAAGTAACCCAATCATTTTCTGCAGGAGAAGATGAGTTTACATTAGTCACTGTATCTACAGAGGAAGATTTTCCCCAAGGGCCACTGACTGCAACATTAAGCATCTCAAGCAGGTTTGTGATTAAACATCTGCAATACAACCCTTTGTACAGATGTTTTTGGCCATTCTCAGAGGCAATTTAGGACACTGCCAGCAGGACAGCCAACCTAAGGTAGCATGACTGGAGTGCTACTGCAGCCACCTTCTGAAGAAAACAGGAAAATACATAAAAAGGCACCAGAGCCTTTTCTGAGCAATTTGTGCTTCAACAACCACCTGAATAACAGCAAATGACTCCACAAACATTCCTATTCCTCAATTTAAGAAAAACCCCAAAAGCTAGAGCAGATAGCTCTAGCTTTTGTGGAAGGCAGGCTTTATACCAAGCAAGACTCAGGGGAGTGTTTTCTATTGGCCAGCCTCAATCCTGGCAGTGAGACACAAGGCACAGGCCCTGCTGAATAATGACTCAACACCTTTAAAGTATAAGAAGGTAGTGGATGTAGAATATCAACATTCATCAGCTGGCTCATGATAAGACACCACTTCCCATTATGCAGGGAACTCAGGACCATTAATACCACTGCAGTAATGTTCTGGAGGTTAAACCACAAAGCATATGCAAATTAACATGTGCTGAAAAGCAATGAAATGTGTTTTAAAAATGGTCAGAGTGATTTTAATGGGGTTTTTTCCCCTTTTGTTAACTGCCACAACAGCCTGTGGTGCATATTTGCCAGGGCAACTTGAAATCCTCTCCTTTCTTGCCACTTGATCAAAGTGACCACCCACTGCAGAACCCATGTACCCTCTGGCTGCCTCAAGAAATGAGACAATAATCAAATGAACTTACCATGCCTTCCTGATAATGCCCTGTGGGGGAAAAAAAGGAAAAGAACAGAACAAAATTACATATAATTCACCTGCAGATATTGTGCTGCAACAAAACCCAGCACACAGGGTAAGATCCTCAGCTTGGTGAATAATGGAGTAGGTCCATGGAATTAGGAGAATTTTGGGAATAACTTCACCAAGTTACTCCAGGGTTAGTCTGGAGTCTATCAGTATAATATCTCCTGTCTCCACCAAAGTCTCACAGGGGGCCAGATCCCATGCTCCCTACTTTGAACCAGAGCAGCACACCCTGCCTGAGTAAAGAAGGCTTTTGCCTGCTCATTTTGAGAAAACTTTTCCCTCTGCTTTGAAGATGCATCTATCACACCAACCACAATGGAACTCCAGCCCAAACAAGGCTTGGGCTGGGCTCTTAAGAGCTGCAGGATTGTGCTCCAGTTGATCCTTCAGATAAATATCACACATAAATCCATACAGATGAATAACAAGTCAGTAGTGCAGCTCCTCTCCATTCAGTTAGAAACCTGGGTATTCTACTACTGTTCCCTTTTGGTTTGGAACAGCTTTTCTGTTATGAAATGTTCAGTGAGATGGCACATACAAGGCTTACTACCACCATTTTACACACCTAAAGTCCTGCTTTTAGCTCCCCACCTCTCTATTTCCTCCCCCTTTTGCGTTTTTACATGCTTGTCTGCAGCTCCTGAAAAGGCTAAAATACAGTCACTGGCTGATGCATCATCTTCCCTGGAACCCCAATACTGCAAGCTAAATATCAGCAAATGTTTGAATTTCTGAGACACATCTGTGTCCAATTACTGAACTGCTGGCAAATGTGGTGTTGACATACTCAGTGTTACCAGTTATTTCCTCTTGGATTTGTCGAGACTGGAGGATTCCTTCTCGTTTCTGCAAAAAGGAAAAAAGAGACATTTTTCTCACTAAAATTTAATGCTTAAGGTACAGTAAAAATTTGTGATCCACAAACATAATTAGATAAGAGACCTGCAGAATAAGAACTTTTCTTACACAAATTTTCAGTAATATATTATTTTACCTTGCAAATATTTCAGAGAACTCTCTTATACATTAACAAGAAACCTGAAACTCCACCTGTAGAAGGAAGTTTTTCTTTTCCTTTCTCCATTGTTCTTAATTCACTTTTCTTTTAAAGGCCCCAATTCAGTGAGACATTTGAAACACCCAAACACATATGTAAGTATTTT